>NC_042969.1:3018049-3335250 GCF_901001165.1 Salmo trutta | reverse complement strand
CTTCCCATTTACACCAGGAATCTGAATATAATGACAAGATGCTCATGACTCTGCCCTAACAATAGGAGTCGTTGTCCCAAAGGCGGGAAGGCGGGCGACAAGCTTAGGTCCAAAATAAGCCCATAGAAACGCATTGGGCTTATTTTGGACAGATTTTAACGAGAGCGAAACCTCTCGCTTCGCCTCTTCCTCTGTTCACACACCCAAGCCCCTGAAACTCACACCAACAAAGTTGAGAGATCACTTCTTCCTCTCTATTTGCATTTGAGGTTTGGTCCAACAGAATCGGTCATATGGACACCCAATCACATTGAGACATTTTACTGTCATAGTAGAAGTTAACCTGTCTAACGATATCCTTTATATGTCTCAACGACTCAGCTGTCTAGTCTTTTATAAAATGTGCAATAAGCATAAAATACAGTTATATTAGGAATTGGCCACTTATTATAATTCGGAGAAATACGGTAGGTCACTTGATTTCAACATCTGAACAAAGTGAAGAGGCTAGCATGCTGTTCAAACAGTTGGAGACGCATAGAAGGTAGTCTTCATTACAATTCAACTGTTCTGCCGTGTTAGCTACAAAACATATCCAAGTTGGCTAAACTTGAAATATAAAGATTAGCTGGCTACTCACTAGCATGTGGGTTTGTGCTTGAGAGATTGTTGTTGAGACCTGTGTTCATTTTCTCTAATGCCTGCTACAATAAGTTAGTCATTATTAAGTGAATGTGCATTATGCATGGTTTTGGTTAAATTTATAACAAGGGCATTTTCATAGACTTGAAAGCCAAATCAGAGACGTTTGCAAAAAAGCAGGTTAAACTATTTTGAATAAATAATTACATTATCAGTGGGGCTTTTAGCCTAATTTCACACGCCCTGAATTCATTAGATTATTGCTGTTTGAAATGCAGTGTATTTGACCTTTAACTATACAACAAAGCTTAGAGAAAATGTTTAAAAAAAAATTATAATAATAATAATTATCGAGATGTATATCATGAAAGTTTGAAAAAAAATGAGATATGATTTTTAGGCCATATCGCCCTGCTCTACTCTCTGGTCTATCACTGCCTTAGGGTTATCAATCTCAACCAGTGCTTGCATAATTTGAAATATTTAAAGCATATAATATGCACTCATGCGCATTTCATGACGGTCTTATGCGGCCCACCAATATCTCAGATTGAAGACTAGCACAGCTAGTAGTGCTGAGAGATTAGGTCTTTAGCTCGATTATTAAAAAAGTAACTTATCGATTTCAAATATTTTTGTAGACATTAAATGCAATACGCATTATGTGGGTTGAATGCTGTAACAGAGAATACAAGTCCCATGATGGTAGTGACTGCCCATTACTGCTTATCACTTATTAACCATTTATTCACATTACTTCAATAAAATATTTCAGCTGTGTATACTACATTTGTTTTAGGCCTAGTTGATGATGTTATTATTTCATTCCAAGTGATCATCTCTATAGAGCAGCTGCCTATGCTGTCTGACAAAATAGAATATTGGCCTGTTGGAAACTACAACGCCCTACTATATCACACAGTCGGGGCTTGATCTGATTTCTCTCTAGAGAACCTGCACATTGCGCTCACAGCAAAAAAGGAAATCAAATAATTGAACCAACATCAGTCAATTAGTTGTTTAAAAACGGAAAAATACCACAATTCAACTAATCGCTCAGCACTAACTAACATTACTGCTATGGCAAAGACGGACATGCAACCCCTGCGCCTAGAGCTGTAGTAAATTAAGACTTTAGTATTGGATTCCAAAACAGAATATTTGATCATGGTCTTGTCTGAACCAATGTCCTTCCCTAATTCAGAACATGAGGTACTGTATATTTGGTTAATCTAAAGGTGTTTTTATGTCAAATCTAGAAAGCAACATTACTAGACTAGAACCTGGGTTGCCTATTTCGCTGACCAACAGCGGGGCAACAGACTAGCCTTATACCCTGACTACACCGCTCGCGTCGCATGCGCGTTGCAAAATAAATAAATGTCGAAATCTATGTTATTCAATTATTGCACCCACACTGCTTGCGCGCGTCTGCGTTGCCAAGGGCTAAAATAGAAGTCCTTTCTATTTCTGACGCAGATCGCGCTGCAAGTCCGGTCTCTCCCATCTCCTCATTGGTTTATAGAAGCAGGTACCTCATTGGTTATACCCACGTGGGTGATTGAAAGACAAACTGTGTTGCCGGTCGTCGTAGTAATACTATGAAAGTTTAGATGCCAATCACCATATAAGTTCAAAGATGAAAAAGCTTGGAAGGAGGAGAAAGGACTAGAAACGATTCGGTTGGCCGTTTTATGTGTGGATTAATTGTCGGAGTAGAAGACCTTGTGCATTTCAGGTAAAATAACAACTCAATGTTTATATCCCAGGACAAATTAGCTAGCAACAGCGAGCTAGCTAAATAGGTCAAATTAGCTAGCAAGTGCAAGCTAAGTAGCCAAATGTTGGGTTCCGTGTTACAGTGGGACACCATAGAAATAGAATGATTCTAATCATTATATATTTCTATAATGGGCACACCATGTTGACTTTACCTTTTCCGTGTAGCTGTCCTCTCCCTGAGCACCCAGCAGCCACCAGCACAGCAGTGAAGAGTTGGATAGGAATGATCAAAGCAATGAGGAAAGAGAACAGAGAAGATACTGTAGATAGGAGATAAAGCGTAACCCACGAGGAGTAAGGAAGTAAGATAATGACATGCTGTTTGAAAGGTGCAATCTGTAGTTTACTGTCTGTTTTTTAAAGTATGTGTCCTAGGCCGGCAGGATTGGGGGAAAGGGTCTTCGAGAGTGTATCGAGCACTGATTGGCCTAAATTGAGTTTTGTTTTGTGTGTGTTTTTGTTTGAGCATTGATTCCTTGGAGCATTACAGGGCATTACAGATTGCACCTTTAAAAATGAATGATTCCACCCAAAAGTACCCATGCAAAGAATGACAGTAGAAAAGTAACAGTGGAAGCAAGAGATCATTTGCAATGCAATGGATCATATAAACATAGCATACTAATATAACACTAGCGGCCAAGGTGGATATAGATAGAAATGCATGGACAGGCTATTTGTAATGTAAAGTAGACCAGGGTATATGACTAGCCTAGACTTAGTCAATGATCCCAACATTTCAGGAAAGCCCTTCTGACATTTGTACACATCATGTTCCACTTCCTTATTCCCTTGGAGATTCTAAACAATGGCACAGGTTGAAACATTCTCGCTGCACTCGACAGACTGTGGAGATTAGGGCTGTGGCGGTCACGAAATTTTGTATTTATGTTAGGTCCTGATCTGGCTATGCCAAATGGATTTGGTCTACCCTAGTTCATTTAGTAGACCAGATTTGCTTAGAATTCCATGGCATTATTTTATATTATGAAGAATACAATTGAACAAAGCTGAATAAAATAGAAACGATTTGAGGGTGTGCGGCTATTCTGTGTTGAGCGGTTAACAAAGAAATAGGTACTCCTATATGCTTCATTTAGAGTTATTAATGTAACTTTAGTTGTTCTACAAACGTTGGGCTATATGTTTTGATTTTTAATACATTGTAAGGCTGCATGATGAGACTAATGATGATTTGAAAAAAGTTGCTTGAAAGGCATGAACTCTGCTTAGTTTTTTTTGTGCAGGCTGTACACACTTCATCAGTATCTCATTCACAATTTGACAAGCACTTGATAATGCCTTGAATTTCACAGCGGCCTCCCCTTTGTGTGGCCGTAATGTACCCTAAAAAAATCCATGCTTTTTGCGGCCAGTGGCCGTTGTGCCCTTGGCCCGGAGTGCTGTGTTGTGCCCTTCTCCCGGAGTCCTGTGCGCCCTGAAGCACCTCTTACTCGCATGGCTCTCCATCACGTGATCGGGTCTTTCTCACAGGCTACAAGTGAAGACAGACATCTGGGATGCAACTGTGCGCGTCCTTATCCGATTCCGAGATGCATATTAAAAGATATTGGAAGAACTGTCCACATTTACTTTTCATCAGCAAACAAGATGAGTAGACCTACCGAACAGCAAAAGCACTAGCCTATGTCAATCTACTATCCCCCATAGTACAAAAGTCAACCTATTCTATTCTGTGCGAGAAATAAATATTCCAAAACAGTCTGCGAAAGTTGTGGGATGCGATAGATCCAAAATTAATACAACCACTAATATCCAAAACCCTTTTTCTCGCAATGTGGCTGATGAAACAGAGCAGAACATTTAGCTTAAAACGTTGATAAATTAGGCTATTTCTTCACATTACAAGCGCAGCAATGTGCACATTGCAGTAGGCTATAAGTGCGAATGTTTTATTAGCGGGAAAACACCATTATTAAAAGTGACCGCAATTGTGATTATGCATGTAATGCTTTTATTATAAATTATCTTCCCCAAACTTGAAACTCACGCGCTGCTTATGTATGCCAGTTAGGCTCTACACCCCTGGTAAAGCGGATTAATGTGCTTCATTTTAAGAAGTTATTTGGCGACTTTAGTTGTGATACAAACCTTATCAAAACATATAAACTATGGGCTAGGTTACATGAGGTGTTCGACTATGATTAGAACATTTTTTTTTCTTTTTTTTTTAAAGGCATTGTTTCTTATGCTGGGCATTATTCACAAGTGATAATATATCATTCAGGCTAATATTGTCACCCATCAGACTATTCTTAATTGAATCTTGTCT
The DNA here is from genome assembly GCF_901001165.1 of Salmo trutta. NCBI lineage: Eukaryota > Metazoa > Chordata > Actinopteri > Salmoniformes > Salmonidae > Salmo > Salmo trutta. The sequence continues at coordinate 3,330,533 of NC_042969.1, read as the reverse complement.
TTACATATACTAAATAATATGTGTGAAATTTGTTTTGATTTAGAATGGACCATTATCATGCACCTGTCTTGAAATAGGGGCAGTGTGAAAAAATACATGTCATCTATGCACTTAAATAGCGAATGGAGGACGCTTTTCAAGTGGTTCATTTTCATGCCAGCCAGGTAGGCTATACTCCTGTTGTAAAGATAAGCAATGTGCTTAATATTATGAAAGTTGAGAAATAAATATAGTAGACCTAGCCTACTGAAAGCTGATGGGATTCTCCTCTTTTTAGTAGAGGCCATCACTGTTTTCTCGTGCAATTGCATAGCCAATAGAAATGTTGCGCAACATGAGCTCTCATGAAGTGTTTGATGAAATTTTCGATTACATTTGAATTGTCAGAGTGATTAGAGGGACAATAGAGTGCTGAGTACCAGTCAGTTAGCAAGTTTGGTAGGCTACTTATGACCATCAGCAGCATCAGAGATTGGAGAAGCCTAATTACCGTGACTAAACGGTCACGTGGAATTTGACTGCCTTCATGACCACCGGTATGGCGGTAATACGGTCACCGCAACAGCCCTAGTGGAGACTCTTACAATCCCTTAAAGGAGTGGACAAACAGGCCTTCACGTGTCCCTGCCAGATATCACTTTCTGAACAGGCTTTTTGAAAAAATAAGGAGGGGCCAATGGAGGAAGATCTAGAGCAAATCTATGTGCTCTTCAACACCAACCTTTGAGGCCTGCTGCAGTGTTGGCTGCTTTTCATGTCTTAACCGTTTAGATGGTTTAGGGTTAGGGAAACCAACTTTAGCAGAATCTCTTTGCCAAAAGTGTCATGGAGAAAAACAACTACCTGCCATTGCTGCCTTCAGTTCCTTCACAGACTGAAGTACTGTATATACAAAAAATAAGCTGTTGCATTGACTGTTCACCTAACCTGGCAATGAATACTATATTTATGCTGTGTTGTCATCTTAGGTCTCTCTTTATGTAGTGTTGTCTCTCTTCGTGATGTGTGTTTTGTCCTTTATTTTCAATCCCAGCCCCAGTCCCCGCAGGAAGCCTTTTGACTTTCGGTAGGCCACCATTGTAAATAAGAATTAGTTCTTAACTGACTTGGCTAGTTAAATAAAGGTAAAACAAAAAATAACAATATTTAAAAATATACACAGTACCAGTCAAAAGTTTGGACACACCTACTCATTCAAGGGTTCTTCTTAATTTTTACTATTTTCTACATTGTAGAATAATAGTGAGGACATCAAAACTATGAAATAACACATACGGAATCATGTAGTATCCAAAAAAGTGTCATATTACATTTGACTGGTACTGTGTGTGTATATAATTTAACAAACATTTCTTCAATACGGAACAATATATACATCACTCCTAACCTACTTTGAAAGTATTCCTTCCTGGTTGCTACAGTAACTTCACGTTAACTAGTCCCACTCACCAGGTCGATGAGCTTGGTGATGGGGATCTCCCGGATGGGCTTCTTCATGCGGCACAGGGTCTCCAGTGAGGTACCGAAGCAGCTGGGCAGGTAGTTGCCTGAGATGGTGATGAAGTAGTCCTTGCCTCGGTCCAGATGCAGCACCAGAATGTCCTCGATGGCGTCCTCTCCTGAGTTGAGCAGCGTCACCGAGTCCTTGCTCACATACACATCCAGGAAGATCTCTAAAGTTTCGTCTGGTAGGGAGAGACAAAGAGGGGAAGTTTTCATTAGGGTATGGGATGGAAAACATTCTGCAATGGAAAGTGGACATGGGCTTCTCTTATTGAACAAATCCAGGTAGACCAAAATCCTTGTTTCAATCTGTTTTCTTTCCTTTTGGTGCCTCAAGAACAAAGCCCTAGTGGTATTATAACTGATGAGGGATAACACTGGGAACAAAAGATACATGCACACAATGGGTTATGACAGAGTATAGATGCAATACAAATGCATTCTTCGGTCCAGTTGCGAAACAACCCCTAGACCCTAGGCACGTTATGTAAAAGATTTGATTGGTAGGCCTATTAATAATATGGTAGCAGCATGCCCTCTGACAGGCTTGGTAGGACTTTTAACATATTGTTTATTGTATACGTGTCAAAAGCGTATTTAAGGAGTAGGGGCTAGGGGTCGTATCTGGACAGGCCTTCCTTCTCCCTCCTCTAGGAGATTATTCAACTGATTGATCAGTGAATCCTTAGATCCTCAGATCAGTGAAATCTCACCAAGGAAGGAGTGAAGTATGCATTGTGAAAGTATCCCACCAGACAGGGCCTGTGACTGACTGTGGAAGGTAGGTGACATGGCTAAAAGTGAAGGGGACTCACTGGGCTCTAGGAAGCCTTCGCTGGGCTCGGCGTGGAGCCAATTCTTGCAGTACTGTGAGTCGTTCAGCTTGGGAATGAAGGCAAAGTGACAGGGGACCTGCCCGTCGTTGGAGATCACAAAACGCTCCCGCTGAAGCTGGCGGAACTTGACGTCCTTAAAGGTGAACTACGGGAGAAGAGAGAGAGAGAGAAAGAAGTTGAGAGGAGGACAGACACGCAGTAAGCCGGAGTGCAATAATATTTGATTGACCTATGCAAAGTAGATTGTTTAAAATACAAATAGATGCCCATACCATTCTACCTGTGCAAAGTAGCTCAAGCATCTTGGCAGGCTTATATCAATTTTCTTAGTGATTTAAATTCAGACCAAAATATTGCCTGTCACAAGTCCCTAATTCAATTCAAAACGACCATGTACCTTGCTTACTGACAAAAACAGAGAATTATTGATCTGAATCAACATGGGGAGGACATGCTGGACAGGAAATCAATACGATGAGAGTCATGGCTCTGCACGTGTGCATGTTCTGTCTACTCACCTCCCTGTGGGTCAGTGACAGAGACGGGAGGAATTCGTTCTCCATCCTGTCCATCATGCGCACAATCTCCTCAAAGACCTTCTTGTGGCGCGCCTCGTTCACCACCTTCACCTGTTACACACAGATTCATTTTCCATCAACACCGATTCATTCATTATAGCATAACCAAGCACGCTATTCGAAAATAAACACATTAAGCCAATTTATATGTATTTATATTATCATTCTTAATAAGCTGTATAGTATGTTAAAGGTTTTTATGTCTATTTTACTTAATGGACTCCTTCGGCTTAGCAGATATGTGTTTATTGTGAATGTGAGGTCTCCATTGACTGCCTCGACCTCAATCAGTCAGATGTGATTTCCAGACGCTGACAGACAATGAAGTGAGTAAGTGGCTCCATGATCCTTACCCCTACACTGAAGAGGGAGCTGACGGGCTTGTGGTCACTGGTCTTCAGTTCCATGTGGCTCCTGTAGTGGAGCTGCTTAACGTCACTACCCCTCCACAGGATCCGGTCGCACCACGCCGGGACACGACACTTACCACTGCAGGAGAACCCCAGACAGAGAGACAGTGGTTAGAGGCACAAGGTCAGCTAACCTCACACAAGGATCGTGTTCATTTGGGCACTAAATGAAAGACAGCGGATTGAAACAGTGATAGACAACGTGGACTCGTCCAATAGTAAACAGTCATTTTCGCTTTCCGCTGAAATGTTTTCCAAACATGTTCAGTTGCATGCCACACAACCCAGTGTCTCCCTAGATACCTTAGATTGTTTTCCAGGTACATAACAAAGGCCCCCAAAGCAACCTCCTGGGTCTCTTCAAATTATTTTAGGCAGGAGGGGAACAAAGCTAGTTAGGGGGGCCTACCATGCCTATTCAATACTGGAAAAACATTGCCTCAAACAGCTGTTTATATTTCAGTAAGGACTCATTTCATTACTGGGACAGAATGTTTGGAAAGGTGGCTTTTCAGATTTGACCTAACTAGGTACATAAACATAAATAATCAAGGTGCTATGGAATATGAGGACTATCCTACACAGGGTATTTCCTTTGCACTCTGTTGGGTGGGGGAGTAATAATTTACAGCTCAAAATACTAAACTCTCTGGGTATTATATACTGTAAGTACGTACTTGACGGGAAAGGAATCAGGATCAGTGGTACATTTACCTAGAGTCCCAACGGTCCGTCTTGGCATCATACTTATATGTGGGCATGAAATTGATCTCTCCCTCAATGAAGTCTGTGAAGGCTTGCCTGGTCTGTCTCTGGATATTCAGCTTCACACAGAGGAAGGAGGGGAAATATACCAACAACAAAGGTTATTCAGAGACAGACAGAGGAACTCCTGTATTTATAACCCTCATAAACAACCAGAGAGAAAAAGGGAACAAGGAGGGATTCCACCAAAGTTATTGCAGAATACAGAAGTCCTAACTCCACTCAAAAAATAGTTACTTTTATTTAGTGTCACTCTTACGGTTGAAGTTGCTGTTTATTGTTTTGTAACTGATTTGTCACAGTGCAGAACTTTAAATGACAACATGATTGATGTGCAGTATTGTTTTATTCAATTTCAACAATTTATGAAAGCGCTGAACCTTAAACTTTAGGTTGTTTGCATAAACAAGTTGTAAAAACCCATTGCGCGTGTGTGTGTGTAAATATTCTCACCTGGTCATACTCTTGCAGCTTCCTTAGTTGGTTGTGGGAGATGAGCTGTTTGACCTCGGCTGCATCGTACACAAACAACCGGTAGTTCAGATCTCCTACCCAGATCACTACACTGGACCACAGAATGGATGAAGAGTTATGCATTGTAAAACAACACCATGTAAAGTCTTACTGTAATGCCATAAGTTTACACATAACATAAAACTCTACGAAAGTAAATCTGTGACATGGTTACACTATTTTACAGTCCACTATTTACTTTGAAATTATGTTGAATTACATTATTTTTACCTGAGAATTGTTTATTGGGTATTCAATAACACAATCACCACGGCACTTCGTAAGTACTATTTCAAAGAATTACATGTATTATGGGCAATGACGACTACTGTAAGTCCCTTAGATCTTGAAATACTATTATTGAGAACACATGCCCAATGCATTGCCCAATGCTTTACACTAAGTGGTATGCTAGTGTGGGCATTGGATCAATGCCTATGACTCTACAGTATGGGTCTTGTAAGGGACTGACTCGTGTTTGACGATGGTGAGGGGAGGGTGGTCTAGCAGGTGGAAGCTCATGCGGGCACAGATGTCTTTGTAGTCCTGGTTCCTCCTCTCAAAGTCCTCGACGTGGGCCGCCAGGTGGGAGTTGACAAAGCAGAAGCTGGTGTTGTGGAACACAAAGCGCACCGCCACGCCTCCCTTGTTCCCCTAATGGGAAAAGAAAGCATTGGATGTTGATTGACTGATTTGTTTGTTCAGTAGTGTCCCGCAACAGACGCTCAGCCCATCAAAACTTAAGACATCTATGGTGTGGTGTGGTGACAAAACTGCACATTTTAGAGTGGCCTTTAATTGTCCCCAGCACAAGGTGCACCTGTGTAATGATCATGATGTTTAATCAGCTTCTTGATATGCCACACCTGTCAGGTGGAGGGATTATCTTGGCAAAGGAAAAATGCTCACTAACAGGGATGGTAAACACATTTGTGCGTAAAATTTGAGCGAAATAAGCTTTTTGTGCGTATGGAACATTTCTGTGATCTTTTATTTCAGCTCATGAAACATGAGACCAACACTTTACATATTGCGCTTATATTTTTGTTCAGTGTATTTCATATTGCATTAAAATATCTGTTAATTTACATGTGCGCACAAATACAGTGTCTATGTTCTGTATTCATACCTATAAAATGGCATAAAGTTATAAAGTTGATTGGAGAAATAGGAGAACACAAACACTTCCTCCTAGTTGACTTGACTCATTCGTACCATTTTTCCCATGATGCCAGTTCCCACTTGCTCAGCAGCCACTTCTTTGATGTGATTCTTGTGCACCTTGTTGACATACACCACCAGCATCATGCCCACTAGTCGGATGGTGCGCACCTGCGGGGACAAAAGCATCCATAGTGGACGACATTCATATCCAAATCAAATCAAATCAAATTTATTTATATAGCCCTTCGTACATCAGCTGAAATCTCAAAGTGCTGTACAGAAACCCAGCCTAAAACCCCAAACAGCAAGCAATGCATGTGAAAGAAGCACGGTGGCTGGGAAAAACTCCCTAGGAAAAACTCCTGAGAAAGGCCAAAAACCTAGGAAGAAACCTAGAGAGGAACCAGGCTATGAGGGGTGGCCAGTCCTCTTCTGGCTGTGCCGGGTGGATATTATAACAGAACATGGTCAAGATGTTAAAATGTTCGTAAATGACCAGCATGGTCAAATAATAATAATCATAGTAATTGTCGAGGGTGCAACAAGCACGTCCGGTGAACAGGTCAGGGTTCCGTAGCCGCAGGCAGAACAGTTGAAACTGGAGCAGCAGTTTCAACTGCTGCTCCACGTCTATTTGTGTATGAACAAAATATGTTGATAAGGGCATCTGCTGCTATTGATAAGTGTGTGATTACGGTAATTATTTTACGTAATTACAAGAATGTAATATTCTAGGAAACAGTTTATTTTTAGTTTAGTTGATCGAACCATTCCTGTTTAACACTGAAGATGAGAAGAGACCTGTCACTAACTCACCCTTTTGTACTTGGCTTTGGGGTGAAGACTTCTCTCCACAGCCTCCACCCACAGCTGCTCCTTCGAGGAGTCCAGATAGAAGAAGGCCTCTGTGCTCAGGTCCAGCTCCTGGAAACTACAGCACCCAGAATGCACAGGAAAGTCAGTGTTTAAATGCTTAGGAAAGTGCAATTAGCACTCATGCATGGGAAAGTGCACAAAAACACTCTTAAGAGTATGTAATGAAATTTAGGTTATAACTAAGTCCATCCATCATTAATGATGTGGCATTCAGAGGATCCGTTTCCGAAAAGTATGTTATTTGCACAATTCTGGGTTGTATTCGCTAGGCCCCAAACGGAAGAAAACGGACTGAAGCAGGGAGGGAATACCTGAGGTTGTCCGATAAGAAAAGCTTGTTGCTTGTTTCCGTAGCAAAACATTTTGCAACGGTGTGCACTGATGAATACAACAGGTTCATTCACTCATACATTCTGTGTAGAAGACATTGGATACTCAGATAGACATGTCACTGACCCCAGAGCGTATACGTCAGGAGGTTCTTGGTTACAACACAGCCAGGGGTCTAGACAGCTGTCTGGGGACTGGCCGTTCACATTCCACGTTCCGGTAAACAATCTGAAACACACACAACAGTCTTATATAGACATTCACATGATTAAGTGGACAGACACACAAGTGAGTTTAGTGCTTGGGTGTAGGCTGATAAGGGTTGCAGGTAAGAATGGGGACAATGGCTCAGTGAGTGACGGTACTTTTTAATTCAATGCAGGATCCTGCCCACTACAGCCTCCAGAAAAATGTATAATAACTAAATAGGCGCATTTGATTTAATCTCACCAGAATGGAATTTAAAAGGGTGATGCTGCTATAATCCACTTTCAATCGATCTCCTCAATGTTCTGTCCAGAATCACAACTGGCTACTGCAGGGGAGCACATATAATGGAGCTGGCTCAATGAATCACCCGTGTGTGACTTTACCTTACCGAGACCGAATACTCGGATTAGCTCTCCAAGGTAATGCCTAGTGAATGCCTAGTGTTTCGCTTGTGGCACACAGGAGACCCGGGTTCGAACCAAGTCGGTCACACACACCCACAAACCAACGGGTACTCACCTGAAGTCCTTGATGTCCACATACTCCTTCTCCTTCTTGCCCAGGCGGTGTTTGATGAGGTACTCTCTCTGGCCGGCCTGAGTGGAGAACATGGCATTCCGCATGCTGTTGGTGGTGGGGCTGTCGTTCCACGAGGTGGGCCGGTCCACTGCAGTCCTAAGACTGCAAGATCAGATGAGCTAAGTCATCACCAGTGTATTTCCACATCATTATTTCACAAGCAGGATGTAAAGCCTACACATCAACAACTAGGCCAGCGGTCACCAACAGATCGATCGAAAGATCTCCAAGGCATTCGTAGGCGATCACCAAACATTTCTATAGAAAAGCCAACGATAAAGCCTTGTGTTCCTATTTTTTTGTTTAGCACAGTTGGCGGAAGGTGCACTTGATTCAGCAGCCTTAGGGCCAGGAAAGTAAAGTGTTCCCATTTTGAACCATTTCATGTGTCTGAAGGCAGAACTTGGCATACGTTCATGTTTAAGTTATTCAGCGCTGTAAACTCTTTGTTCAACACTTTTTATAAGCCATTCTGCTTACTTCCACTCACGCTACAACCAGCACTGCAGCTGCAATTAATGAGTATATCAAAATGTTTCCATAAGCTTGTGTTATCATTAACGGCTTGTCTTTTTTTTAATATATATATTCGAGAAATATGACTTTCTCTGGTCATAGGAATAACAACATGAATTGGTGCATGAGGCAGAAATAATGCAGTGCGACTTGAATTTTGACCATCAGCTGGAAGGAAGACTGTGTCCCCTTTTCTCAGCGAATGGAGGGAGAGTGGAGAGACGGTGAGTCGGGTGAGAGACAGCCTTACCGCTGCTCTCTCTCTCTCTCTCCCTCCCTCCCTCCCTCCCCTCAGACTGACAATCAGATGCAGGCCATCAGTCCAGTAAAACAAAAAAAAGCCAATTATTATGCTCGCTCAGATTTGCCTCACAAGTAATAGAACAAATGATCTATTACCAGTGTGACCAAATACCAAACATTTCGCAATATAATTTCAAAATGGTCTGAGAAGAACAACATTGGCAAGGCAATTCAAGTATAGCCAACATGCAGTGATAATGTATTGCGCCTATAGCGCAAACATTATTGCTACAGAACGGTTTTTAATAGGTTAATGTTGCATACACATGTTTTTTAAGTCACGTTTATTTTGGAATCAGAAAGTGATCTTGACTCAAAAAGGTTGGTGACCACTGATCTAGGCCCTCTAGAAATAAATAGAGGCCATCTGACACCAATAGAAGCCAAATACAGTTCTGTAGGGGAAAAAATATCTCCAACAAGATGGGCATACTATGGGACGGTCCTACTGGTACCACTCACTCGGTTTTGGCAGGCGTGACGAAGGCAGCATCTTTAGCCTGTACGGACGAGGCTCTGTCTTTGGAGGTGGGGATGGGAGCGGGGGGGAGAGGATTGGAGGGAGTGTACGAGCCTTTACGTGGAGGTAGAGGGGGAACTGGGGGGGCTTCCCGGGGGGGCACAATGCGATTCTGCTGGTTCTTCTTCTCCTCCACTTTGAGGGAGTGGTTGAAATTGTCCTCAAAGCCAAAGTCCGTGGCCAGGGAGAGAGCTGTGTCCTGTCTATCTGCTGAGATGGAAAGATTCAGATGTGAAAAACCCTGTGACATTCAACAAGTGCTGATTCACTCCTGACCTCTTCACTGTATTGTGTGCTGATGTAAAATGGCTGCAGCACCATCACCCAGATGGGTGCTAGACATAAACTCACAAGGTGAGTTTACCCTATACAATGTCAAGCGCTTTGAGCAGCTGGAAAAGCGCTATAAAAATGCATTCAATTTGAACTATATTATCCATGTATCCATACCTGTGCAGGTTGTATCCATACCTGTGCAGGTCTGGTTAGCTGAAGAGCTATTGTTGAGGTTGGGAGGCGGTGGCGGTACGCCGGTGGGCTTGGTATGAGAGTTGACAGCTTTGTGGATCCCTCTTTGCGGAGGGATGGGTGGGACTGGGGCAGAAACTTTGTGAGGAGACGACATTATGGGAGCCGGCACGATGGGATCCATCACTTTGATTTGCGTGCTTTTGGACTCCACTGGAGGAAAAAATAAAAAATAAAAAATAAGAACCTTGGGTTTGACAGCAGCGCTGGATCACTTAAGAGATAAATGTTCTGAGTTACATAAGACAGCATTTCTGTACAAGTTGCAACCTGCATAGTACATAGTACCAAGAATTGCAGTCTTTCAAACGTGTATAGTTCCAAGAATGACCTCAGAGTACAGTAAATGTAGTTTTTAGTGGATCTAAGGAGAAATGCAATAGCAATATCACTACTCCCTTCAAAAGGATCTAAACCATTTTTCTATGAAATTTGCCATCTTGTTTCTATTGACCATCTCAAGCGGACATCAGCAGTTTCTGTGAATCATTATTACAATGACTGGGAAAACAGACTATCTACAGGGACAATCCAGGAGGAATAAGATCGTTGTGGATGGCATTCCAGAGTCTTCGTATGAGAACTGGGCCGTATGAAGAAAAATGCTCAGTGAAAAGCTGCAGATGGATCATACGAAGACTGAAGTGGAGCGCGCTTACAGGTCTGGAAAACATCTAACCAGCCAATAGTGGTCAAGTTCCTGAGGTTTAAAGACAAGATGGCTGTTCTGGAGAGAGCCAAGATCTTGAGAGGAACCAACATCTTCCTCAACCAGGACTTCTCTGAAGCTGTGCACCAGAGGCAGAAATAACTTATCCCAGCTATGAAAGCTGCCAGAGAGCATGGGAACATTGCTTACATTGACTAAGACCCCATTAGGGGTGTCTGTTATAAAAAGATGCTCTGCGTTTTGACACAAAAATCAACTGTATTAGTTGTTCAGGCGCTGGTCTTGTCCCATCTTGATTACTGTCCAGTAACATGGTCAAGTGCTGCATTGAAAAACTAAGCAACGCTGCAGCTAGCTCAAAACAGAGCAGAACGCCTTGCCCTTAACTGCACATAAAGAACTAACAACAACAACATGAGAAATGTTACTGTGACAAATTCCAGATTGTCTGCAAAATCAAATAATATTCAGCTCAGATACCAATACATAAGACATGCAACCAGGGGTCTCTTCACAGTCCAAGTCCAAAACGAATTCACAGAAACGCACAGTTTTATACAGAGCTATGACCGCATGGAACTCCCTTCCAATTACTCAAGCAAACAGAACAATTACCTTTAAAAAAATGTATTAAGCCTCCCGAGTGGTGCAGTGGTTTAAGGCACCACCTCGCAGTGCTAGCTGTGCCACTAGAGATCCTGGTTTGAGTCCAGGCTCTGTTGCAGCCGGCCGTGACCGGGAGACCCATGGGGCGGCGCACAATTGGCCCAGCGTCGCCCGGGTTAGGGGAGGGTTTGGCTGGCCGGAATGTACTTGTCCCGTCGCGCTCTAACGACTCCTGTGGCGGGGCGGGCGCATGCACGCCGACACGGTCGCCAGGTGTACGGTGTTTCCTCCAACACATTGGTGCGGCTAGCTTCCGGGTTCAGCGGGCATTGTGTCAAGAAACAGTGCGGCTTGGCTGGGTCATGTTTCGTAGGACGCACGGCTCTCGACCTTCACCACTCCCGAGTCCGTACGGGAGTTGCAGTGATGGGACAATTGGATACCACGAAATTGGGGGAAAAAAGGGGTAATTTGAGGTTAATTTCTGTGACTTTCCTTGTCTATCAGTGTATCAGTGTTTTGTTACCTTCCATGTTCTGTGGACAGCAAGAGTAGCTGCTGCTTCTGCAAAAGCTAATGGGGATCCAAATTGCCACTGGTCAAAATTTGTGCACGGAATAGGGTGCCACTTGGGACAGTCAGAGAGACAGCGTAGGCAGTTTGGGTGGTATCTAGGAAGGAGCTGGTTGATGTAAGAGGCTGTGTTGCTATATTTTTACAAGCTCACTGTGAGACTGCGTCCCAAACGGGACCCTTACTCCCTATATAGTGCAGCCTATGGGCCCTAGTCAAAAGCAGTGCACTATATAGGGAATAAAGTGCCATTTGGGACGTTGTAACAGTGTGATCTCATTACAGTGGGCTTTCTCAATTATTAACCAGCGATGCCAACCATTGACACGGACAGGAACTGTTCTAAACTTGAAGGGCGGGTTGTCATATTGAATAGTTACTATCCCCCATCTAGCCAAACTGATCCAGAACCTGCATTTATAATGGCTAAGGCTGCATGACCGAAGGTAACCGCCCCTTTCTGCCCCCTTGGTAGATTCTTCCCCAGAGCTAAAGAACCAAATCACATTCTGCACGTGTTACTTTAGGCAGACATCCCCATCTCTTTACATTTCATACTTTACTGACCCTCTTCTAAACCCTTTCTATCAACCAATTTGACTGAAATGTCGACGTAGCCTACAAATCAAAACGTTCAAAAAATATATTTTTATAATTTAGGATGTAGACTACAACCGCAACCTTCTCTGTCTGTTGTAACTAAGGATATTGCAGTAGCACACAAAGGACGCAGGCAAAAACTATCTCTGTTTTAACCACTAACATACATCTGTTTTAACCACTAACATACATCTGTTAAACACTGAAAAAAATAACACTACAACTTGACTGCCTGTCTGCCTCCTGCCTGGTCAATGTTTGCAAAAATAACATTCAATCGGTACTGAGAGTGCCTGTCTGTCCAGCTTGTGTTTGATATGCTGGGGCAGCAGATGGAACAGAAAAGTAAAGAATCCCACACATGTGCAGAAGCTTTCGTTGTTTTGCTATAGGGAAGAAGATTCCAGAGAATTGCCCAAGGCAGCCACTCCATTTTCAGATAGATCTTTGTCAATATTCCAGGACTGGGCATTGTGAATGAGTGAGCAATCAGTGAGAAAAGTATTGTATTTTCAACTAATAATTACTTTTGGGGGGGCGAAAATGTACAATGCATGTACAATGCATCTATAGTAAAGAGCCACTAAATATTTTGGCTGTGATAGATGAGGAACGTGGACACCAATCATTTAATACCAATCATTTAATACGCGTAATCCCATAAAGATAACCCACATTGAGTGGCCCATTAACCACAGAAATAGCTGAATCAAAACATACGTCTACCAGAGACTATCAAATGTGGCAATCGTAACATAACACAACACCAAAGAACGTGGGTACTACTAGATACTCTGGTTGCATTTCGGTGGCTGCCACTACCACCTTTAGAGGTGCATTTGACCTTAAACATATCTGTCACAGGCAGGCATGGGTTCGACGTGAGAGAAGAGAATGTAGAGATATCAGTAACCTGAAGCAGTGCAAGTGAATAATACATGCCCAAGGGAGTAGGGATGTCAGTCCGGTTCGGCAGTGTTGAGCAGTGTGAGAGAGGAGAGAGAAAGAGAGACTGGTTCACCTTGCTGCTTGGCTCTCTTCACCTGGGAGAAGAAAGACTGGCTGCGCTCATCGTCCTGTAACTCCAGCACCAGCTCTGGGGCTTTCTCCCCTCTGACACAAATCCTAATACAAGCTGGAGGGGCAGGGAGAAAGACAGATTCATTCAAACAAAACACACATTCCCCATTGACTCACCTTATGGCCACCACAGACCCATTCAATTCATAACACTTTATTCCCAAGGGGCAATTATTGCTGGACATAGTGTGTGACACGGGCAGGAGTGACATGCAGACAACACATGGATAAATGAGTTACATTCGCCACAAATATACCATTGACTCACTCACCACAACCATGCAGACAATACCCACGTCTATATGCATGTCTACCCACTATGCACAAAATTAGGTAAACAGTGATTTGGAAACAGTGACCCACTTCAACCGAGTGCAGATTGCCCCATTGCCATAGGCAACTCATGACCAACTTTTGCAACCAAATAAAGCTGCAGACACATCCAGACATGGAGCTCAGGGCATTGCATGCTCTAAAAATGTAGCCAAATTGGATGTAGAGTGCTGTAACAACCGACTGAAATGTTTTTATTGTAGTATTGTTGCCACAACACTGGTATTGCACATAAGCTCATATTATAAAAGGTAGAAACAACGACCTAATCCATTGTTTACAGTAAATCGCACATTAGAAACAATTCCTATCAAGACGGATGCACATTTGAAAAATGGAAGTATGAGGAGAAAAGTCTTACTTTTTAATGGTAAGTCAATGAACAGCGCTTCTTCGGCCTCTGAAATAAAGCGGTTAAAAGGGGGGGGGGTGAAATTATGTCGTGAGAAGGTTCCAATAGGCTCTTGCTACTAGCTGTTGACTTTTAAATGCTGTCTAGCAAGAGAAAAGAAAGCACCTTGGACTTGTTGCACACTACGACAAGCAATAACCTTGAGTAAATACTGCTCCGATGGTAAGGAGTTAAGGAATGTGAAGTGAAATTCCTGCAGGATTTTGAGGAGAGGGGCTCTGCATCACAAATAACTGTTTCGTGACTGGAAGCGCAACAATTTCATATAAAAAAAAAAATCTCTGAAAACTAGCCTGTTGGAAGTTAATTTCCAAATCATTTACTTAGGCTGCATTACAAAGTGCATGGAATTTAGTCTCAAAGGATAACTTAGAGAAACCATACGTTCACTTACGTCGCACTATCTGAAAATGACTGTTGATGGGTATGGACAACTGAGGTACCGGAGAAGACACAACAGCATCAGGGTTAGCCAAAACACCCAACCTGGAGGGAGAAGAGGAAATTATATTTGGATACAGCACCCTAAATGGTTGGTTTTCAGCTAAAAAGTTTCATTTGATCCAATTTGCATAAAACTTCATGCAATATAGTGAGCGAGAGGTTGTCATAGCGATTTCATGGACCTCATCTCAAAAAAAGTAACAGGGAGGAAAAAAATACATTTCTAAATAACTTATATAACTTTTGCAGTTTCATGCAAGACATTCAAATGCAAGTGCAATGAAAGGAAATGTAAATGATTAGGTCTGTATGTTAGAGCTTCAGAGCTGTGATGCTAGGGTTAATATAGGGTCATATATCTCTCTCTCCCTGATGATGACAACGCAACAGCCAAAGCATCAGCGAACTGAAGTCGATTCCAATTGAAATCCATGCAAGACACTCAAATAAAAGACAGCTTAACCTCATATGAAATGCTTACAAGGCCTGAGCTTTAATCCATATCAAATGGAGTCTGCCCGAGCTGTTACGTGGGTTAATGTAGGTCATGTTTCACTCCCCAACAATGACTGTGCAGCAGCAGCCAGGGCGTCGGGTTCGGCAGAACATGTCCACACTTCCTTTCAACTCTTAACAGGAAATGTGATTACTGTGGAGTTGTGGAAAATGATTCAACCCTGGCTGCTGGTCGGAATGTGTCGAGTTGGGACACTCTTTTCCAAAAAGGCTAGCTGGAGATTGCTCAGTAAGTAGTACACCCAACTTAAAAAAATAAATATATCAAATCACAATGTTTTATCCCCTCGTAATTTAGGCTACATTTAACATCAACAAGTAGGCCTCTATTACCATGACAACCCTTGTCCCTCACCATTATTCCAGCAAGAAACGATCAATTCAATACGTGACATGGCAAAAGCCTGACATCATCCCCTACTGGCACCTCTCCTTGCAATCACTGCCTTATGAGCACTTTTCCTTAAAGTTGATAACCAACTATAGGCTAGTCATACAGAGAGCCTGGGACCTCTCTCAGCCTATGAGAGCATAGCATAGGCCTACTACTCAGACTAGAGCAGGGCTTAGCTCAGTATGTACAGTTTTGATGCATTTAGGTAGCTCTCATGCCAGTCTCATTAGAATCTAGGACATGGTGGTGGAATGCATGTATAATACAGTGGCTGGTACTAGGGCTAATTGCCCTCTCTTTGCCACACACCAGATGTAATGTTCCAGAGTCTTACTGCTCGCTAAACAAAAACATCCAACCATGTGCTCGAGCTGCAGGCTGAGAATCTCCTCGTGTGAAGCCAAGATTGGTGCTGTAAACAGTGGGCCTTACTTTGAGACTGTGGCTGTTCTGCTTGCTCCCGACTGTCCATATTAAGAACTAAGCAACAACATGAGTTCAGTACTTTTCACTTTTATACTGAAACATCTGATTGCAGGAAAAGCCACTTCGGCAGCAGACTACATCAACATGAGATTCTGACGTGAAAACCACTGGGACATCTGAGCTCTGTAATAAATTGCCTGCGTGCATTTGACAGCGAACTCCCATCAGGACACAGCGGATCAATTCAGGCTCTTTCTGGCATGATGCACTGAGGTCTATCGCTTTATGCTGTAGTGCTGCACTGTTTCTCTTTAGAGGCATACCTGGGAATTATCACTCCACCTCAAACATTATACTGCTAAAATTGTAACAACGCAACCTTGTTATTCAAGGTAGACTACAGTATACACAGCACCACAGCCAACATTGGTATGGTGGTTCTGCAGATAGTCTTGTAGAGATGGTTCACAAAAGCAAAATGCCTTACAAGTAGCAGTCGGAGCGGAAGAGGTTTTGCAATGCAATGTGTCATCTTAAATTGTACACCACAGCTTGACAAAAATAAACCTGACCACTTGAGTGCAACTCATAATTATGTCCATGTTTGTTGACCCAGTCTGTGTGAGAAAGGCAGATATGAATAGGGCTTTGGCGGTCATGAAAATTTGTCAGCCGGTAATTGTCATGCAAATTACTGCCGGTCTAACGGTAATTGACTTAATTAACGTAAACACTTTTAGCATCTCCAAGCAAGAAAATGAATTTCAGAAGAACAAAATATGAGTCGGCCTACTGTTTGTTATCTGGCTATGCGCCATGCCATAGGCTGTAGGCTACTTCAATTAGCAGACAAGGTATGCTTATAAGTCCTGTGCCATTATTTAATATTATATGATTTTATAGTAAGAAGGATATAATTTAACTTAGCTGAATAAGATAGAAAGGATATTTTCACCATTCAAGAGCGAGTGCACATATGAAGTGGCTACATTGAGCGTAAAAGTGATCATTTGAAAAGGTCCTATATGCTAGATTTAGTTATTTGACAACTTTAGTTGTGAACGATACAAACCTTAGAATGTCTTAGAAATCAAAGCATATATGGGCAGCATGATGCGACTACACCGAGTGTACAAAACAATAGGAACAGCTTCCTAATATTGAGTTGCAATCATTTTTGCCCTCAGAACAGCCTCAATTCGTCGGGGCATGGACTCTACAAAGTGTCGAAAGCGTTCCACAGGGATGCTGGCCCATGTGGACTCCAATGATTCCCACAGTTCTGTTAATTTCACTTGACGTCCTTTGGGTGGGTGGACCATTCTTGATACACGTTGGAAACTGTTGAGCGTGAAAAACCCAGCAGTGTTGGATTTCTTGACACACTCAAACCGGCGCGCCTGACACCTACAACCAAAACCTGTTCAAAGGCACAAAACTTTTGTCTGGCACATTCAACCTCTGAATGGCATACATAGACAATCCATGTCTCAATTGTTTGAAGGCTTAAAAATCCTTGTTAAACCTGTCTCCTCCCCTTCATCTACACTGATTGAAGTGGATTTAACAAGTGACATCAATAAGGGATCATAGCTTTCAACTGGATTCACATGGTCAGTCTGTCATGGAAAGAGCAAGGTGTTCCTAATGTTTTGTACACTCAGTTTATAGGCTATTGATGATATGAAAGTCGCAAAAAAGCTTGCTGTCTGTTCCTTGCCTCAGGCTGCACACACTGTTCTCTCATCACAATCAGACTATTCTCAATTTAACCTCGTCTTTGCTAATATGTAAAAGGAGTTCAGATTTAGAATGGCCAGTTATTAAAATGGGCAGGAACAGGGGCAGGGGGGAAAAAATACCTCATCCGTATGTACTCGATTAGTGAATGGAGGCCGCTTCCCCATCGAATAGTGAATGGAGGCCGCTTCCCCATCGAATAGTGAATGGAGGCCACTTCCCCATCGAATAGTGAATGGAGGCCGATTCCCCATCGAATAGTGAATGGAGGCCGCTTCCCCATCGAATAGTGAATGGAGGCCGATTCCCCATCGAATAGTGAATGGAGGCCGCTTTCCCCATCGAATAGATAATGGAGGCCGCTTCCCCATCGAATAGATAATGGAGGCCGCTTTCCCCCTGGTTTGTTTTTTAATCATGCCGGGTATATAGCGGTTTTATAGCTGATCAATGCTTAATATTAGCAGCTGAGAAATATATATAGAAGCAGTAGAAAGCTGGGATCCATTTTTTAGAGGCAACCATCAAAACTGTGCTTCATTTAGAAATGTCTGGGCTTATAAGAACAGTTATTTCACTCAAGGCATCAACCACTGTTTGAGTAGTATGCAGCCTCTCGCTGCGTGGCTGGGGATATTCCACCCAAATTCTGTTTGCCATGGACTCTCCAACCCTGTTCCAGCAGCTACATTTGGGAAACCAAGTGAAATCTGTTCGGGAACATCTATAGTAACATGTTTTCACAACGAAACATATTTCATTAAACTGTTGACAGCCACTCACTCAGCAGGCTCGAGAAAGGAATGAAGGACAGAGGAGATAGAAACACTCGGTGGTGAGATATTCTGTAGCTAAAGGTGTCAGCCTAGTCATTATGAAAATATAAAAAATGCCAAACACAGATAGGCTGCAATTGTTTCCAAATATGTAGCCTATTTGACTGATAAACCTTAGCTTCCAACCCAATACGGCGAGTAAAATAGACTTGCTTTCTAATTTGACGAGCTGACGCTGTAGACGGTCGTGGCCGTCTGTTCTCTCGGTCACTCCAGCGCATTCTAATTCCAGGTGTTCTTTCAAAATAAACCGCTTTTTGATTGATTTGGGCTTAACTCTAAGCCACCCTGCACTATCAATGAACCAACAGCATCGCCTACAGGCTCATGGATAGAAAGTTTGGACTGTAGCATAAGGTAACCAGTCCATCCAGTATGCATAATACAGTCCGCTCAAAGGCAATTACTAGAATTTGTTTAATTTTGCAGGAGAGGCTAGACCAATTATGTACCAAAGACATGTTAAATCTGTTTTTTTTCTGCCATGCGTAATATGTGGTAGGATATTAGGCTTTGTATAATGGCACAATCATTATTTTAAATCTTTTTTTTTTTACAGATCTGGGGGTCATATATAGGCCCATGCGCATTGGTGTTTAGAATGAGTCATCACCTTAGAAAGCGCTGTCCATTTCTTTGCATTTGGCTTAGAAAACACATTCACAACCTGTTGTGGAATTTCTTTCTTCAAATTGATCAATCACAGTAGGTGAGTTTTAAAAGCATGGTACAGTTTTGATGACAAGTGTTTTGTTGTGATTTTCAATTGCATTTGCATTGTGAGTGGTTAAAAGGACAACAGAGTGCCGAGTACCAGGCCTTTAGTGACCTGACAGCACTACAGAGTTGGGTCCTACTAACACATGTCCAGAGTGCGTGAAAGGAGATTACCATGACTCAACAGTTACGTGGAATTTTACTGCGGTCATGACTGCCGGTGTGGCGGTCGGAAATATGGTCACCACAACAGCCCTAGATATGAATTAACATCACATTTCAGACAATGAGTTCTCTATTGTTAGTACTTACATAAACTCCCCAGAGCACTCAATCAGCGACAATAGCCTGGGCTCCTTCTGACCAGACAGCCTTAGCTCCTGTCCTCTTACAGTTTGAACATCACTATTAAGGAACCAGCCGCAATCATGAGAGGGCCGGGACACAGACTAGGGCAGGCTAGTCTGTGTCCCTGCTTAAACATAAAACTATAAATAGGCCTAGTGAACAGAATATTGACTATGATTTTGTGAACAAATATTTTACCCACTAACTATTCAAGACTGTTGTGAAATCCTTCAAAATGTATCTAATGCGTATAATGCTTGTGGTATTATTCAAGAAACAAAATGTTGTTTAACTAAAGTTAGTAGATTTGCACAAGCCTCAAAGAGTAAGGCATCATGACCATAGATTGTATGGGCCAAGCAATGGGTTATTTGGTTACATTGATAGCTACATTGTTTTGGAAACTGAAGCAAAAAGCAAGCGTTAGTTACATTAGGCTGTTGCCATTCCACCAACAATGGCATGCAATTCTGAACATAGCATTCCAATCTAACTAGTTTAGTAACTCGGCTAAATGGGTTATCAAATCAATAAACACCTGAAATATTCAGAGTAACACACCCAAATGTTTGACCTGCAAGACAGTATTAGCTACATAAACTGTACTGTTTATTTACATTAAAATGCAAGCAAACCTAAACAGTTGGACGATATTAAGGAAGCTAGCGTTAGCGAGTTACCATTATGCTAGCAAGCTAGCTAGGTTTTAAAAGCAAAACAAACAAAAAAATGGCACAGACTTTTAAAAGGATATTGCCAAACACTGCTCGTCACGTCCGAAGGCCAAAGAGGAATCCATTCTCAGCTATATATATATATATATATATATGCACGTGTGGTAGTTATAGACAACTAGCTATATTTACTCGGTCCATCCAGACGTTTTAGGCAAAGAAAGTTGTTCAATCTCCGGGCCCACCCCTGACCCGCGGCCTTCCGGATGACAGCTGCGGGCGGGGGGCAGGCAATGCTAGGCTTGCAATAGGCTAGCTAGCTAATTCCACCATCAACCACTTGACAGCCAGTACCGTGTGGTTACCAAGCTAGTTAGATAACTAGCTTAGCTGGTTCAATCATTTGTTGCAAGAGGTAGGCTGCATGCTATGTTCATATTGCTAGACTGGTCCTGGCTTAAAATGTGTTGTCCACACGCACACAAAGAATGCGTGCTAGCTGTGCTAATCAAAATGCCGGTGTCATTTATTAGCTACCTAGATTTGATAATAATGTCATTATATTGCTAGTAACTCCTCCATCATGGCACCTTGTCTGCAGTGCTGTCTTCTCTCCTCTTCAATGGCAGGGCTAGCTAGCCATCCAGCCGGCTACATAAACTCGAAAACTCGGCACTTGCGTTGCGACCATTTGTGTACAACATTTGGTTACAGATTCACTCATGTGAACTTCCCCGCTTCGCAGCGTTTACGCATGGATACTTTCTTCAGAGCAGTAGGGACGAGGTCATACGGGAAAAGAAAACGGGTTGCATCAGAACAGTCAATTGAATATCATTATGATAATCATAAAGCCTGTTCGTGTGTGTGAATTGATCAAACCATAAGGAATGAGCCCACAAAAAACCTTTAGCCCCTATACACTGTATTAGGCCAATACAGTACCTAATTAGGGACTACACTGACAAAAGCGCTTGGATCCGTGTCTTCAAAAATGTTTACAGCTACTAATCTCTTACCTGGACTAAGATTATCAATAATGTGGGTGAGAAAAACAGTGAGGACAATGGAGGTCTGTATACCATAGTTTGAGGATGGCGTCATCTACTGGACAGTTTACTGTAGGCTACATGAAGATCACCAATTGATGGAATTTAATGGTACAAAAAAGGCCTAAATCAAAGAAACATTTGATTTGACGATTTCCCAAAACTTCTAGGCAAAAAGTTATTACGTTTATTGAAACCCACCAACCAAAAACATGTTGAACTTGTTATTATGTGTGTGCTTCATTCCAATTATCTGAATATGAGGTTAGGCCACCAAATCATATAAAACGTACATTAAGGAAAGATAGATAACATGAAATTACAATAAAATAATGTCTACTAAATATTCATTTTCAGTCCATGATTAATGTGTTGCTGCTGTCTATTCCCACAAGCTTTCCTGTGGATTCTCAGGCATTGCAGGCCTTTTATTTTCTGTATAGTTTAGAATACAATAAAATACCTAGAGATATTCAGACACTGCTGGCCTTTACCTTATGTCTATTCTATTCAATTTGATTCTATTCTACTCTACTCCTGTGGATTCTTGGGCACTGCAGGCTTTTATTTTATGGATATTCTATTCTATTCCCTATTATCTTATGGATGGCGTATGGGCTAGAGTCCCTGTGGGGCCAGATGTCTCCGAACTTGGGCATCTCCTTCTCCTCTCCCTCCCTCTCCACCATCTCCACCGTCATGGTCGCTGGACTGAAGATATCCGCCGCACGGTAGGACTGGGTGAGGCGGCGGAAGGAGGAGGCATCAGAGGTGTCGTCGTCATACTGGTCCTCCATGACTTCCCGGCGGGGTCTGCGGCTGGCCTTGAGCTCATCCCCCAGCTCTGTTGCCAAGTTCTTGATGTCCCTCACCACGGTGGAGCGCAGGCCGAACAGACAGAGCAGGAAGACTAGACCCGCGCAGATCCCTGAGACAAAGTAGAGGGCCACTCTCTCTGGAAGACCTGTGGGTGGAGGGATGATACACAAGTCTGGGGTGAAACTAGCATGATATTGCTCAATGAGAAATAGATAGAAGACCAAGCCTATATTGACAGCTATACAATCAAGATAGTTACAATTGGTTGGCTTGGTCCCAGATCTGTTTGTGCTGTCTTGCCAAATCCTACAGCTATACAGAACAAACAGATCTGGGACCAGGCTAATGATGGGTGCCTGCTGATCATTAAGTAAGACAAGGCGTATTATATAAAGTACAAAGAGGCCCTGCTAATGAGTAACCAGCCTACATGCACACAGAAAACAAAAGACCTACCCAGTATTTTGTCAAAAATTTCCAGAGAGTTGGTATAAAGCACGTTTTGAGGCCTGATGATGCCGGGGCCAGTGTACCAGCCTCCTGCAGATGAGAAGGGACTTACTGTGCCTTCTGCCCAACGGCTACAAATCATATTGTCCACCGACCTAATTGCACAGCTAGTAGCTGAGCTAAAGCTACATTTACTTGGATACATGTGTTTGTAGGTGTCTTACCATGTGTGTAGTCTGAGATCAAGAAAGGGTCTGATGTTGATCCGCTCCGTCCTACATCCTCCAAGAGATATCGAGGAACTGGTGAGGCAAAAGAGGGTTCATTGTGATCAATTTCTCCTGAAACATTTTCTCAGTAATCTGGTGAGACCATGAAAACAGAGGGCAAGATGATATGAAAACTATTTCTTCAACTGTGGGTTATAGACACCATGATGTTTGTGTCTCTCACATGGTAGTGGCTCTTTGACTTCTTGTCACATACCACATGTAAAGGACACTCTCAGGTGCTTCCTGGTGCCAGGAAAACATGGGTCCCCAAAGTTCTGAGTGTCAGCCAGCACTGAGCAGTTGGCTCGGCCATGACACCTGCGTGACACCTTCCTCAGGGAAGATGGTGACAGACACTCTGAAGGATAGATGTACACTCTGATCAGATGTGGGTCAAATAAGTCAAATACTATCAAATACTTGAGCTGTGCTTGATATAGTCTGATACAAACAAGCAAACGGACTAGTCCCAAAAGTACAAACTCCAACCTTAATCAAGCACAAGTATTTAAAATAGGTATTTATTTGATCCTGGTCTGACTCTGATATACAGTAGGCTATAGAGGTTGAAAACATGCATAGGTCAAGGGTATATCCATGTACCTTATGCCTACTCATGTGTTACTCATCTGTAGTAAGTAACATAGTAACACACCATTGATTATGTATTGATAAATGCACATTATTTTTATCCTAGTATTTGACCACTAGAGGACACTTTAGTTCCCTGTTTCACACCAATGACTATGGTTTCAGACCCATGTCAGGCTGTGGTGCAGTTTCCTGAGGACAGTTGGGACTCCCGTGCAGCAGGTGGCCAAATGTAGCCGAGTAGATAGCCAGGACAGTGTTATTCTTACACACCAGCCTCAGTCTCTCGTTTTCACACACCAACCTAGTACGGTGGTGCTCTGAAAGATAAAAACAGCAGTATCGATCACTGACAAACTTACTGTATAATACTGTATATTTCAATAGAATTAGATATTATTCTATTCAGTTAAATAGAAACAGACAATTGTAATTCTGTGTCCGATAATACATTTCCTGATGTATCCAGTTGTGGAGTACTACTCAAGATCTTTTGTCTCTTAAATTCACAACCGCAGTTTATGACAGTTTGTGTTACCCTCGCACAATCAAACCCTGTGGACTAGTCTTACCTGGGCGGCACTTGTAGGACACTATGAGGTACTTGCTGGTGAGGGGACAGGGGTCCTGACCAAACACTGGGCTAATGACAGGTATATGACAGGAACGCCGGTCCTGACACTCCGACACCACTTTCTGCAGGGACAATACAACAACGTCTGAGTGTGAGAAATATGTGCACATTTACGTGCAAGTCCTTAGGTCTCAGGCAAGGTTACTCATCAAAAGGCTCTAGCTCAGCAGACAGTCTTGAGGCATACCGGAGACCCAGGTTCAAACCCACAACTTATTCAATCACTGCTGTAGTAATTCCTAACAGTATGGGATTAATATTACTTAAGTGAAGAGTAAAATGTTCTTAAGTTATCAACTTGTGGAGCAAACTGCTGATAACTGCTGATAAGTTGGCTTCTGTTTTGCTGTCGGTATTAGAGGACAACGCTGTGTGGCTAATTACTATACTGTACCTGGATAGCGACAGAGGAAGTGCATCCAGTGTTGTCCTCAGTCATGTTTGTGTTTGCAGGGGGACATAAGTTCTTGCTGGGGACACGGCGTCCGTAGAATGCTGACATGACGGACACAGAGGTTCTGGAGGGACACTTGATAGAAAGGGTGTCTCCATCACAGGCATGAGCAGTGTGGTTTCTAAGTATTGTGTGGAGGTACACTGAAAAGTAACAAATGGTATGCATGGAGATAAGACTTAGACCTCAAAGATCAAACTGACAACTGTCCAATGCTTTTGATCAAATTCACCACCTCTCAAGAAATGGAGCAGAAAATGCACATAGAAAATTATTCAAAGAAATAGGCCCTATAAAGCAAGGACGGTCCACCCACACAGACAGTGTGGTGAAGAAGGCGCAACAGCGCCTCTTCAACCTCAGGAGGCTGAAGAAATTTGACTTGGCACCTAAAACACTCACAAACTTTTACAGATGCACAATTGAGAGCATCCTGTCGGGCTGTATCACTGCCTGGTATGGTAACTGCACCGCCATCAACCGCAAGGCTCTCCAGAGGGTGGTGCGGTCTGCACAACGCATCACCGGGGGAAAACTATCTGCCCTCCAGGACACCTACAGCACCCGATGTCACAGGAAGGCCAAAAAGATCATCAAGGACAACAACCACCCGAGCCACTGCCTGTTCACCCCGTTATCATCCAGAAGGCGAGGTCAGTACAGGTGCATCAAAGCTGGGACTGAGAGACTGAAAAACAGCTTCTATCTCAAGGCCATCAGACTGTTAAACAGCCATCACTAACACAGAGGCTGCTGCCTACATACAGACTCAAATCATTGACCACTTTAATAAATGGATCACAAGTCCCTTTAAATAATACCACTTTAATAATGTTTACATATCTTACATTACTCATCTCATATGTATATACTGTATTTTATTCCATCTATTGCATCTTGCCTATGCCGCTCGGCTATCGCTCCTCCATATATTTATATGTACATATTCTTATTCCATCCACTTACATTTGTGTGTATGAGGAAATTGTTGTGGAATTGTTAGATTACTTGTTAGTTATTACTGCACTGTCAGAACTAGAAGCACAAGCATTTCGCTAAACTCGCATTAACATCTGCTAACCATGTGTATGTGACCAATAAAATTTGATCTGATTTAACTTATTCCACATTTTTGTTGTGTTACAGCCTGAATTCAAAATAGGTTGAATTTATTTTTATTTATTACCCATCTATACACAATGCCCCTAATGTCAAAGTGAAAACATGTTTTTAGACATTTTTGCAGATTTATTGAAAATGAAATACAAAAATATCGAATTAATATAAGTATTCACACCTCTGAGTCAATACTGTACATGTTAGAATCACCTTTGGCAGCGATTACAGCTGTGAGCCTGTCTGGGTATATCAGGAATCAAGGTAAAACCCAAGTGCAGACTGTGTGAAGTAATAATGTTTATTGTAACCACAGGGGCAGGCAATCGACAGGTCAAGGCAGGCAGGGGTCGATAATCCAGAGCAGAGCCCAAGGTACAGGACGGCAGGCAGGCTCAGAGACAGGCGGGCGGCTACAGGGTCAAGACAGGCAAAGGTCAAAAACCAGGAGGACGAGAAAAAGAGAGACTAGGGTAAACAGGAGCTGAAACAACCCGCTGGTAGGCTTGAACAAACAAGATGAACTGGCAACAAACAGACAGAAAACACAGGTATAAGTACCCAGGGGATAATGGGAAAGATGGGGGGTGGAGACACGCACAAGGACAGCTGTAACAGATCAGGGCGTGACAGGGTGAGTCTCTAAGAGATTTGCACACCTGGATTGTACAATATTCAAACGTTATCCTTTAGAAAATTCTTCAAGCTCGATCAAATTGGTCATTGATCATTGCTAGACAACCATTTTCAAGTCTTCCCATAGATTTACAAGCAGATTTAAGACAAAACTGTAACTCCCCCACTCAGGAACATTCACTGTCTTCTTGGTAAGCAACTAGATTTGGCCTTGTGTTTTAGGTTATTCCATTACGTTTCTTTTTTAAACTTAAAAAAACTACCCAGTCCTTAACGAATACAAGCATACCCATAACATGATACAGCCACTACTATGCTTGAAAATATGGAGAGTGTGTCACGACTTCCGCCGAAGTCGGTCCCTCTCCTTGTTCGGGCGGCGTTCGGCGGTCGACGTCACCGGCCTTCTAGCCATCGCCGATCCACTTTTCATTTTCCATTTGTTTTGTCTTTGTCTTACACACCTGGTTTCAATTCCCCAATTACCTGTTCATTATTTAACCTCTGTTCCCCCATGTTTGTTTGTGAGTGATTGTTTCTATGTAGGAAGGGCCGTTATTGTGGGCTCTGTTTTTGTATTGCATTTATTATATGTCGAGTAAAATACGTTTATTTACTCATATCTGCTGTCCTGCGCCTGACTCCTATACACCAGCTACACACAGACTTCCTTACAGAGTGGTACTCAATAATGTGTTGTTTTGGATTTGCCTGAAACATAACACTTTGTATTCAGTACAAAAAATGAATTGCTTTGCCAAATGTTTTGCTGTATTACTTTACTGCCTTGTTGCAAACAGGATGCATGTTTAGGAGTACGGCTCCACTAAGGGCCCTTACAGATAACTGTATCCTCCTCAACTTAGGGGTTGAATACTTATTGACTCCTCAAGACGTTTGAGCTTTTCATTTTTAATTAATTTGTTAACATTTCGAGTAACAGAATTACCTTTGACATTATGGGGTATTGTGTGTAGACCAGCGTAAAAACAATCTAAATTGAATCAATTTTAAATTCAGGCTGTAACACAACAAAATGTGGAAAAGGTCGAGGGGTGAGAATAAACTACATGACCAAAAGTATGTGCTCGTCGAACATTTCATTCCAAAATCATGGGCATTAATATGGAGTTGGTCCCCTTTGCTGCTATTACAGCCTCCACTCTTCTGTGAAGGCTTTCCACTAGATGTTGGAACATTGCTGCAGGGATTTGCTTCTATTCAGCCACAAGAGCATTAGTGAGGTCGGACACTGATCTTGGGCGATTAGGCCTGGCTCGCAGTCGGCGTTCCAATTCATCCCAAACGTGTTCGATGGGGTTGAGGTCAGGGCTCTGTGCAGGCCAGTCAAGTTCTTCCACACCAATCTCGACAAACCATTTCTGTATGGACCACGCTCTGTGCACGGGGGCATTGCCATGCTGAAACAGGAAAGGGCCTTCCCCAAACTGTTGCCACAAAGTTGGAAACACAGAATTGTCTAGATGCATTGTATGCTGTAGCGTTAAGATTTCCCTTCACTGGAACTAAGGGGTCTAGTCCGATCCATGAAAAACAGCCCCAGACCATTATTCCTCCTTCACCAAACTTCACAGTTGGCACTGTGCATTGGGGCAGGTAGCGCTCTCCTTGCATCCGCCAAACCCAGATTTGTCCATCGGACTGCCAGATGGTGAATCGTGATTTATCACTCCAGAGAACTCATTTCCACTGCTCCAGAGTCCAATGGCTGCGAGCTTTACACCACTCCAGCCAACATTTGACATTGCGCATTGTGATCTTAGGCTTGTGTGCGGCTGCTCTGCCATAGAAACCCATTTCATGAGCTCCCGACTAACAGTTATTGTGCTGACATTGCTTCCAGAGGCAGTTTGGAACTCGGTAGTGAGTGTTGCAACCGAGGACAGATTTTTACTCGCTACGCGCTTCAGCACTTGGCGGTCCAGTTCTGTGAGCTTGTGTGGCCTACCACTTTATGGCAGAGCTGTTGTTGCTCCTAAACATTTCCACTTCACAATAACAACACTTACAGTTGATCGGGGCAGCTTTAGCAGGGCAGAAATTTGACAAACTGACTTGTTGGAAAGGTGCCATGTTTTAAGTCACTGAGCTCTTCAGTAAGGCCATTCAACTGCCAATGTTTTTCTATGGAGATTGCATGGCTGTGTGCTCGATTTTATACACCTGTCAACAACGGGTGTGGCTGAAATAGCCGTATCAACTAATTTGAAAGGGTGTCCAAATACTTTTGTGTATGTAGTGTACTTTCTGAAGTCTCTGTATCTAATCTTCTGGGAGTGGTTTTATTCAGCTTTTTACTAGTTGACAAGCTGTTCAGAGTTTATGAAACATATTTAAGAAATAAAGGATGACCTCACATTCAAGAAGCCATATAGGGCTTGATACACTTGACTTGTTGAACCAAGACTAAATAAAGTAGAGTTAGTAATAAATCAATTGCCATACAAATAAAATAATCCACTAAACACAGAATGAGTTTGTTTTTCCTAAGTTATCATCTTTTAACAATGAAATTACATGACATCTCATGTAATGCAGGTGCTTCTACACCTGCATTGCTTGCTGTTTGGGGTTTTAGGCTGGGTTTCTGTACAGCACTTTGAGATATCAGCTGATGTAAGAAGGGCTTTATAAATAAATTTGATTTGATAAACCATCTTGGCCGGTTTACCTGACACTGACGAAGCCTATCCTGGACAAAAAAGTCATTTTATTGGAGAATCTCCATTGTTTGAAAATGCTTCTTAATTGAGGACTAGGCTTCATCTGTGAAGCAACAGTTTGACACATTGCACATTCTGTGTCCTGTGTCATTGTACTCATGGTCACCCAGCCCTGGTTACAAGAGGGTTGTGTCCCAAACATTGGGAGTAGCTCTCCTGAGCAGTGTTGCGCTATGATACACAAACACATAGGATAACAGAGTTCATAACAGAGTTGGATCCATAGAAATAGAATCCCTAGAACGGACATAATTTTGACTTAAAGGGATATTATCTGTTCTAGTCATTCTTATTCTATTGTTGGATTTGGACTCATCTTATTGTCACAGCGATTTCCTGGGCCATAGAAATAGAATGAATAGAAGGAATATCCTTTCTAGTCATTCTATTTCTATGCCCTGGCCCCTGTCTGTCTCTTCATGGCTGGGTCTGTTTTGTGTTCCCCAATGGCATGCAGCTCTGCAGAGCCACGGTAGGGCAGTACCAGTCTCTCCCTCACAATGTGCTATTCTTAGAGCAGCTCATTGCTCACACCCATACACAGATGTTGATCCCTGTAATGGTCAGATATAGAGATGGAGTGACAATGACAAGCCCCAGACAAAGGCAACACTGGTCAGTAGTGGTCACCCCTGCATGGACTGGCTGTCTATCTTGTCCAAATAAATCATCATGTAACATCTCTGTTTGTTGTCATGCTGAAGTGTCTGACATTCATCAATGAATATGCAACCAGGACAACACAAATACACTCACTGGACATTTTATTAGGTACACCCATCTAGTACCAGGTTGGATCCCCCTTTGCCTCCAGAACAGCCTGAATTCTTCAGGGCATGGAAACGTTGCATAATTCATATCAAGGGACCTAACATGTGCCAGGAAAACCTTCCCCACACCATTACACCACCGCCACCAGCCTGTACTATTGATACCAGGCAAGATGGGGCCATGGACTGATGCTGCTTATGCTAAATCCTGACTCTGCCATCAGCATGATGCAACAGGAACCGGGATTTGTCGCACAAGACAATGTTTTTCCACTCCTCAATTGTTCTGTCTTATTGATTGCATGCCCACTGGAGCTGCTTCTTCTTGTTTTTAGCTGATAGGAATGGAATCCGGTGTGGTGGTGTGCAGCAATAGCCTATCCGTGGCAAAGACCGACGAGTTGTGTGTTCCGAGATGTCGTTCTGCACACCACTGTTGCACTGCGCCGTTATTTGTATGTTTGTGGCCTGCCTGTTAGCTTGCACGATTCTTACCATTCTCCTTAAACCTCTTATCAACGAGCTGTTTACGCCCACAGGATTGCCGCTGACTGAATGCTTTTTGTTTGTGGCACCATTCTCTGTAAACCCTAGACACTGTCGTGGGTGAAAAGCACAGGAAGCCGGCCATTTCTGAGATGCTGGAACCGGCATGCCTGGCACGCCTGGCACTGACGATCATACCACACTGAAAGTCGCTTAGGTGACTCGTTTTGCCATTTCTAACGTTCAAATAAACAGTAACTGAATGCCTTGATGCCTGTCTGCCTGCTTTATATATATATATATATATATATATATATATATGTCTGTATAGTCTGTATGAGCAAACCATTTTCATGAACAGGGTGGTGTACTTAAACTGACCACTGAGTGTATATCACTGCTATCATCTCAAACAGGTGTCAATGTCATTCTTATTTAACTACAAAAAACAGGGTGCTTTAACCCTGTAACCCTGACTCTTGTCTCTCACAGTGAACCGCTGCCGCTGTTTGTTGGCACAGGATGTCCAGGAGATAAATCAGGGAATGTACCGTCCCAAATGACACCCTATTCCCTATATAGTGCACAAGTTCGGCCAGAGCCCTGTGAGCAAACCGGGTGCCATTTGGGATGCTGCTAGTGTCTTGCGTAGGCTTCCTCTCTACACAGCATGTAGTGCTGAGTGAAACATACCAGTATCTATTTTCCCCACTTTTTCTCTATAACAGCAATAACAAAGTCCAAAAACACACTTACCGGAGAAATCTGGAGAGGACCATGCGCTGTGTGTGTTCAGAGCCAGGATGAGGAAGAGGGACAGAGACCAGCAGGACCTCCAGAAGCTCCATGGAACTGTCATGGTGCCCATCCTATATTACACACCACCAGTGGGGTTTATCACTATGCGATGCTGCTTGGCTGTTTTCTTGACCGTGATCGAGAGGTCAATGTTACCCATTGTCTTGACCGTCGAACAGTCCCCCTTTTCACAGTCAAAAGGATCAGCTGACTGTTGTGTGTGTGTGTGTGTGTGTGTGTGTGTGTGTGTGTGTGTGTGTGTGTGTGTGTGTGTGTGTGTGTGTGTGTGTGTGTGTGTGTATACTACGTACAATTGTGCGTGCATGTGTGCATGCATGTCCTTGTGGGTGTGCATGCAAGCATTTTTGTCCATTTGTGTGATTCTCACCTACCATCCAAGGTGTGAGAACTATAGACCTACTGTATATAAGAAGAGACCAATGTTATTGAGGTTAAAATCAATCAACTCAACACAGCTATTAGGTCCACATGGATACCTTCTTTGTTTAGTGTGATAACGTATTGACCCTGCGTGTGTAATGGCCGAATCAAGACCCCCAGCAGCCCACTGGTCAACATGGAGGGTCCTGTTCATATAGACAAAGAGGTTATCTGCATTCCAAATGCAGGGGTGGAAAGAGTAGTGAAATATCCTACTCAAGTAGGACTATTGTTTCTTTAATTACATTTTACTCAAGTAGAGGTAATATTACTGGTGTAAAAAAAACTAAAAATACATTCAAATTAAAAAGTAGCTAATTTAAAAGTACTTTAAAATGAAACCATTGACCTTGATAATTATCTAATTTCGCTAAGGTTACCTGAACGTCGTTACACATGAGAGGAAATGTATGTACAGTAGGAGCTACAGTTTTATTTATTTTATGAGTTGCAGCAAGGCGCATCTACATGTGAAAACGAAGGATTTGTCAAAAATATACTATTAACATTTGTCAACTTAAACATTCAAGTAATGAAGATGAATTGGTAAAAAAATATATACAAAATAAAGTTAATAAACAAAGTTGCCAGACTTCTATATACAGTACTTCTATATACAGACTCCATAAATAAACATGTCTAATTCTTTCACTTATTCAATCCCTCATTCCCCCCTCTGTTACTTGTTACTTGTCCAGGGGACCGGCTGATATTCACTCACTCCCCCATTCACACTCTTTCCTTCACTCACTCAGTCCCTCACTCACAAAATGTATCTTTTAAGAGCAGTGAAATATCCTACTCAACTAGAAGTGCTGTTACTATAATGCAATTTTCCTCAAGTATAAGTAAAATGACTGACTTTCAAAAATACTCAAAGTATAAGTACTCGGAAAAGCTAGTCAATTACAGTAACAAGAGTAGCTGTAATTAGTTACTTTACACCTCTGTCCAAATGGAACCCTATCCCTTTATAGTGCACTACTTGTAATGAGTCCTGGTCAAAATTAGTGCACTATATAGGCAACAGGGTGCCATTTGGGACTTCCTCAAAGAGGTGGTTTTCCAGAGGGGCTCACTTCCAGATGCTGTGTGTCTAATGGAGATATGGCTAGTCTGTCTCCTTGAGATAGGCCTTTTCTTTTCCTCTGCTCTGTGGAAGGGGAAGAGAGAGGTCAATGGCTAGTAACACATTTCCAGCCAGCTCTGCTTTTCCAGTAACCCTCCAGATATCACACTTCATTCTCACAATGTTTATGTTAATACTTGTTTCATTGCTCCATAAGTTTGTGACATATCTGTTGTTTCCATTTTTCTTATCCTGGTCCAAAAATGTGATTTACTACGAAAGGTACATTACCTGAAGAAAAGTTGTGTGCTTGCTTCAGCTGTCCAAATGTAAGAAAGGATGAAAGTAAATAGTAAGTAGTATATTAAATAACAGTAGTGTTGCAAACACATTAATGAATAAATATTGTCTTTTTACATAGACAGGTTTATTCAAGGCAACTGAAATGCATGCCTGTATCACAGGAGGTTGGTGGCACCTTAATTCCCTTCGCACCTTTCCAACCGTTATTGTGAGCCGCCAGTTGGGGAACCCTGCTCTAAAGGTCAACCAATTCCAAGATGAGTCACACTCTTGGACACTCTTGGAGCGATACAGTAATTCAGATGGAATTCATAGGGGCTTGGATAGATACACATCCCTGCTTTTTGATCCTATTGAGAAAACCTATTGATCCCACATTTCCAACTTTCCCTTACCACCTTTCCCTTACCCTGACTAAGTTATTTTAACTTGACAAGTGATCCAACAAACGCACCACTGAAATCTAGAACACCTCCCAATGAGTGTCAATGCGGTGACTAAGTCCTGAACGGAACTCCGCCTATGTCTATCACAGGAGGTTGGTGGCATCTTAATTGGGGAGGACACGCTCGTGGTAATGGCTGGAGCGGAATAAGTGGAATGGTATCAAATACATTAAACACATGGTTTGGTGCCATTCCATTTGCTCCGTTCCAGCCATTATTATGAGCCGTTCTTCCTTCCGCAGCCTCCACTGATGTCTATGGTATGACCTCCTATTCTTTCTTCATTGGAGGAGGATGCTTTGTTACTCTCCCTGCTGGCTAATTTCCTGTTCTGGCTGCGGGTTATTTGTTTCATTTCCAGGATTTGCTGGGAGTTTCCATGTCGAGCGTTTGCTTTTTATCCTCCCCTCTCTGTGATGGAAATACCCATCAGACCCTGGGGCGCCAGATACTATATATCTGAGACTAGAAGTACACTGAGCAGAGGTCCATATTGTTCAGTCATTTGTCCCTGGACTCCTTGTCTTATCAAGGTTTTAGCCCCTTGGAAGGCATGTGTTTCCTGAGCCGTCTCCACACTGCTGAAAGATGTCAGAAATCGGTGAACTCCCCCCTAGACTTATTTATACTGGGTTTACGTATGTACAGCTGGAGCAAGTAAATTTCCCCTGCAGATGTTACAACTGCCAACTGATTTCTCAGTTATTACACACTTCAGTGAAAGGAGAACTAAAACCTTGTCTCCTGGGAGGTGTAAAGTGACAATCATATCAAATTAATTCAATGAATTCACATCTAGAATATAATGTACTGTAGATATAACAATATAACACCCTGCAGTTTTAATGCTTTATTTGTTATAAGCATGTACGGGCCTGATTAAATGACAGGAGATCATACATGCTTATGATAACTGCATTATAATGGATTGTCATTGATAACGTGCTGACTGGTTCATTCATATTTACCTATGTCCTCACAAATAATCAGTAGATCTTTTACGCTACTGCTACTCTCTGTTCATCATATATGCATAGTCACTTTAACCATATCTACATGTACATACTACCTCGATCAGCCTGACTAACCGGTGTCTGTATGTAGCCTCGCTACTGTATATAGCCTGTCTTTTTACTGTTGTTTTATTTCTTTACTTACCTATTGTTCACCTAATACCTTTTTTGCACTATTGGTTAGAGCCTGTAAGTAAGCACTTCACTGTAAGGTCTACACCTGTTGTATTTGGCGCACGTGACAAACTTTGATTTGATTTGATTAGATCGTTGCGTTATTCGACGAGCTAAGGACTCGTGACAAACCATCTTCCTTAGAGCAGCTTGTGCCTATTTATGGTTTATGGACAAACCCTTTTGGTTTTCTTAAATTTCCCCGCTCCACCGCTATACCCTCAGATGGTAACTGAAAGCAAAACTCATTCGTTCCATTCCCTCTACCCAAGGGATGTAGGCTGGGGGTTCTCCCATCATGACACAATGACCCGTGCCTCCACCTCCCCTGTGACTCAACAAGTACCAACATTAACCACAAACACCCATGTGATTTCACTAAAATCATGCCGGCTAGATACTACTGCTGGCAAGATATCATGCATTCCTGACATATTAAAAAATGTAATTAAATAAATGCTTTATCACAGATTTATTTTTCCAGGGATAACAGTCGTAGATCTTAGTTTTATATTAAGGTAGCTAACCATGTAGTCTTAAAGGTTACTGGCAATTCTGGGCAAATGTCAGATTTTTATTCTAGAAATCCTTACCATAACACAGCATAAAAAATATGATTGATATATATATTTGTTTCTTATGCGCAATTGGGTCTCATCACAAAATATCCTCATCTGGAAGTCCAGTTACCAAAGCAATCACTTGGTCAAACAGATGAAAGCCACTTGTGAAACTGAGAGCCACTCAGTTTCCAAATCAAATGACATTTCCATATCAAATGAGATGTTAATGGTTCCCAGTATATTCCAACACAGTACATGCTTTGTAAGGAGCGAGCCAAAAAGTATAACGTGTACACTGTTACTAGTGTGACAAATCATCAAAACAGTGTATTCAATATGGCTATACTGTCAGTATGGGGAAAATGATGGCCATCAGGTTTTTTTGTCACATGGTGAAACTATATTTCTACATCGTTTGATTAACCATTATCAACTGACAAATAATAGGACCTATTTTAGGCTCTCCTCATAGAGAGAGCTTGGCACTGTTTATATAAGGGGGGACCACGCCCATCCTCTGGACCCACCCCCTCCTCTGACTTTTCACAGTGATAGCCTCATGAAGCCCTCAGACAAAGCATGCCAGCCACAAGGGTCTTACACTGCCTCCTAAGATCCATATATAAACCAGCACACTAGAGCACACAGATATATAGCAGACTCAAGGGCATAGTGAGGTTTTACTTCAGTGGACTTGGAGTCTTCAGCGTCAACAGGTTTTGGTTGGGTCTGAGGACACTTGTTGGAAAAACGTTTCTGAACTTGGCACCACACAACACAGCTTTTGGACAAAATGGCACTACGACAGAACTCCGACAAAGACCCGACTATTGAACTCTTCATAAAGGTCAGTATTGTGTTTAGTTTAGTATTGTGTTTCCTTCAGTTTAGAATAAGAAAACAATAATTAGTTTTAATTCTAACATACTGCCTATGAATGTCTATTATTTCAACAATATGTAAGAAGATGTAAATTATGTGATGATTGAAATACAGAAAAACATAACTCAAAAGTGTTTCATGTGAAAGCAAATTAAATGTACAAAATCAAGCTATAATGTAAGCTTCAGCCACTTCAGCCATAGCCTCTGTTTCAAATAAGGGCTCAATACTTGTAGTGTTGTGTTCAGGATTGGTAAAAACTGGAATGTGACCAAGATTTGTAGTTCACTTATCAGCACTCAGCATTGTAGAGGGGCAGAGATCTACATTATGGGCACCATCAATCCGAGCTTGGCTCGCCATGAACGGTCGTCATCTAGGGTTACGTAAAGCCTGGTGTGTGTGTGTGTGTGTGTGTGTGTGTGTGTGTGTGTGTGTGTGTGTGTGTGTGTGTGTGCGTGCGTGCGTGCGTGTGTGCGTGCGTGTGTGTGCGTGTCTGAGCATACACTCCTCAGTGACAGTGAGAGTGGCCTTTATCCCTGTGTAATGACGCCAGATACTGGAGGCCACCTTATCACCACACGCCCAGGAGGAGCTGGCAAGACGCTGGGAACCCCTGGCCCCCGATGAGACAGACACGCCCACACACTGACACATATGCACATGCTTTATTACACATATGCACATTCACACAAAAATAGCAAATAAGTAGACACATACAATAAATGTATGTTTCTATGTGAAGTCATATCCCAGAAATGTAATCCACCCCTTCGGCGCCAGATCCCCCCTTTACCTCCTGAGGGGACACGTCAAATCTCAGGGTGTTTGTTCTGCAACTCTGGGCATGTCCACTTTCTTCTCTTCGAGTACCAAGTATCCCTACTTCCTTTGGAGGGGGAGCCGAAGGGTGTCTGTGAGACAACGATTTTTGGTAAACGGGATGTGAAGCCACGGTGCATTCGGAAAGTATTCAGACCCCTTGACCTTTTCCACATTTCGTTACGTTACAGCCTTATTCTAAAATGGATGAGTTTTTATATATATATATATCTACACACAATACCCCATAATGACAAAGCAAAAACAGTTTTTTTTTACATTTCATATTTACATAAGTATTCATACCCTTTCCTCAGTACTTTGTTGAAGCACCTTTATCAGTGATTTAAGCCTCGAGTCTTCTTGGGTACAACGCTAGAAGCTTGGCACACCTGTATTTGGGGAGTTTCTCCCATTCTTCTCTGCAGATCCTCTCAATCTCTGTCAGGTTGTGTGGGGAGCATTGCTTAAACCACACACACATACACACACACACACACACAAAAAAAAAATCTAATTGCGTACAACAGTGAGTGAACAATTCAATTTGTTTCTCAATACCAGAGGCCGTTATCTACCGTTATCTTCCTCTCCAACACAATGTCTACTTTTTCTATCAAGTAGCAGCTCCTAAAATACCCCAGCCACTCCCACCACTACAAGTGTGTATATTTGTGTCTTTTGTCATGAGATGAATATGAATTGCATGATAGGGTTTGAGATCAGGACTTACTGTAATGGATAACATGGACAATGTCAACATAAAGCCATTGGAATTTGGAAAGGGCACAATATCTTACATGTGACCATGAGTCTAATGTGTTTGAGGCAGTTATCATATATTGCTGTCTATGAAATATACTACTGGTAAACTAGCCTGGCCCCAGATATGTTAATATTGTCTTGCCAAGTTTTTATTTTTCCTTTATCTAACTAGGCAAGTCAGTTAAGAACAAATTCTTATTTTCAATGACAGCCTAGGAACAGTGGGTTAACTGCCTTGTTCAGGGGCAGAACTACAGATTTGTTCCTTGTCAGCTCAGGGATTCGATCTTGCAACCTTTCGGCCCCAACTCCTATAGTCATTGTTTGGTATGACAATGACCAAGGAGTTGGCAATACAGCACAAACAGAACCAGGCTATAACCAAACCTAAACCCAATTATTAATGCTGCTTGTCCTTCAGGCTGGCCACGATGGAGAGAACGTGGGCAACTGCCCATTCTGCCAGAGGCTCTTCATGGTCCTGTGGCTGAAAGGAGTCAAGTTCACCGTGACCACCGTCGACATGAGGAAGTAAGCCCCCCGCCTCCCACCCTTCCACTTCCTGTGCATCTGTTTAAAGGTCCCCTTACACAGGGTCATGTCTAGATTATGTAAAATTGACTTCAAAAATTTAATTATTTAGCATTTTAGCTAACCTTAACCCCAACCGTTTCCCTAATCTTAACCTAATTATCCTAACTTGCTATATTAATTATCCTAACCAACTGCATAAGTTGTCCTAACCTGCTACGAAAAGTCAATTTTGACATAAACTGTATTTCTTCTAGACAAAACCCTCACTCACGCAGGGCTCTATTAAGAGTTGAGGGAGAACAAGGATGTTTTTCAGAAACCAAACCGTTTAATAGGGTAAAAGTAACACTCAATGGGGTGTGATACAGAGAGGGGATAGAGGGCGGTGCTTGCAAGGCTAAAGCAATAGCAGAATGGTCAGTGTGTTATTGAACAAACATATTTTCTTAATCTAACCCGTGTGAATTTCTCAGGCCCATTACCAGTGAGCTAATATGATCAGGAAGCGTTGAAAGGATGTGATAACTGAGTGATTAAGAAAACACACAACATGAACCCTTTGAGCTAGCCACTCCCATGCCAGTGTGTTTTACTTACTGAATCATGGGCATTGTTGGAATCATTAATCGAGAATGCCAACACTGGATTTTGACATGGCTTGATAACCATTGTGTTCGTTGTGATTGTGTCGCTGAATGATCGACATTGTATCTATTGATATAAAGCTGGAATGATCACATATATGACCCTGTCTACTCCCTTTCTCCCTCCCCTTTACCCACCTCTCCAACCAACCCTGCCCTGGTACACTCTAGGAAGCCAGCAGAGCTGAAGGATTTGGCACCAGGGACCAACCCTCCATTCCTACTGTACAATGGCACCCTCAAGACAGACTTTATTAAGATCGAGGAGTTTCTGGAGCAAACACTGGCCCCTCCCAGGTATAGTGTTATTATATTAAAGAAAGTGAAAGGCACTGACCTTCCTCAAACAAATTCATACTCAGACTCATCTCATCTCCCTCCATTCAGGTATCCACACCTTAGCCCACTCAACAAAGAGTCCTTTGACGTGGGTGCGGACATTTTCGCCAAGTTCTCCGCTTTCATCAAGAACAACCCAGCCAACACTACTTGTAAGTGAAGTTACAGTCAGTCCACATTCATGTATTAGACCATGTCTTATGAGGCAATGGAAAATATGTACTCAACGGAATATACACTATGGGCGTATGCCTTCATGAAATGCTGGTTTGATGTGAATTTTAGGGACCAGACCATGCCTAATCCTGGACTGAAAAGCATGCTCAATGGAGAATCTCAATTGAAAGTGCTTTTTCACCCAATATATAAGCTTAATCTGGGTCTGGGAAAGCCGCCCATAAGGAACACCTCTATAGCTATAGATATATAATATATGTCTGATATACATGCCTGTGTCTCTCTCAATCCATAGTCCAAGAGAAGGCGCTGCTGCGGGAGTTCAAGCGGCTGGATCTCTACCTGAACTCCCCCGTCCCTGAAGAGATTGACCACAACTCCAGAGAAAACATCACCCTCTCCAAGAGAAAGTTCCTGGATGGCAACCATCTCACCCTGGCAGATTGCAACCTGCTGCCCAAGCTGCATGTCATCAAGGTGAGACAAATAGGCCTATAACATAAACGGTTTAGAATATGAATTTGATTATTTTCTGGTATTAGGCATGTCTTATGAAGTGTAGTACACAACCTATGCAATGATAGGGCCCATCCTTACTTTCTAATCCTGGGAGAAGTGTAACTTAATTTTTAACCATTGGGAATTAACATTCCTTATTCTCCAGTCTTCATTATTTAAATAGTGTAATATGACTATTATGGTTTATAGTGTCTCACAATTCAACAGTTTTCCCATGTATTCTGTTTTATGTGATAGATTGCTGCCAAGAAGTACTGTGACTTTGACATCCCGGTCCAGTTCACCGGTGTATGGAGGTACCTGAACAATGCCTACGAGAGGGAGGAGTTCAGACAGACCTGCCCTGCCAACATCGAGATCGAGAAGGCTTACCTGGACGTGACCAATAAGAGGCTGTAAACCTATAACCAACCTTTAACCAACCATTACACAACATGTCCTCTTTTACTATTACCTTACATGGAAATGGTAACTCATTCACAACAACAAAATATAACACATTTTTGGGAGGCCACAGCAATCATTATCAAAGTATCTCAAGTCAATTGTTTGAGGTGGAAAAATCAACATTTAGAAATTCCTTTGAAATCGATAGGCATTCTAGGAATCAAATCAGTACAGAAGTTCACACCCGCTTAAAGTGCATTATGTTAAAAAGTGCATTATTTACAAAATGAACTGCAATGCCTTATGTTTTACAGACAATTTAATAATAGGCTGCTACAGTAACTAAGGCCTATGTATGATGTTAATTTCAAGTAATTATACTGCCAATTCCCATTATATGCCACACTAAATAGGCCAAGTGTGCAATTTGACTGTTTATCTAATTAAGTGTTTCTTTGTCCATAGTGTAAATATATATATATATTTTGTACATGTTGTTTATGACCTGAACACCCATAATATTAGAATGTATAAGACTATAAGAGTGTATTCTAATTATGTTTATGTGTGACTGAATGTAGTGATATAAAATCTATTTTAACAGTTGCTCATGATTACCATAAAGAATAGCCAATTATCATGTAAATAAGTTTAGGTCAAATGTTTTACCATAATACATTACACCTGCCTGATTCTAGTTTTTTCAAACTATGATGTGAAATAAATAAAATCTATTTCATGAGTCTGACCCTCGAGAGTGTGTGTGTGTGTGTGTGTGTGTGTGTGTGTGTGTGTGTGTGTGTGTGTGTGTGTGTGTGTGTGTGTGTGTGTGTGTGTGTGTGTGTGTGTGTGTGTGTAAATCTCTAGGACTCTGCTGCACCCTTGTGGGTGTAAAAAGGAAACACAGAAACCATTGCTGACCATGTCAAAGAAACCCATATATACTGTATGTAGTCATATCGGATTTATTCTGTATGATTACCCTAAATATTTATTTACTGTGCATTTCTAAATTTGTCAATTTAAATAAGTTGACAGATCATTTTTGTGTTTAATCCTTAAGTCTATTGACACAACCATGCGTCAATCTGAGTAACATAATAAAAAATATCCCCATCAAAATCGATCTGTTTAAGCTAGAGATATCTCTTTTTTTGTTGCATGGGCTGCGTCTCAATCCACCGCATCCACCGATATCGGCCTTCCACATCTGCGGTGGAAGGTGGCCGAGCTACTATACAGCGGTGTCTGTCAGACCATAAGACCTCCCGAAAATCGGTCTTTTTGTGAAATCGTCTGTAGCATCCGACCGGTTTGGCCTATAAAACTATTATGACCACTCTATAGAAATGGGAGTTACTCACGAAGGGGTTTTACATTTTGCTCTACGACCCCCACAAGTGTCACGGGACTCGTCTGAAGTCGGTAACACTGATGTGCCAACTTCTGTCTGTCTGTTGCGTCCGATCCGTTTAAGCTACAAACTAATATGACCCCACTTTGAAAAGAGGAGACTCACACGATAGTTGTAAGGTACAAATGGAAGTATGGTTGTAGTTTGTGCCCCAAAAAATAAGGGGTTAAATATGTGTAAAATATATATATATATATATATATATATATATATATATATATCCTGAGCTTTTTTATATCTCCTAGACATACGACAGAAACTTCAAAACCTCATTCCTTATGATACATTTTTTTACTGTCTTAGACTGTAATGTTGTTGACTTCATTTCGCTTCCAAGCATTGGTTCTAGGCATGTATGCTGTGTATTTGTGTAGAAATGTATATGCAATCTGACACAGTGTTGGTGTCAAAAACGAAGTTCTTCCATTCAATCCACATTATACTGTATATTTCATTTTATTGTCAGCCAGCCTCAATGCAAGGCCATTTTCAACTGGATTAAAAAATATATTTCCTACCAATCATTTACTCTAGGTTTCTATGTATGACCAATGTACCCATTGTCTTGGGGCTGTAATTTGAATATTTAATAAGGGACACAGCTTGGGGTGAGGGTGGTGAGATAAGGTGTTCTTGTCCAGGTATCGTCAAAATGTATCTTATCCTCCTCCAGCACACAGCTTCTAGTTTGTCACACAGTATTTCCAGAAGCATGCTATCCAGGGAAGAAAGAGACGAAGATAAAGACAAATGTCAAGATTATGTGCATCAGTTCTGCTTTCATGAGTCCTATCATATCCTGTTTGTATCCTGCAATGCTATAGTTACTCCATCTCACCTTCCACGGAACAATCCTTAGTTAAACATCCTTACCAAACACTTTACTGCATTGCAAATATGCCTGCATAGATATATTTTCTTCCGTTGTTGATGCAACACTGTGTTTTTGATTGTCCTCAGCAAACATCGGTTCTTACTGTGTACATAAGGAACATAAAGGAAGGTATGGCAACAGAGTCGGTCCAGGATAACATTCTTCTTACTCACCTCTCTTGTTGGTTTTCGGCAAATTCTGCTCAGACCGAAGGAAGCCCTGAGAGCGAAGCTTGTCGGCTGCAGCGAGCTTCAAGACCACCGCCTTCAGATCATCAACCTAAAAAAGCACAATATATTTTATGATACATGGAGCAAAATAGAACCAAATAGAACAGAACAGAATATAATGGCTTTTCCTAGAGGGTTCTTCTGTATTACACATTCAATAAAAAATTCTAACACTCTTACCATGTTGACAAATTTATCCTGCTGCACAGAATCTTTAGCTTCTGAAGGAAAATTGAGAAAAGAAACCCAATTCAATATAGAACTAATCATGTTACATGGGTGACTAGCTGTTTGGAATAAAACCAATTGTCCTTTTGATTAACATATGGCAAAGAGTTATGGGATATCAGAACATTCATGTCCAATCCTTGGTGTCTTGATTCTAGGTT
This sequence comes from Salmo trutta, assembly GCF_901001165.1. Classification (NCBI taxonomy): domain Eukaryota; kingdom Metazoa; phylum Chordata; class Actinopteri; order Salmoniformes; family Salmonidae; genus Salmo; species Salmo trutta. Next base: position 3,287,729 of record NC_042969.1, on the reverse strand, counting down.
TCGTCTCTCCTCACCTGCTTTATTCCATGTATCCCTGGCGCCATTGCGCTGCATCAGAAGAGGGTAGAGATTCTTCACCTCTCTTTGGTCAGTCAGCTCAGCGTTCTCTCCATCCTCCACCTGCGCCACCAACTTCTGGATCAGCTCTGCTCAGACAAAACATCTCTCAATTATCAAACAGTATTATCCCCATCATCAATACTGAGACCTACACCATTGTTGAAAGTTCCAGTGAACCCAATTATGTCCCCCTAATTCAGACTCAAACCCTGAACTTAACTGTCAAAATAGCTATTGCCTTCAATGTTCTCAAAGGAAAATCTATCCCCTTCGCCATCTATGGGAGACCGACATGGTTATAGAAAATTCTCTGTCAACAGACAAAGAATTTCAGAGTTCAACATTGCCCTCACAACATTATGCATAGGGATCTAAGAATGAATATCAGAAACCTGAACACTATCAATTCCACCAAGAAAGGATGAGACCTTAATTGTCTCATAAGGTTCAGTAAGACATGCCCTAAAATAGAACATTATAGACATAGACTATTCAGAAATGATCAAATCAAGGGATATCAAACACACCACAGATTCTCTTGCATACCTTCTTGAGGTTCCAAGCTTGTGTCTGGATACAGTGGTAGAGCATGCGTCCGTCTGGCAGAGCAAATAACAGCTAAAATGTAGAACAGTGCTAAGGACAGCATGATGACAATAGCTTAGGTGGCTCTGGACTGTACTATCTTACCCTGACTGGGAACTTCACTTTTATATCTTCCTCAACCATCCATCATGACGGGATCGATACATTATCATGTCACCCAGTCTCAGTCTAAATGGTTTTGATGTAATGGCCCCATCGTCATAGACACAATTCGGGGATTCTGTCAATGCATCTAGGGCCTATCTCTGCTTGTTCAGAGGGCCCTAACAAATGTTTACTCTCCAATAGCAATCAGAGGCCAGTCAGCATCCTCAGATTTTTTATGTCTGACTAACACCATTTTCTTGTTCTAATGGGTTGTTCATCCCATCACAGACAACATGATTCACTGTTCTAATCACAGCCCCTTCTACGCACAGAGACTCTGTATCTTTTTTTGTCTTACCCTTGTAGTCATACACTCTCAGAAAAAAAGGCTATGGTTAGGGTACAGTATTGTTCCCTGAGGTACAAATAGACCAAAATACACAATGTACCTTCAGAGATACACATATAATCTTGTACTGTTTGGTACCTATTAGGGTAGGCCTACATATTTGGATAATCTAGTATAATGGTACATTTCTGTACAATCATAACACACAAAAAAAACACATTGATCATTATCATATGTCCCAGCATGCTCTATTGCAGGTTGATTTTTAGAATGTTGTGTTTTTGCATGCACATTGATTGATTGATCTTATGCTACACAAAATGAACTAATCCAATATGAAAGTAGTTGTTCCTGTTTAAATGGTTTAGGTAGTCTCATTTATACATTTTCCCAACCTTGGCAGTCATTCTAAATGCAGGTTGCTGTTATGTTTACTCCCGCTCCCCGGCGCTCAATGTTGCCAGTTTACTCATTATTACCTACACCTGCCACCATTGTTATGAGCACCTGAGACTCACCTTGACTCCATCACCTTCCTGATTACTTCCCCTATATCTGTCTCTCCCTTTGATTCTTTCCCCAGGCGTTATAGTTTCTGTTCCTGTGTTTTATTTCTGTACGCTACTTGTGATCCTTGGTTTGTTCTATTATTTCACTCTATTATTTCACTGTACTTGCTTCCCAATTCGTAACATACACGTTACAGTTGCGGCTGATTAAAAGTTAACATTTTTGGATAGCCTAACTCTGATTGAAATCCAATAGGAATTACTGTACATTTCACTTTGCAAGCCAGCATAATGAGACGTGTCTGATGTGGCCTGCAAACCAGGAGTTTCAGACCACTGTGTTGGTGTAAAACAAGGCTGTCAAAGTATGGCGTTATGATATACATTGAGTATATCAGGGCCCATTTTGACTCCAATACTTCCCACAGTTGTGTCAAGTTGGCTGGATGTCCTTTGGGTGGTGGACCATTTTTAATACACATGAGAAACGGTTGAGCATGAAGAATTCAGCAGCATTGCAGTTCTTGACGCACCTGGCACCTAAACTCAGCAAAAAAAGAAACATCCCTTTTTCAGGACCCTGTCTTTCAAAGATAATTTGTAAAAATCCAAATAACTTCCCAGATCTTCATTGTAAAGGGTTTAAACGCTGTTTCTCATGCTTGTTCAATGAACCATAAACAATTAATGAACATGCACCTGTGGAACGGTTGTTAAGACACTAAGACACTAAGCTGTTAGTGTCTTAACAACCGTTCCACAGGTGCATGTTCATTAATTGTTTATGGTTCATTGAACAAGCAGACGGTAGGCAATTAAGGTCACAGTTATGAAAACTTGGGACACTAAAGAGGCCTTTCTACTGACTCTGAAAAACACCAAAAGAAAGATGCCCAGGGTCCCTGCTCATCTGCATGAACGTGCCTTAGGCATGCTGCAAGGAGGCATGAGGACTGCAGATGTGGCCAGGGAAATAAATTGCAATGTCCATACTGTGAGAAGCCTAAGACAGCGCTACAGGGAGACAGGACGGACAGCTGATCGTCCTCGCAGTGGCAGACCATGTGTAACAACACCTGCAAAGGATCGGTACATCCGAACATCACATCTGCGGGACAGGTACAGGATGGCAACAACAACTGCCTGAGTTACACCAGGAATGTACAATCCCTTCATCAGTGCTCAGACTGTCTGCAATAGGCTGAGAGAGGCTGGACTGAGGGCTTGTAGGCCTGTTGTAAGGCAGGTCCTCACCAGACATCAACGTCGCCTATGGGCACAAACCCACTGTCGCTGGACCAGACAGGACTGGCAAAAAGTGCTCTTCACTGATGAGTTGCGGTTTTGTCTCACTAGGGGTGATGGTCGGATTCGCGTTTATCGTCGAAGAATGAGTGTTACACCGAGGTCTGTACTCTGGAGCGGGATCGATTTGGAGGTGGAGGGTCCGTCATGGTCTGGGGCAGTGTGTCACAGCATCATCGGACTGAGCTTGTTGTCATTGCAGGCGATTTCAACGCTGTGCGTTACAGGGAAGACATCCTCCTCCCTCATGTGGTACCCTTCCTGCAGGCTCATCCTGACATGACCTTCCAGCATGACAATGCCACCAGCCATACTGCTCAATCTGTGCGTGATTTCCTGCAAGACAGGAATGTCAGTGTTCTGCCATGGCCAGCGAAGAGCCCGGATCTCAATCCCATTGAGCATGTCTGGGACCTGTTTGATCGTAGGGTGAGGGCTAGGGCCATTCCCCCCAGAAATGTCAGGGAACTTGCAGATACCTTGGTGGAAGAGTGGGGTAACAGCTCACAGCAAGAACTGGCAAATCTGGTGCAGTCCATGAGGAGGAGATGCATTTTTTGTCTTGCCCATTCACCCTCTGAATGGCACACATACACAATCCATGTCTCAATTGTCTGAAGACTAAAAAAATCATTTAACTAGTCTCCTCCACTTCATCTACACTGATTGAAGTGGATTTAACAAGTGACATCAATAAGGGATAATAGCCTTCACCTGGATTCACGTGGTCAGTCTGTCATGGAAAGAACAGGTGCCCTTAATCCTTTCTATACTCAGTGTATGTAATATACTGTCAAAAAGATTTACCTAGTCACTCACTAGGTGAAGTTTATAGGATTGAGAGCCATTGAATGCAAAAACCATGTCTCTGTCACTAGCAAACACAGTCATGGGTGGTACTCTAAATTTCACTTGAAAGGCACCCTGGGTGGTCTTCAGTCATTTCTCATTGTCCAAACATGAAGCTATTGACAAAGACAATTGTGTGTCCTGCTTTCCTAATGTCAGTTTATACGGGAAGTCTGTTGAATGTTATACATAAAAAATTAAGTATTATTGTATATGTACTTGCAAAACCATCCTATCATTTACATTTCACACAACCTTTATCATATATAACCTTAGTGATTCTTGAAAAAAGATCAGAGAAAAGTTCAAAAGGGCACAAAGTATGTAGTGTGTGGTGTGTCAATGCTCTAGGTTTTAGGTCTCTTTGTCAAAATGAAAGGTATTTAATAACAGGAAATAGGAGTATGATCAAAAGGCCCAGACTGTTGTAAGTGATTTATAAGGTTGTCATATGGTTGTCTACAGGTTTCAGAAATTGCTGTTGAAAACAATCTGGTGTCTTGATCTTACCTCTATACATCATCTCATCTGCTCATTCTTAGGTGAAAAATAGTGATGAAAAAATAGTGATGAAAACAAGCAGGACTAGACTTCCATCATGGAATATTGTATTACTCAATTTCAAAATGAAAAAACAATTATGATGTGTCAAGATCTAATTTCAACATTAGGCTATACAAAATAAAATATTATATGATGAGGTATGGTGATGACATCCATTTCAAAGTTTGTACCATGGCATTGTATCTGGTTCGCGTCAAAATAACTGAAATGTACTATATTCACACACATAGTTTAAAGCGGTAATTAGCAGTTGAAACAATAACTAAGCTTTCTCCCTGCCTCTGTAGTAGAGTGATGTTGTTCCCCTAGATTATGCACCAAGTTGCACGCAAGGACAGTTCAAGTAGGCCAGGGCAAGAGGGGATGTTAATAAGTTAATAACAATAATAATAATTCAATGTGTTTTCTTTATTTAATTACAGCAGCATAGTTAATGTTATTTTTCGGTGTACAAACATTTTTTGATATCTATATTGTAAATACACCTAATTGTAAAAGTTTGTATATTTTGGTTTGGTCCATCGCGGGTTATCCGTACTTACGGACCCTTTTATCGTTCTCTTTTGCCGGACCTTCAGCTAGCAAGGTATGTTGTCCTTGGCGCCGTAATTTGGCAATATAAAACTGTGGTAAAGTTACATAAAGTGCTGTTACGCAATTATAGGGTTTGTTACAAAGTGAACAATTATAAAGATTTATGTTAACTTTCACCAAGCTCGCTAATTAGGGTACCTATTGTAACTCGGGAGTATTTGGGACCGTGTTTGAGTGAGTTGCTATGTGGTCACGCAGGTGCCCGAGAGCTGTGACTGCACCGAGGGCTAACCTATTGTGTGTTGTCTCTTCGTGTGCAGGTATGTCTTTTATTTTGTTCCGAATATGTTGTATATAATTTTAACTGTATTGTATAGTGTGCTGTTGGGCACTGAATGTATGTATGCAGTTCCCGCTCTTTTGCCGGACCTTCAGCTAGCAAGGTGCCCGAGAGCTGTGACTGCACCGAGGGCTAACCTATTGTGTGTTGTCTCTTCGTGTGCAGGACCAATAAACATGATTCAACCATCATAATTCCAGTTGTGGCAGTGTCCTGATTAAAAGTACACAACGCAGAACGAACCACGCTACAAACTGGTGCCGTGACCCGGATTCGAACCGGGGTTGCTGCGGCGAACGACCTGCGCATGCGCATTTGTTGATGGTTTGCTGTAAGCTAATATATACTGTAAACAGTGAATGTGAGTGTAGCATATTCCTTAGATACAGGTATTTGTGATTATTTGTATGTTTTTGATGAATTTGTTTATTGCAATTTTTTTTGTATTTGAATGCAGTAAATTACATTGTATTTTAGTGCTCTGTTGAGCCATGGTAGATTCTCAAGTCCATAGATTGAGTTATGCTGGGGATTTTAGTGTGGGTAGAGGGAGGGGTGTCCTTGCATTTACGCCAAGTGTACAGTCAGCTCCTGGGAGTAGAGCGTTTGCTAGTCCTGAGTTTTCAAGCGCTGGGAGGGGTAGGCTGTTTGTTCCACCTGACCAGGGTATCCCACCTCTGTCTTTTGATGTACCATCATCCACAATCCTCAGTGATAATGGGACGCCTCCGAGTCAGCTTAGTGACATTATTAAGCAGATTGGTTCAGAGATAGGTGAATCTATCAGAGCAAGTTTACTGCAGTCTGGGGTTTCAAGTCTTTCTCCTGCCTGTCCCCCTCACCAACCCCAGCAGGTTCCCCTGCCTGAGCAGGGTGGGTCAACCTTTATTGATGCGTCCAAGCTGAATCTGGTTGTGAAGTCCGATGTTAGTCCTCCACCTTTCTTTAGGGGTGATGGCTCAGATAAGTACTCTGTCCTGGAGTGGGAGGAGTTAATGGGAGTCTACTTAGAGAAGAGGGGTTACACTGGGTCTGAGAATGTTGGGGAGGTGATGTCTAGGCTCATGGGGAGGGCACGGGATGTGACCAAAGTCTGGATGCGTAACAACCCTGTTGTCACAGATGTTAAGGCGGTGTTCAGTGTTCTCAAGCAACACTTTGGGGATACTGTCTGCTCAGGTATGCCATTAGCTGATTTCTATTCAATCAAACCATATGCTAATGAGGGTCCAATAGATTTCTGGATTAGGCTTAACAAAGCTGCAGAGGCAGCCAAACAGTACCTTGTGAGTGAGGGCAGGACCCTACCCAATGAGTGCTCAGAGTTGGCAGTCATGTTTGTACGCAACTGTCCTGATAGAGAGTTGGCCCAAGTGTTCAAGAGCAAACCCATTCGTGACTGGACAGCCAGTGAGGTACAGGATCAGTTGGATGAACTGTTAAGGGAACGTAAAGCATGTAGAACACAACTTTCACAGCAGGTGGCTGCCGTCTTTGACTCCCCACAGGAGGGAGTGGGTCCTGTGAACAGACCTAAGGTGTCATCCTTTTCTCAATGTGGCCGTGAACCAGACCAGGCACCATCTATATCTGAGGGTGAGACATTAGAGAAGGTTTTGACTTTGTTAGAGAAGGCTCTGGTCAGCAATACTCAGTCTGTGAACAGAGGGCCCCGTAAACAGTTCCACAAACGTCAGCGTGAGTGCGCCGTCTGTGGAAGCACTAATCACTGGACCAAAGCTCACTGTCAGATGCACCAGCTGTGCTTCAAGTGCTTCTCTCCGGGCCACATTAGCTTTGACTGTAGTGAGGCTGGGCAGCGACAGAGCCCTGGATGTGGACAGACTGGCAGGTCTCAGGAAAACTAGAATGCCTCCATTCTGAGGAGGGCAATGTGGGGCAGTCTTATTTTTCCTCCACTGATGATGATATCCAATCTGTTTATTCTTACTTTTGTGAGTCAGTACCCAAGAACAACACAGTCATTTTTCAGAACACAATGAGAATTACGCAGAATGACAGTTTGTTTTACACCTCCGTGCTAGTACAGGATAAAGTTGAGCTGAAGGGGATGTTAGATAGTGGGTCCATGGCTACTACTCTGCGCGCAGATATTGTACCTCGGTTGAGGGAGGCAGGAGTGGTAGAGGGGAACTTTCTAGCTCCTTCAGATATTATCCTGGTGGGTTGTGGTGGGAAGCAAACTAGCCCAGTGGGCATGTGTGATTTAAAAATTCAGCTTTATGGTTTCAGCTATGTAGTCCCAGTGCTTATTGTAGATGGGCAGGTTGATGAACTCATTGTGGGAACTAATGTGTTGAAGTCTTTGATTAGACAGTTCAAATCAAATGACAGCTACTGGCGGGTGGTGGGTACACCAGGTTCCTCTAGCCAGTGCGATGACAGCCACTTCCTGCGTCTCCTGTCAAATCTGGAGAGATGGAGAGGAGACTCTATCCCAGATAAAGTAGGCACCATTAAGTTGAAGAGAGCAGTAACACTCCAACCCATGAGTGAGCATCTGGTGTGGGGCCGCCTACCCCCAAAGACAAAACTCTCTGTGGGCAGTACTGTTGTTGTCGAGCCCAGCACGTCTCGTTGTGTGAATCGACACATACTAGTGGGGAGAGTAGTTACGCCTCTGTGGGGGGATGGGTGGCTACCTGTGAAGATAGTGAATCCAACAACATCACCAGTTACCCTGAGACGAAATGCTAAAGTGGCGGAAGTGTATCCTTGCATTGCATTAGAGGATTTTGATGATGTCAAGCCGCAAGCAGCTTACCAGAACGTGGCTAAAGTTCAATGTGACAGCTCACACGGCAGTCTGACAGCTAAGAGTTCAGTTGGTGGCAGTGTAGTTCATGGCAACAGTACACTGAGCAATCTTGGACTTCAAGGCCTGTCTGTTGAGGAGTGTCCAGTTTCACAGTTCTGGAAGGATAAACTTGTCAATTTAATTGGGAAGTATGACACAGTGTTCTCTAGACATAGCCTAGATTGTGGTGAGGCAAAGGGGTTCTGCCATCGCATACGGCTGACTGATGACCGCCCATTTCGATTACCTTATCGTAGGCTTTCTCCAGCTCATTACCAAAAACTCAGGGAAACACTGGATGATATGGAGGAAAAGGAAATTGTCAGAAAATCCAGCAGTGAGTATGCCTCACCATTGGTGCTGGTATGGAAAAAGAATGGGGACTTGCGCCTATGTACTGACTTTAGGTGGTTAAATGCCCGCACTGTAAAGGACGCTCATCCCCTGCCTCATCAGGCTGATGTATTGGCCGCGCTGGGAGGTAATGCCTTCTTCAGCACAATGGACTTGACGTCAGGGTATTATAACGTGCCACTGCATGAAGAGGATAAGAAATACACGGCCTTTTCCTCTCCTTTAGGCCTGCACGAGTACAATCGGTTGCCTCAGGGCCTCTGCAACAGCCCGGCTACATTTATGAGAATGATGCTGACCATTTTTGGTGACCAAAACTTTCTAAGTCTCCTTTGTTATTTGGATGATCTGATGGTTTTTGCTAAGACTGAGGAATAGAGTCTGCAGAGACTTGAGATGGTTTTTCAGCGGTTGCAGGAGCACAATCTTAAACTGTCTCCGTCTAAGTGCAAGTTTTTGAGGAGGTCTGTTAAGTTTTTGGGTCACATCATTTCTCAGGAGGGTGTAGCCACTGACCTTGCTAAAGTTCAAACTATTTTGAACGTGACTGAGAGCGAGATGATGGAGGCTGATGGTGTCACTCCGTCTCCTAGCAAAATCCGTTCTTTTCTTGGTATGGTAGTATACTATCAGCACTACATTGAGAATTGTTCCATGGTTGCTAGGCCATTGTTTCAGCTAACTACAGGTCAGAAGAAGCCTAGGGGAGGCAAGGGTAGGAGAAGGCCTGGTCCCTCTCGCAGGCTCACTGCTGCAGACTGGACTGCCGAATGTCAACTCGCTTTTGAAGCTTTGAAATCAGCACTAGTTGACCAGGCCCTGCTGGCTCATCCAGATTTTTCTCAGCCATTTTTACTTTCTGTGGATGCATCTACTAGTGGTTTGGGAGCTGTACTATCCCAAGTGCAAGATGGGACGGCAATAGCCAGGCCAATAGCTTTTGCTAGTAAATCTCTTAATCATGCACAATCCAAGTATCCTGCTCACCGACTGGAATTTCTAGCCATGAAATGGGCCATTCATGATAAATTCAGCCATTGGCTGCGAGGGCATAAGTTTACTGTGTGGACAGACAACAATCCACTCAAATATATTCTTACAAAGCCGAGACTTGATGCATGCGAGCAGAGATGGGTTGCAAAGCTGGCACCCTTTGACTTTGATATCCAGTACATACCAGGTCCCAAGAATGTCGTTGCTGATGCTTTGAGCAGAGAGCCATTTGTCCGCTCCACAGTTCTGCACCGACTGACAAGAATTCCATATGATGTCCTGCTGGAGGAAGCCAGAGGTCTTCGAGTGGATGATGTTCAAGACATGTTCCGCCTCTCCTGTGAACAGCCCGAGGCTGGCTGTGGAACGTCTATGGCTCCTGGGAGTGAGTTAAGTAGAGCTGGAGACGATGTCAGTGGGTTGGTTTCCTGTGAAGAGGTGTCTGCTGTCCTCCATGCTCACCGCCGTTGGGATGATGGTGCCAGGGTGAGGGCAATTTCACATGCGCAGCACCTTGAGAAGTTGATGTCCATGGGTCAGAGCCCTTTACCTATCTTTACACACAAGGAGCTGTATGATAACCAGTCACTGGATCCTGTCATCAGCAGAGTCATGTTCTTTGTAGATAGAGGCCGGCGCCCATCTAGGAGAGAGCGAGTCCTCGAAGCTAATGAAACAGTTTATACTCTAAGACAGTGGGGAAAACTCACCACGCGGTTAGGGATTCTGTATCGTGTCTCAAAACACCCAGTGAGTAAGAAGAAAATATTCCAGTATGTTGTACCTGTGTCTTTGAGAGGCCTTGTGTTGAAGGGAGTTCATGATGATGCTGGTCATCAGGGTCAGCAACGCACATTGTGGCTTACGAGACAGCGGTTTTACTGGGACTCTATGGAAAAGGATGTCAAGGAATACGTGGCCCACTGTAAGAGATGCGTGTTGAGTAAAGCACCTGAGCCTGAAGCAAGAGCTCCACTTGTCTCCATTGTGACAACGGCACCTTTGGAACTGGTGTGTATTGATTTCTGGACTGCAGAAGATTCAAACAACAAGTCTATTGATGTGTTAGTAGTGACTGATCACTTTACTAAGCTGGCATGTGCGTATCCGTGTCCAAACCAGTCTGCTAAGACTGTGGCTCGTGTTCTCTGGAATAATTTCTTCTGCGTTTATGGGTTCGCTGATTGTATCCATTCTGACAGGGGTGCTAACTTTGAAAGTTCACTTATTGCTGAATTACTTCAGTTATCTGGTGTTGGAAAGTCCCACACCACACCTTATCATCCCATGGGGAACGGTCAAGCAGAACGTCTAAATCGCACGCTTGGTGGGATGATTAGAGCTCTGCCAGCTAGGTCCAAGTCTAAATGGCCTCAGATGTTGAACACATTGGCATTCTCCTATAACTGCACTGTTCACGAGACTACTGGGTTTCCGCCCTTCTTCTTGATGTTTGGACGCACCCCTAGGTTGCCAGTAGATGTTATGTTTGAAAGTGTGCTGTTGGATGGGGACATGGTCGATGTGGATAAGTATGTCCAGTCTTTGGGTGAGGATCTGAGAGAAGCCATGACATTGGCTCAGCAGCATGCAAGTAAGCAACAAAAGAGACAAGCCGAGGTCTACAACAGACGGTCGAAGGGTCATTCGGTAGAGAAGGGAGACAGAGTTCTACTTGCTAACAAGGGAGAGAGGGGCAAGAAGAAACTGGCTGATCGCTGGGACAGTGCGGTGTACATAGTTGTTGCGAAGAACAGCTCACTGAACACATATCGTATACAGCACCCTACCACTGGACGCATCAAGACGGTGCATAGGAACCTGATTATGCCAGTCAACTTTCTGCCTTTGCCTTCATGGGAGGAACCTGAGAGTCACGGATATCTATCGAGTGGTGACGTGTTCTCTGAGATGTCTGCAGCGTCCAGCAAAATGGATGGGAGTGACGCAAGGACTGTCCACTGGGTAGCAAGCCTTCCTGAGTCTTCTGGGAGGATATTCCAAGAAGATGGTGTAGTCCCAGTTGATGGAAGTGAAGTGGAACGGCCATATGACGTCCCCTTGAGTGAGGTGTGCTCAGTAGAAGTGGACCAGAGAGAGATCCCCAAAGCCTACAAGAGTTCTGATGGCGAAACTCCATTCAGTGGGGATGGTGCTGTGACAGATGTTGTTAACTTGGTTGAAGATGCTTTGTCAGTGTGGTCTGTGGCAATCTACCAGGATTCTGATCAGTCGTCTGACACTACTAGTGTTGAGTCTGTAACTGAAAGTGTGCTGGCTCCGGATAGGCCGAGTTGTATTATTCCCCAACCTGAGGTTAGACCTCTGAGCACGGTTAGTGCTGTCCGTGACATTCCTGCTAGGTTTTTGGGTGAGGGTGTTCGGACTAGACTAGGTAGATTTATTAAGCCAGTGGATAGGTTAATCCAAACTATGTCTACACAGGAAATGAAACCGTTCTTGGTTTCTCGGTGACGGTAGGATATTGCCTACCTTTTCATTTTTTTTGTGTGTATATGGTAATCTAACTGGGTCTTAGAGTGATTGGTGGGTTGGTCTAATATTTTTGACAATTCATGTAACTTTGTGTGTAGTTCATCAGCATAAAATGTATTTGGCATTTTTTGTATACGGTTGAATAAGGGATTAGCTACCTCTTATTTTTCCTAATCCTTCGCGGGATAGCTATCCAGCTGATCGACCATTTGTGGGTCTAGATTTAAGGGACTACACTGGGTTACTCCGTCGCTCTGTGGGTGTGAATTTTTTTTTTCTTTCTTTGCTTTGTTACCTTCGAGGTAATTTGTTTTGTGCCTATAATCTAGTGTAAAACAGTGGGGGTGAATGTAGTAGAGTGATGTTGTTCCCCTAGATTATGCACCAAGTTGCACGCAAGGACAGTTCAAGTAGGCCAGGGCAAGAGGGGATGTTAATAAGTTAATAACAATAATAATAATTCAATGTGTTTTCTTTATTTAATTACAGCAGCATAGTTAATGTTATTTTTCGGTGTACAAACATTTTTTGATATCTATATTGTAAATACACCTAATTGTAAAAGTTTGTATATTTTGGTTTGGTCCATCGCGGGTTATCCGTACTTACGGACCCTTTTATCGTTCTCTTTTGCCGGACCTTCAGCTAGCAAGGTATGTTGTCCTTGGCGCCGTAATTTGGCAATATAAAACTGTGGTAAAGTTACATAAAGTGCTGTTACGCAATTATAGGGTTTGTTACAATGTGAACAATTATAAAGATTTATGTTAACTTTCACCAAGCTCGCTAATTAGGGTACCTATTGTAACTCGGGAGTATTTGGGACCGTGTTTGAGTGAGTTGCTATGTGGTCACGCAGGTGCCCGAGAGCTGTGACTGCACCGAGGGCTAACCTATTGTGTGTTGTCTCTTCGTGTGCAGGTATGTCTTTTATTTTGTTCCGAATATGTTGTATATAATTTTAACTGTATTGTATAGTGTGCTGTTGGGCACTGAATGTATGTATGCAGTTCCCGCTCTTTTGCCGGACCTTCAGCTAGCAAGATGCCCGAGAGCTGTGACTGCACCGAGGGCTAACCTATTGTGTGTTGTCTCTTCGTGTGCAGGACCAATAAACATGATTCAACCATCATAATTCCAGTTGTGGCAGTGTCCTGATTAAAAGTACACAACGCAGAACGAACCACGCTACACCTCTGTTTCGGCAAAAAGCTGAGGGTTGGGGCTGGTGAAATGCAACCACTCTCAAATTCATAGACAGAGCAATTGGATGCAAGGACTGGCCATCCATGATATCTAACTGATAGCTTTAACCATCTTTTGAGGCTATATAGTGTTTGTTTACATTTACTTTGATACAAACACTGGAGTAAATCAAGCTTATATTTTAGGTCCTGATGAGGTACAGTTGAACTAAGCTCATGAGGCAATTATAAGTAATATTTTTCATGAATCAATGGTCCCCCCAGCCACAGATATGAGCTATCAAGAGGATTCCAAGAGCAGGATGAACTGAATTCTCAGAGTGAATATGACGGTTTCTGGGGTGGAGGACTAAATCAAATCAAATAAATGTGTATTGGTCACATGCGTCAAATACAACAGGTGTAGACTTTACAATGAAATGCTTACGAGCATAAATATTAGAGGGGGTCAGTGTAAAGTAAATTGTCCACGTAGCCATTTGATTAAGCAGTCTTATGGCTTGGGGGTAGAAGCTGCTCAGATGCCTTCTGGTCACAGACTTGGTGCTCCGGTATCGCTTACCATGCGGTAGCAGAGAGAACAGTCTATGACTTGGGTGGTTGGAGTCTGACAATTTTTAGGGCCTTCCTCTGACACCGCCTGGTATAGAGGTCCTGGATAGCAGGTAGTTCGGCCCCGAGCAGTTGCCATTTCAAGCGGTGATGCAGCCAGTCAAGATGGTGGAGCTCAATGGTGCAGCTGTAGAACTTAGAGGATATTATCAGCCTCCTGAAAGACTATGTGAGGTGGATGGACGCGAGGACGATGGCGGAAGCGGATGGTGAACTTGAATCTGATGGCAGTGGAAACAAGGAGAAATGGGCTATTGTCCAAAAGAATCGGAAAATAAGCTAAATTGCTAGTCTTGATAATACCCCAATGTATCTGTATCTGATATTTATAGAAAACAGATATACAGAACCAGTCAAAAGTTTGAACACATTCAAGGTTTTTCTTTATTTTTACTATTTTCTACATTGTAGAATAATAGTGAAGACATCAAAACTATGAAATAACATATATGGAATCATGTAGTCACCAAGAAAGTGTTAAACAAATCAAAATATATTTTATATTTGAGATTCTTCAAAGCAGCCACCCTTTGCCTTGATGACAGCTTTGCACACTCTTGGCATTCTCTCAATCAGCTTCATGAGGTAGTCACCTGGAATGCCTTTCAATTAACAGGTGTGCCTTGTTAAAAGTACATTTGTGGAATTTCTTTCCTTCTTAATGCAATTGAGCCAATCAGTTGTGTTGTGACAAGGTAGGGGTGATATACAGAATATTATGGCCAGAACAGCTCTAATAAGCAAAGAGAAACAACAGTCCATCGTTACTTTAAGGTCAGTCAATACGGAACATTTCAAGAACTTTTAAAGTTTCTTCAAGTGCAGTCGCAAAAACCATCAAGCGCTATGATGAAACTGGCTCTCATGAGGACCACCAGAGGAGAGGAAGACCCAAAGTTACCTCTGCTGCAGGGGATAAGTTCATTAGAGTAACAAGCCTCAGAAATGTCACACCAAAGAAATGCTTCACAGAGTTTAAGTAACAGACACATTTCAACATCAACTGTTCAGAGGAGACTACGTGAATCAGGCCTTCATGGTTTAATTGCTGCAAAGAAGCCACTACTAAAGGACACCAATAAGTCAAAGAGACTTGCTTGGGCCAAGAAACACAAGCAGTGGAAATTAGACCGGTGGAAATCTGTCTTTTAGTCTGATGAGTCCAAATTTGAAGTTTTTGGTTCCAACCGCCGTGTCTTTGTGAGACGCAGAGTAGGTGAATGGATAATCATGTGTGGTTCCCACCGTGAAGCATGGAGGAGGAGGTGTGATGGTGAGGGGGTGCTTTGCTGGTGACACTGTCGATGATTTATTTAGAATTCAAGGCAGACTTAACAAGCATGGCTACCACAGCATTCTGCAGCGATATGCCATTGTCACAGGTGTCGTAGGGTAGGGACCAAGACGCAGCGGGAAAATGTACACTCATCTTCTTTTATTATAGTGAAGAAGGAAAACACATAAAACGTATACAAAACGAACTTGACAGTCTTGTCAGGCAAACAGCTAAACAAGAACAATCTCCCACAAAATCCCATGAAAAACAAACTCCTAATTATATGACCCTCAATCAAAGGCAACAATAACCAGCTGCCTCCAATTGAAGATCCAACCCCAATTAACTAAACATAGAACTACAAAAGACTAGATAGAACATAGAAATATACTAACATAGAACAATGACTAACAAACCCCGGACTAATAAATCAAATACCCCTCTACCTAAACACATACACAAAACACACCCTGAACCACATAAAACAAACACCCCCTGCCACGTCCTGACCAAACTACAATAACAAATAACTGGTCAGGACGTGACAGCCATCCCATCTGGCAGGACAATGACCCAACACACACCTCCTGGCTGTGTAAGGGCTATTTGACCAAGAAGGAGAGTGATGGAGTGCTGCATCAGATGACCTGGCCTCTACAATCACCTGACCTCAACCCAATTGAGATGGTTTGGAATGAGTTGGACCGCAGAGTGAAGGAAAAGAAGTCAACAAGTGCTCAGCATATATGGGAACTCCTTCAAGACTGTTGGAAAAGCATTCCAGGTGAAGTTGGTTGAGAGAATGCCAAGACTGTGCAAAGCTGTCATCAAGGCAAAGGTGGCTACTTTGAAGAATCTCAAATATAAAATATATTTTCATTTGTTTAACACTATTTTGGTACTACATGATTCCATATATGTTATTTCATAGTTTTGATGTCTTCACTATTATTCTACAATGTAGAAAATAGTAAAAATAAAGAAAAACCTTGAATGTGTCCAAACTTTTGACTGGTTCTGTATATCTGTTTTCTATAAATCTCAGATACAGATACATTGGGGTATTGTGTTATTTTATTTTATAGTTTTGATGTTTTCCCTATTATTCTACAATGTAATTTTTAAAATTAAAAATAAAGAAAAACCCATGAATGAGTAGGTGTCCAAACTTTTAACTGGTACTGTATGTAAATGAGATATTTCTGTATTTCATTTTCAATAAATTTGCAAACATTTCTAAACACATGTTTTCACTTTGTCATTATGGGTATTGTGTGTATTCAGGCTGTAACACAACAAAATGTGGAATAAGTCAAGGGGTATGAATACTTCCTTAAGACACTGTACGTACATATCATATTCCCAGATTTTTGTTTATTATGTTACGTCTACCCCCAAGTCCAGGTTGAGCTGCCGGCCTTTAGGCTATTCACGAGCCTGAATAGGAAAGTACTAAATTATCGAATCACGTGGGAAGATTTATGTTGATAATATTTTTTGTTTTTGTGGATTCATGTTATTTTTTTTTCTGTAAATTTACTTTTCTTGTGTGAGTTTATTCACACCCGTCCAGTTGGTGGCGGCATGCACCTCTAACGTTTGTTTGTGGACTGCCATAATACAACAGAAGAAGAAGAAGAAGAAGAAGAAGAAGAAGAAGGAGAAGAAGAAGATTGTACTATTAAGGGCTTCCACCATTTTAATGTAGTCAACTAGGCGGGACTTCCACCTTCATTGGCTTATACCTCCCGGTGACCCTGTTGGAGTCATGTCCAGCCGGGTCATCAGGAGGGATCAGCCAATCGTGAAGAAGAAAATTGACCATTTCGAATCCCACCGTACCTTCTCCGCTGTACAATCTGGTTTCAGAGCTGGTCATGGGTGCACCTCAGCCACGCTCAAGGTACTAAACGATATCATAACCGCCATCGATAAGAAACAATACTGTGCAGCCGTATTCATTGACCTGGCCAAGGCTTTCGACTCTGTCAATCACCACATCCTCATCGGCAGACTTAACAGCCTTGGTTTCTCAAATGATTGCCTCGCCTGGTTCACCAACTACTTCTCTGATAGAGTTCAGTGTGTCAAATCGGAGGGCCTGTTGTCCGGGCCTCTGGCAGTCTCTATGGGGGTGCCACAGAGTTCTATTCTTGGGCCGACTCTGTTCTTTGTATACATCAATGATGTCGCTCTTGCTGCTGGTGAGTCTCTGATCCACCTCTACGCAGACGACACCATTCTGTATACTTCTGGCCCTTCTTTGGACACTGTGTTTACTCTCCAGATGAGCTTCAATGCCATACAAATCTCCTTCCGTGGCCTCCAACTGCTCTTAAATACAAGTAAAACTAAATGCATGCTCTTCAACCGATCGCTGCCTGCACCTGCCCGCCCGTCCAGCATCACTACTCTGGACGGTTCTGACTTAGAATATGTGGACAACTACAAATACCTAGGTGTCTGGTTAGACTGTAAACTCTCCTTCCAGACTCACATCAAACATCTCCAATCCAAAGTTAAATCTAGAATTGGCTTCCTATTTTGCAACAAAGCATCTTTCACTCATGCTGCCAAACATACCCTCGTAAAACTGACAAACCTACCAATCCTCGACTTCGGGGATGTCATTTACAAAATAGCCTCCAATACCCTACTCAATAAATTGGATGCAGTCTATCACAGTGCCATACATTTTGTCACCAAAGTCCCATATATTACCCACCACTGCGACCTGTATGCTCTCGTTGGCTGGCCCTCTCTTCATACTCGTCGCCAAACCCACTGGCTCCAGGTCATCTACAAGACCCTGCTAGGTAAAGTTCCCCCTTATCTCAGCTCGCTGGTCACCATAGCAGCACCCACGTGTAGCACGCGTTCCAGCAGGTATATCTCTCTGGTCACCCCCAAAGCCAATTCCTCCTTCGGCCGCCTCTCCTTCCAGTTCTCTGCTGCCAATGACTGGAACGAACTACAAAAATCTCTAAAACTGGAAACACTTATCTCCCTTACTAGCTTTAAGCACCAGCTGTCAGAGCAGCTCACAGATTACTGCACCTGTACATAGCCCATCTATAATTTAGCCCAAACAACTACCTCTTCCCCTACTGTATTTATTTTGCTCCTTTGCACCCCATTATTTATATTTTGCACTTTCTTCCACTGCAAATCTACCATTCCAGTGTTTTACTTGCTATATTGTATTTACTTCGCCACCATGGCCTTTTTTGCCTTTACCTCCCTTATCTCACCTCATTTGCTCACATTGTATATAGACTTATTTTTCTACTGTAATATTGACTGTATGTTTGTTTTACTCCATGTGTAACTCTGTGTTGTTGTATGTGTCAAACTGCTTGCTTTATCTTGGCCAGGTCGCAATTGTGAATGAGAACTTGTTCTCAACTTGCCTACCTGGTTAAATAAAGGTGAAATAAAAAATAAAAATAAATACAATATAAGTAGGACACGTGACATCCCGGCAACTTTGAGTTGTCTCGAGATGGCAATTCATGACATGAGGTTAGTAGCGCATAGCATCTTTTTTTATTTGCATTTTACAATTAACAACAAATCAATACAGGAAGTACATGTGGGAACACAAGTATATATAAATAATATACAAATGACAATTGGGTTAGGGGCGGGCTGGGGGGTACAATATTACATTACACAAGGACCTTAAGGGACAAACATACACTTATAATTCTAACAGCTTTTTTGTTAGTAGAGTATTTAATTGTCTTGAAATACAGTTCAATTTCTTTTTGTAAGGTAAGGAAATGTGGTGTTTTGTTTGTAAATTTACATTTGTGAATATGAAGTTTGGCCAAAAGAATAATGAAATTAATTACATAAAAATGTTTCAGCTTATTTCTATCGAAGGTAAAGAGTCCAAGCAGTACATCTCTCCACAATAGTGTAAGATCTTCATAAATGTGTTCGATTATAAATCTACTGATGTCTTGCCACAGTTTTCTTACATGAATACAATGCCAAAAAAGATGCAACACTGTTTCTGGGTGGTCATTACAAAAGGAACAATTTGAGTTGATGTTTTCCTTAAACTTCTTCATATAGTGGTTGGCAGGATAATATTTATGAATTATTTTAAAGGAAACTTCCTTAGTTTTGTTAACAAGTAGGTATGTATGTGGCAACATCCAAACTTTTTTACAACAGATATTATCAATAAATCCATTCCAATAAGGTAAAGATACAACATCCTGCTGAAACAAGGTTTGTATCGCTCTGTTGTTGAACGGACCAAAAGAGAAACAAATCTTTCGTACTGATGAGTCAACAGGGTCAATGGAAGGTAGGCTCTGAGGGTCAGGTCTTGACACGTTCCTGAATAATAAAGCAACACCTGAAGGAATGGCATCTAAAACAATTGCAAAATCTTTAGGTGTTACAGGGACCTTGTAAATTGATAAGAATTCCTTATAACTAAGTAAAAGACCCTCTGCATTTACCAGTTAGCTCACCAAAATGATATTATTTTGGAACCAATATTCTAAAAACAAAGAACTATTTTTATACAATATATGGCGATTATTCCATATATAATATCTGTTTGGAGAAAAATTATGCTTATAAATTAAGAAAACCTGAAAAACAAGAAAACCTGCCAATGAAAATCATAACGTTTCACTGGAACTTTGTCAATATTAGAATTGCAAACCAACATGAAGTTAAGGCCACCAAAAGTAAAGAAGCTATCTGCCCAACTGAGGTATAATAAGAACTGGAGACTGCATCAGAGATGTCCGACCACTGTTTTCAAGGTAATCTACTCACATTCGCAGACGCCATTTCATGGACCGTCTATATCCGGATTGCATCCGGTTTATAAGAACCAACATCACCTGTGACCCTGTCGTTCGTTCTAAATGTTCCATTGCCAAACTGTCTAGCAACGTTCTTATCCCTTGCTTGCTAGCTAGCCAACTACAGCTAACTTACAGTCACGTCAAAAAGTGAAGAAATAATAACAGCAAAGTTGCTGCATTTGTTTAAACTGTTTTCTAGTGACATTTATTTGGATACATCATTAACAATGAGCCAATGAGGCGCGATTTCGCCGGGTATAGAAAATGTGCTCGCTCGTCAGGAACAACACATCTACATTAACACAATTCACTTCAAACTGAAGCTGGAAAGAATGCAAATTAGCTGCGTTTTGTTTAAACTTTTTTTCAATTGACATTTTTTTGTATATATCCATAAAAATTATGCCAACTGATTCATGATTTCGACTGGCTGAGAAACGCTGCCTGTCTGTCTCGTCCCGACACTATGGGACAGTAGGAGATCGAATTTGAATATTGAAACAATGTTGCAAATATCAGAGAGACAGACAGCAAGGTTTATACAAATCTCCGCTGTTGAAAACGTAATGTTATTCTAAAAGAAATGTGAAATAATGTCTAGATGCTTTTTATAATGGAGAACAAGTTTCTAAATTATCTCCGCTGTTGAAAACGTATGTTATTCTAAAAGACGTGAGATAATGTCTAGATGCTTTTTATAGTGGAGATCAAGTTTATAAATTGCCTGGCTAGGCTGAGGAGACAGTGGATTGCGAAGTCAGATGGAACAGAGTAAATAAGCATTTTGGTGGCAACTTGTGGAACTGGCTGGAATGAGGTTTTCAGGATTTGACCCACCCGTTGTATAAAATGTTAATATCTTCAACTGTGAGCAACAATTATTGAATAATTCAGTGGATGTTTTGTGCATAAATGTGATGACCAATGTGCCTTGCTAGGAATTTTCAAATCTGACTTCTCTATGTGGAAATTGTCTTTCTGGGCCGAGCGTCAGTTAAACTGCAGTACCGACGCAAAACTGTAGGAGCAGTCGAAATCGTGCTTCTAGACCGGAACACTGGCCCCTTGTTCTGCCACAGCATACCTAACACCTCTCTCGACAGGAGTGGAAACTAAAAAGAAGGGAGAGAATTCTTAGTCAGCGGAAGTCGTTTGTAGGTAAGTGTTTTCTTGATGTTTTGGTTGAAACGTGTTGTCTTAATGAGCTATTTGCCGTTTTGTGATTATAGCTAAGGTAGCTAGCTATCTGTAATGTTACCTAACAAGGAAGCTAACAAGATTATACTAACGGCTTCATTAAACGTAAATCATAGTCCACAGACGCTGAGACGCGATAGTACGGCATCCCTTTGTAACATTAGTACGCGGCTCATAGACCACCACTATGACCACCATTCTCGGGGGAAGCACAGTCCGAACGCACACCTCCCCACAATCCCCAACCGACGAGTCTCCCGGTACACGTCCTCTATTCATTTGAATGTGTTGACAGTTTGATAAACTGCTTGAGCTGCGCCGAGAAATGGTTCAATATTTTAGAACACTGCAGTGTTTACGCGTGCGTTTACGTTTGGCACTCTGATACACCCTTGACTTGTAAACCTGTTTGTCAAGTTTCATAGCCAGTTAGCCATGAAATAGTTTGATCATTTTGCACTGATAGTTTATGTCCTTTGTTAACTTGATTCTAATAGTAAAAAGTGAACTACACTGAAAAAAACCACGAACGCAACATGGAAAGTGTTGGTCCCATGATTTCATGAGCTGAAATAAAAGATCCCAGAAATGTTCCATAAGCACAAAAAGCTTATTTATCTAAAATGTGTTTACATTTCTCCTTTGCCAAGATAATCCATCCACCTGACAGGTGTGTCTTATCAATAATCTGATTAAACAGCATGATCATTACACAGGTGCACCTTGTGCTGGGGACAATAAAAGGCCACTCTAAAATGTGCAGTTTTGTCACACAACACAATGCCACAGATCTCTCAAGTTGAGGGAATGTGCAATTGGCATGCTGACTAAGGAATGTCTACCGAGCTATTGCCAGAGAATTCAATGTTAATTTCTCTTTCGTTTTTAGAGAATTTGTCAGTACGTCCAACTGGCCTCACAAACGCAGACCACGTGTAACAGCGCCAACCCAGAACCTCTGCATCCGGCTTATTCACCTGCTGATGAAACTTAGTATTTCTGTCTGTAATAAAGCCTTTTTGTAAGGAAAAACTCATTCTGATAGACTAGGCCTTGCTCCCCAGTGGGTGGGCCAGTCTCACAAGTGTTAGGCCTATGCCCACCCATGGCTGAGTCCTTGCCCAGTCATGTGAAATCCATAGATTAGTGCCTAATTTATTTATTTCAATTGACAGATTTCATTATATGAACTGTAACTCAGTAAAATCGGTAAAATTGTTGAACGTTGTGTTTAATATTTTGGTTCAGTATAGTTTCTTACACTCAACTAACATGAAATGACAGTCACTTGTTATGTAGGTAGATAGCTAGCTTCTTTATTTTGATCCATGACCACCATCATGAGTATCCATTTGATTAGTAATATGGCAAATTAATGTTTATTTCCTACTTTCACAGTGTGTGCTGCTGACAAACTAACATGTTGTCGGAAGGCAGCTCCTTCATGAAGGGGATGGCCCTGGGAGGCATATTCTGCCTGTTGTTGTCCCTGTTAGGGAGCTTCACACCAGGCATGCAGTCTAGCCCAGAGGACCAGCACCACCACCACCATATCAAGGCTCCCACCAACGACGAGCTACAGAGCCTGTCCGACACCCAAATGGTGGAGCTGAGCCAGAAGGTGCGAGTCTATTGCGTCATCATGGTTCAGCCTAAGGTCCTAGTGTATTGGGCCACAGCCAAGGACACCTGGGGTAAACACTGCGACCAGGCCGTATTCTACAGCTCCGAGTCAGCCAAAGCTCTGGAAGCGGTGGACCTTAAGGAACAGGACGAGTGGGCCAAGCTGCACAAGGCCCTGAAGCACGCGTACGACAATTCCGGTGACCTGCGCTGGTTCTTTGTGGCGCGGCCTACCACCTTTGCTATTATTGAGAACCTCAAGTACCTCGTTCTGGCCAAAGACCCCAACGAGCCCTTTTACATCGGCCACACCATGAAATCGGGCGAGCTGGAGTACGTGGAGTACGACAGCGGCATCGTGCTGAGCTACGAGGCCCTCAGAAGGCTGGTGAACGTGTTCAAAGACGGGGAGAAGTGTCCAGAGCGAGGCAGATCCCTGTGGAAGCTAAGCGAGGAGAAACAGCTGGCTATGTGTCTGAAGTACACTGGGGTCTTTGCAGAGAATGGTGAGGACACACAGGGCAAGGGGCTGTTCAACAGTAAGAGTGTGGGTTCACTCATCGAAGAGGGCATGTCCAAAAACTCTTTGGATGTGGTGGAGGGCTGTTGCTCTGACTTAGCCATCACCTTTAGCGGAATGTCACCAAACCAGATGCAGGTCATGATGTTTGGGGTTTACAGACTACGCCCATATGGGCACAACTTCCATGATTCCTTGATATTCCTGCCCCCCGAGGGCACTGCCAATGACTAAAGTGCAAGGCTTCCCCCTTTGGGCCAGACATGGAATTAAAAAGACTGCTGCTGTGTGCTGTGTGATGTCAAGTCTAACTGTTGAATAAAGACCGTTTTCTTATTCAGTTTGTATACATGAGGGAGGGTGGCAAATCATTAGTCTTAGTCTTTTATACCTTTTGAAATTTGCACTCTGCACAATACAATTGTGGTTGTGAAGAATGAATGAACAGATGTAGGCTAATGCAGTGCTATGAAGAAATATATCTAATTCTTTCACTCTTTTTTTTCATTGGTATTTGTGGCTAATTTGGTTTAATTAGGCTAATACAAGGCCACATGGAGTGAACATTTGGTGAAATTCATCAAGTTTTGAGATGACCGTAAAAGTCTGTAAACAAATAGTTTGCTACACATGATTGTTGTCATTGTAATGTAATTAATGTTGGTGGATTAGTTTTTTGTTTATTTTGTAACTATTTTACCCACTTGGAAAACAAGGTGAAATAAAAATTGACTGAAATTGACAGCCATGTTTATCCTCCTAATACCAACAACTAAATGATATGAATTGTGTCCTGAAACTGTTCTGTTGCTGCCTTCATTCATAGTGGGAAATCATAGTTCATAATTATTAAAAAGTGCTAAACCAAATATAGAGCACTGTAAATAGGCCTAACTCATAGTGAAGCATTTCTCTTACCCCTTGTTATTGATAAGCTAATATATATATATATATATATATTACACACACACACACACACACTTTTTGGGACTAATGTAATATGGCTAAAATAGACGAGTTTCCGCTACCAGTTGTAGCGCCGTTCGAATATATTTTTCCCAGTCATATGTGTTAAACAATGAATGATAGAGATACAGTGTACAATACATTAGGAACACCTACTCTTTCCATGACAGACTGACCAGGAGAAAGCTGTGATCCTTTTTTGTATAACCCTCCCCACCCACCCATTTTAATAAACATGGAATCATGTAATAACCAAAAAAGTGTTAAAAGAAAAATTGTATTTGAGATTCTTCAAATAGCCACCCTTTATCTTGATGACAGCTCTGCACACTCTTGGTATTATCTCAACCAGCTTCATGAGGTAGTCACCTGGAATACATTTAAATTAACAGGTGTGCCGCCTTAAATTAATTTGTGGAATTTCTTTCCTTAATGCGTTTGAGCCAATAAGTTGTGTTGTGACAAGGTAGCGGTGGTATAGAAGATAGCCCTATTTGGTAAAAAAACATATCCATATTATGGCAAGAACAGCTCAAATAAGCAAAGAGAAATGACAGTCCATTACTTTAAGACATGAAGGTCAGTCAATCCATACAATTTCAAGAACTTTGACATTTTCAAGTGCAGTTGCAAAAACCATCAAGCACTATGATGAAACTGGCTCTCATGAGGACTGCCACAGGAAAGGAAGACCCAGAGTTACCTCTGCTGCAGAGGATAAGTTCATTAGATTTACCAGCCTCAGAAATGATAGCCCAAATAAATGCTTTACAAAGTTCAAATAACAGACACATCTCAACATCAACTGTTCAGAGACTGTGAATCAGGCCTTCATGGTCGAATTGCTGCAAAAGAAACCACGACTAAAGGACACCAATAAGAAGACTTGCTTTGGCCAAGAAACACAAGCAGTGGACATTAGACCGGTGGAAATCTGTCCATTGGTCTAATGAGTCCAAATTTGAGATTTTTGGTTCCAACCTCCGTGTCTTTGTGAGACACAGAGTAGGTGAACGGATGATCTGCGCATGTGTGGTTGCCAGCATGGAGGAGGAGGTGTGATAGTGTGGGTGAGCTTTGCTGGTGACACTGTCTTGATTTATTTAGAATTCAAGGCACACTTAACCAGCATGGCTACCACAGCATTTTGCAGTGATACCTAGTGGTGAAGAAAGTACTCAATTGTCATACTTGAGTAAAAGTAAAGATACTTTAATAGAAAATGACAAGTGAAAGTCACCCAGTAAAATACTACTTGAGTAAAAGTAAAAAATTATTTGGTTTTAAATATACTTCAGTATCAAAACTAAATGGAATTGCTAAAATGTACTTAAGTATAAAAAGTAAAAGTATAAAGAATTGAAATGTCCCTTATTAGACAATTTCTCAGGATCAAATCCTGGTTCCCCCTTGAATCATGTACTTTCTATGTGTATCTTGAGAGAGGGAGTGCTCTTTTTTTGGTTATGTTACTCAATCTAAAATGTCTCTCATTTGATGTTTTTTCTCTCTGTCAGACAGTTCCTAAGAGAGGTGGAATTGCAATAGTCTTAGGATCAAAAGGTCTCATTTTCAAATCCTATAGTCAACATGAAATCAAATACTTTTGGGGTTATGTAGATCTCCAGCTAAAATGTACCTTATTAGAGAATTTTTCCGCCTTTAGAGAGTTTCTAGCAGAGGGGGTATAGCTCAGTGGTAGAGCATTTGACTGCAGATCAAGAGGTCCCAGGTTCAAATCCTGGTGCCCCCTTAAAATCAAGAGCTTTCTAAGAGTATAATTAGGGTAGTAGTACACCTTTTAAAATTATGTTACTCAATCTAAAATGTCCCTAATTAAATTTTTTTCTCTCAGTTGAACAGTTCCTAAAAGAGGTGGAAGTGCAATAGACTTCAGATCAAGAGGTCTTAGGATCAAATCCTATTGTCAACTTGAAATCAAATATTTTATGGGTACGCTTTGAAAGAGAGAGTGTTCTTTATTAGGTTATGTAGATCGCCCTCTGAAATGTCCCTTATTAGACAATTTCTCAGGATCAAATCCTGGTTCCCCCTTGAATCATGTACTTTCTATGTGTATCTTGAGAGAGGGAGTGCTCTTTTTTGGTTATGTTACTCAATCTAAAATGTCTCTCATTTGATGTTTTTTCTCTCTGTCAGACAGTTCCTAAGAGAGGTGGAATTGCAATAGTCTTAGGATCAAGAGGTCTCATTTTCAAATCCTATAGTCAACATGAAATCAAATACTTTTGGGGTATGTTTTCAAAGAGAGAGTGTTATGTATTAGGTTATGTAGATCTCCAGCTAAAATGTACCTTATTAGAGAATTTTTCCGCCTTTAGAGAGTTTCTAGCAGAGGGGGTATAGCTCAGTGGTAGAGCATTTGACTGCAGATCAAGAGGTCCCAGGTTCAAATCCTGGTGCCCCCTTAAAATCAAGAGCTTTCTAAGAGTATAATTAGGGTAGTAGTACACCTTTTAAAATTATGTTACTCAATCTAAAATGTCCCTAATTAAATGTTTTTTCTCTCAGTTGAACAGTTCCTAAAAGAGGTGGAAGTGCAATAGACTTCAGATCAAGAGGTCTTAGGATCAAATCCTATTGTCAACTTGAAATCAAATATTTTATGGGTACGCTTTGAAAGAGAGAGTGTTCTTTATTAGGTTATGTAGATCGCCCTCTGAAATGTCCCTTATTAGACAATTTCTCAGGATCAAATCCTGGTTCCCCCTTGAATCATGTACTTTCTATGTGTATCTTGAGAGAGGGAGTGCTCCTTTTTTGGTTATGTTACTCAATCTAAAATGTCTCTCATTTGATGTTTTTTCTCTCTGTCAGACAGTTCCTAACGAGAGGTGGAATTGCAATAGGTCTTAGGATCAAGAGGTCTCAGTTTCAAATCCTATAGTCAACATGAAATCAAATACTTTATGGGTATGTTTTCAAAGAGAGAGTGTAATGTATTAGGTTATCTAGATCTCCAGCTAAAATGTACCTTATTAGAGAATTTTTCCACCTTCAGAGAGTTTCTAGCAGAGGGGGTATAGCTCAGTGGTAGAGCATTTGACTGCAGATCAAGAGGTCCCAGGTTCAAATCCTGGTGCCCCCTTAAAATCAATAGCTTTCTAAGAGTATAATAGGGTAGTAGTGCACCTTTTAAATTATGTTACTCAATCTAAAATGTCCCTAATTAAATGGTTTTTTCTCTCAGTTGAACAGTTCCTAAAATAGGTGGAAGTGCAATAGACTTCAGATCAAGAGGTCTAGGATCAAATCCTATTGTCAACTTGAAATCAAATATTTTATGGGTACGCTTTGAAAGAGAGAGTGTTCTTTATTAGGTTATGTAGATCGCCCTCTGAAATGTCCCTTATTAGACAATTTCTCAGGATCAAATCCTGGTTCCCCCTTGAATCATGTACTTTCTATGTGTATCTTGAGAGAGGGAGTGCTCTTTTTTTTGGTTATGGTACTCAATCTAAAATGTCTCTCATTTGATGTTTTTTCTCTCTGTCAGACAGTTCCTAAGAGAGGTGGAATTGCAATAGTCTTAGGATCAAGAGGTCTCATTTTCAAATCCTATAGTCAACATGAAATCTAATACTTTGGGGTATGTTTTCAAAGAGAGAGTGTTATGTATTAGGTTATGTAGATCTCCAGCTAAAATGTACCTTATTAGAGAATTTTTCCGCCTTTAGAGAGTTTCTAGCAGAGGGGGTATAGCTCAGTGGTAGAGCATTTGACTGCAGATCAAGAGGTCCCAGGTTCAAATCCTGGTGCCCCCTTAAAATCAAGAGCTTTCTAAGAGTATAATTAGGGTAGTAGTACACCTTTTAAAATTATGTTACTCAATCTAAAATGTCCCTAATTAAATGTTTTTCTCTCAGTTGAACAGTTCCTAAAAGAGGTGGAAGTGCAATAGACTTCAGATCAAGAGGTCTTAGGATCAAATCCTATTGTCAACTTGAAATCAAATATTTTATGGGTACGCTTTGAAAGAGAGAGTGTTCTTTATTAGGTTATGTAGATCGCCCTCTGAAATGTCCCTTATTAGACAATTTCTCAGGATCAAATCCTGGTTCCCCCTTGAATCATGTACTTTCTATGTGTATCTTGAGAGAGGGAGTGCTCTTTTTTGGTTATGTTACTCAATCTAAAATGTCTCTCATTTGATGTTTTTTCTCTCTGTCAGACAGTTCCTAAGAGAGGTGGAATTGCAATAGTCTTAGGATCAAGAGGTCTCATTTTCAAATCCTATAGTCAACATGAAATCAAATACTTTTGGGGTATGTTTTCAAAGAGAGAGTGTTATGTATTAGGTTATGTAGATCTCCAGCTAAAATGTACCTTATTAGAGAATTTTTCCGCCTTAGAGAGTTTCTAGCAGAGGGGGTATAGCTCAGTGGTAGAGCATTTGACTGCAGATCAAGAGGTCCCAGGTTCAAATCCTGGTGCCCCCTTAAAATCAAGAGCTTTCTAAGAGTATAATTAGGGTAGTAGTACACCTTTTAAATTATGTTACTCAATCTAAAATGTCCCTAATTAAATGGTTTTTCTCTCAGTTGAACAGTTCCTAAAAGAGGTGGAAGTGCAATAGACTTCAGATCAAGAGGTCTTAGGATCAAATCCTATTGTCAACTTGAAATCAAATATTTTATGGGTACGCTTTGAAAGAGAGAGTGTTCTTTATTAGGTTATGTAGATCGCCCTCTGAAATGTCCCTTATTAGACAATTTCTCAGGATCAAATCCTGGTTCCCCCTTGAATCATGTACTTTCTATGTGTATCTTGAGAGAGGGAGTGCTCTTTTTTGGTTATGGTACTCAATCTAAAATGTCTCTCATTTGATGTTTTTTCTCTCTGTCAGACAGTTCCTAAGAGAGGTGGAATTGCAATAGTCTTAGGATCAAGAGGTCTCATTTTCAAATCCTATAGTCAACATGAAATCTAATACTTTTGGGGTATGTTTTCAAAGAGAGAGTGTTATGTATTAGGTTATGTAGATCTCCAGCTAAAATGTACCTTATTAGAGAATTTTTCCGCCTTTAGAGAGTTTCTAGCAGAGGGGGTATAGCTCAGTGGTAGAGCATTTGACTGCAGATCAAGAGGTCCCAGGTTCAAATCCTGGTGCCCCCTTAAAATCAAGAGCTTTCTAAGAGTATAATTAGGGTAGTAGTAGACCTTTTAAAATTATGTTACTCAATCTAAAATGTCCCTAATTAAAAAATTTTCTCTCAGTTGAACAGTTCCTAAAAGAGGTGGAAGTGCAATAGACTTCAGATCAAGAGGTCTTAGGATCAAATCCTATTGTCAACTTGAAATCAAATATTTTATGGGTACGCTTTGAAAGAGAGAGTGTTCTTTATTAGGTTATGTAGATCGCCCTCTGAAATGTCCCTTATTAGACAATTTCTCAGGATCAAATCCTGGTTCCCCCTTGAATCATGTACTTTCTATGTGTATCTTGAGAGAGGGAGTGCTCTTTTTTTGGTTATGTTACTCAATCTAAAATGTCCTCTCATTAGATGTTTTTTCTCTCTGTCAGACAGTTCCTAACAGAGGTGGAATTGCAATAGGTCTTAGGATCAAGAGGTCTCAGTTTCAAATCCTATAGTCAACATGAAATCAAATACTTTATGGGTATGTTTTCAAAGAGAGAGTGTAATGTATTAGGTTATCTAGATCTCCAGCTAAAATGTACCTTATTAGAGAATTTTTTCCGCATTCAGATAGTTTCTAGCAGAGGGGGTATAGCTCAGTGGTAGAGCATTTGACTGCAGATCAAGAGGTCCCAGGTTCAAATCCTGGTGCCCCCTTAAAATCAAGATGCTTTCTAAGAGTATAATAGGGTAGAAGTGCACCTTTTAAATTATGTTACTCAATCTAAAATGTCCCTAATTAAATGGTTTTTCTCTCAGTTGAACAGTTCCTAAAATAGGTGGAAGTGCAATAGACTTCAGATCAAGAGGTCTCAGGTTCAAATCCTATTGTCAACTTGAAATCAAATATTTTATGGGTACGCTTTGAAAGAGAGAGTGTTCTTTATTAGGTTATGTAGATCGCCCTCTGAAATGTCCCTTATTAGACAATTTCTCAGGATCAAATCCAGGCTCCCCCTTGAATCATGTACTTTCTATGTGTATCTTGAGAGAGGGAGTGCTCCTTTTTTGGTTATGTTACTCAATCTAAAATGTCTCTCATTTGATGGTTTTTCTCTCTGTCAGACAGTTCCTAACAGAGGTGGAATTGCAATAGTCTTGGATCAAGAGGTCTCAGTTTCAAATCCTATAGTCAACATGAAATCAAATACTTTATGGGTATGTTTTCAAAGCGAGAGTAAATGTATTAGGTTATCTAGATCTCCAGCTAAAATGTACCTTATTCGAGAATTTTTCCCATTCAGATAGTTTCTAGCAGAGGGGGTATAGCTCAGTGGTAGAGCATTTGACTGCAGATCAAGAGGTCCCAGGTTCAAATCCTGGTGCCCCCTTAAAATCAATTGCTTTCTAAGAGTATAATAGGGTAGAAGTGCACCTTTTTAAATTATGTTACTCAATCTAAAATGTCCCTAATTAAATGGTTTTTTCTCTCAGTTGAACAGTTCCTAAAATAGGTGGAAGTGCAATAGACTTCAGATCAAGAGGTCTCAGGATCAAACCCTATTGTCAACTTGAAATCAAATATTTTATGGGTACGCTTTGAAAGAGAGAGTGTTCTTTATTAGGTTATGTAGATCGCCCTCTGAAATGTCCCTTATTAGACAATTTCTCAGGATCAAATCCTGGTTCCCCCTTGAATCATGTACTTTCTATGTGTATCTTGAGAGAGGGAGTGCTCTTTTTTTTGGTTATGTTACTCAATCTAAAATGTCTCTCATTTGATGTTTTTTCTCTCTGTCAGACAGTTCCTACGAGAGGTGGAATTGCAATAGTCTTAGGATCAAGAGGTCTTAGGATCAAATCCTATAGTCAACATGAAATCAAATACTTTATGGGGTATGTTTTCAAAGAGAGAGTGTTATGTATTAGGTTATGTAGATCTCCAGCTAAAATGTACCTTATTAGAGAATTTTTCCACCTTTAGAGAGTTTCTAGCAGAGGGGGTATAGCTCAGTGGTAGAGCATTTGACTGCAGATCAAGAGGTCCCAGGTTCAAATCCTGGTGCCCCCTTAAAATCAAGAGCTTTCTAAGAGTATAATTAGGGTAGTAGTACACCTTTTAAAATTATGTTACTCAATCTAAAATGTCCCTAATTAAATGTTTTTTTCTCTCAGTTGAACAGTTCCTAAAAGAGGTGGAAGTGCAATAGACTTCAGATCAAGAGGTCTTAGGATCAAATCCTATTGTCAACTTGAAATCAAATATTTTATGGGTACGCTTTGAAAGAGAGAGTGTTCTTTATTAGGTTATGTAGATCGCCCTCTGAAATGTCCCTTATTAGACAATTTCTCAGGATCAAATCCTGGTTCCCCCTTGAATCATGTACTTTCTATGTGTATCTTGAGAGAGGGAGTGCTCCTTTTTTGGTTATGTTACTCAATCTAAAATGTCCCTCATTAGATGTTTTTTCTCTCTGTCAGACAGTTCCTAACAGAGGTGGAATTGCAATAGGTCTTAGGATCAAGAGGTCTCAGTTTCAAATCCTATAGTCAACATGAAATCAAATACTTTATGGGTATGTTTTCAAAGCGAGAGTTAAATGTATTAGGTTATCTAGATCTCCAGCTAAAATGTACCTTATTCGAGAATTTTTCCGCATTCAGATAGTTTCTAGCAGAGGGGGTATAGCTCAGTGGTAGAGCATTTGACTGCAGATCAAGAGGTCCCAGGTTCAAATCCTGGTGCCCCCTTAAAATCAATTGCTTTCTAAGAGTATAAATAGGGTAGAAGTGCACCTTTTAAATTATGTTACTCAATCTAAAATGTCCCTAATTAAATGGTTTTTCTCTCAGTTGAACAGTTCCTAAAATAGGTGGAAGTGCAATAGACTTCAGATCAAGAGGTCTCAGGATCAAACCCTATTGTCAACTTGAAATCAAATATTTTATGGGTACGCTTTGAAAGAGAGAGTGTTCTTTATTAGGTTATGTAGATCGCCCTCTGAAATGTCCCTTATTAGACAATTTCTCAGGATCAAATCCTGGTTCCCCCTTGAATCATGTACTTTCTATGTGTATCTTGAGAGAGGGAGTGCTCCTTTTTTGGTTATGTTACTCAATCTAAAATGTCCCTCATTAGATGTTTTTTCTCTCTGTCAGACAGTTCCTAACAGAGGTGGAATTGCAATAGGTCTTTGGATCAAGAGGTCTCAGGTTCAAATCCTATAGTCAACATGAAATCAAATACTTTATGGGTATGTTTTCAAAGCGAGAGTTAAATGTATTAGGTTATCTAGATCTCCAGCTAAAATGTACCTTATTCGAGAATTTTTTCCCATTCAGATAGTTTCTAGCAGAGGGGGTATAGCTCAGTGGTAGAGCATTTGACTGCAGATCAAGAGGTCCCAGGTTCAAATCCTGGTGCCCCCTTAAAATCAATTGCTTTCTAAGAGTATAATAGGGTAGAAGTGCACCTTTTAAATTATGTTACTCAATCTAAAATGTCCCTAATTAAATGGTTTTTCTCTCAGTTGAACAGTTCCTAAAATAGGTGGAAGTGCAATAGACTTCAGATCAAGAGGTCTCAGGATCAAACCCTATTGTCAACTTGAAATCAAATATTTTATGGGTACGCTTTGAAAGAGAGAGTGTTCTTTATTAGGTTATGTAGATCGCCCTCTGAAATGTCCCTTATTAGACAATTTCTCAGGATCAAATCCTGGTTCCCCCTTGAATCATGTACTTTCTATGTGTATCTTGAGAGAGGGAGTGCTCCTTTTTTGGTTATGTTACTCAATCTAAAATGTCCCTCATTAGATGTTTTTTCTCTCTGTCAGACAGTTCCTAACAGAGGTGGAATTGCAATAGGTCTTTGGATCAAGAGGTCTCAGGTTCAAATCCTATAGTCAACATGAAATCAAATACTTTATGGGTATGTTTTCAAAGCGAGAGTAAAATGTATTAGGTTATCTAGATCTCCAGCTAAAATGTACCTTATTCGAGAATTTTTTCCCATTCAGATAGTTTCTAGCAGAGGGGGTATAGCTCAGTGGTAGAGCATTTGACTGCAGATCAAGAGGTCCCAGGTTCAAATCCTGGTGCCCCCTTAAAATCAATTGCTTTCTAAGAGTATAAATAGGGTAGAAGTGCACCTTTTTAAATTATGTTACTCAATCTAAAATGTCCCTAATTAAATGGTTTTTCTCTCAGTTGAACAGTTCCTAAAATAGGTGGAAGTGCAATAGACTTCAGATCAAGAGGTCTCAGGATCAAATCCCTATTGTCAACTTGAAATCAAATATTTTATGGGTACGCTTTGAAAGAGAGAGTGTTCTTTATTAGGTTATGTAGATCGCCCTCTGAAATGTCCCTTATTAGACAATTTCTCAGGATCAAATCCTGGTTCCCCCTTGAATCATGTACTTTCTATGTGTATCTTGAGAGAGGGAGTGCTCCTTTTTTGGTTATGTTACTCAATCTAAAATGTCCCTCATTAGATGTTTTTTCTCTCTGTCAGACAGTTCCTAACAGAGGTGGAATTGCAATAGGTCTTTGGATCAAGAGGTCTCAGGTTCAAATCCTATAGTCAACATGAAATCAAATACTTTATGGGTATGTTTTCAAAGCGAGAGTAAATGTATTAGGTTATCTAGATCTCCAGCTAAAATGTACCTTATTCGAGAATTTTTTCCCATTCAGATAGTTTCTAGCAGAGGGGGTATAGCTCAGTGGTAGAGCATTTGACTGCAGATCAAGAGGTCCCAGGTTCAAATCCTGGTGCCCCCTTAAAATCAATTGCTTTCTAAGAGTATAATAGGGTAGAAGTGCACCTTTTAAATTATGTTACTCAATCTAAAATGTCCCTAATTAAATGGTTTTTCTCTCAGTTGAACAGTTCCTAAAATAGGTGGAAGTGCAATAGACTTCAGATCAAGAGGTCTCAGGATCAAACCCTATTGTCAACTTGAAATCAAATATTTTATGGGTACGCTTTGAAAGAGAGAGTGTTCTTTATTAGGTTATGTAGATCGCCCTCTGAAATGTCCCTTATTAGACAATTTCTCAGGATCAAATCCTGGTTCCCCCTTGAATCATGTACTTTCTATGTGTATCTTGAGAGAGGGAGTGCTCCTTTTTTGGTTATGTTACTCAATCTAAAATGTCCCTCATTAGATGTTTTTTCTCTCTGTCAGACAGTTCCTAACAGAGGTGGAATTGCAATAGGTCTTAGGATCAAGAGGTCTCAGGTTCAAATCCTATAGTCAACATGAAATCAAATACTTTATGGGTATGTTTTCAAAGCGAGAGTAAATGTATTAGGTTATCTAGATCTCCAGCTAAAATGTACCTTATTCGAGAATTTTTTCCCATTCAGATAGTTTCTAGCAGAGGGGGTATAGCTCAGTGGTAGAGCATTTGACTGCAGATCAAGAGGTCCCAGGTTCAAATCCTGGTGCCCCCTTAAAATCAATTGCTTTCTAAGAGTATAAATAGGGTAGAAGTGCACCTTTTTAAATTATGTTACTCAATCTAAAATGTCCCTAATTAAATGGTTTTTCTCTCAGTTGAACAGTTCCTAAAATAGGTGGAAGTGCAATAGACTTCAGATCAAGAGGTCTCAGGATCAAACCCTATTGTCAACTTGAAATCAAATATTTTATGGGTACGCTTTGAAAGAGAGAGTGTTCTTTATTAGGTTATGTAGATCGCCCTCTGAAATGTCCCTTATTCGACAATTTCTCAGGATCAAATCCTGGTTCCCCCTTGAATCATGTACTTTCTATGTGTATCTTGAGAGAGGGAGTGCTCCTTTTTTGGTTATGTTACTCAATCTAAAATGTCCCTCATTAGATGTTTTTTCTCTCTGTCAGACAGTTCCTAACAGAGGTGGAATTGCAATAGGTCTTTGGATCAAGAGGTCTCAGGTTCAAATCCTATAGTCAACATGAAATCAAATACTTTATGGGTATGTTTTCAAAGCGAGAGTAAAATGTATTAGGTTATCTAGATCTCCAGCTAAAATGTACCTTATTCGAGAATTTTTTCCCATTCAGATAGTTTCTAGCAGAGGGGGTATAGCTCAGTGGTAGAGCATTTGACTGCAGATCAAGAGGTCCCAGGTTCAAATCCTGGTGCCCCCTTAAAATCAATTGCTTTCTAAGAGTATAAATAGGGTAGAAGTGCACCTTTTTAAATTATGTTACTCAATCTAAAATGTCCCTAATTAAATGGTTTTTCTCTCAGTTGAACAGTTCCTAAAATAGGTGGAAGTGCAATAGACTTCAGATCAAGAGGTCTCAGGATCAAACCCTATTGTCAACTTGAAATCAAATATTTTATGGGTACGCTTTGAAAGAGAGAGTGTTCTTTATTAGGTTATGTAGATCGCCCTCTGAAATGTCCCTTATTAGACAATTTCTCAGGATCAAATCCTGGTTCCCCCTTGAATCATGTACTTTCTATGTGTATCTTGAGAGAGGGAGTGCTCCTTTTTTGGTTATGTTACTCAATCTAAAATGTCCCTCATTAGATGTTTTTTCTCTCTGTCAGACAGTTCCTAACAGAGGTGGAATTGCAATAGGTCTTTGGATCAAGAGGTCTCAGGTTCAAATCCTATAGTCAACATGAAATCAAATACTTTATGGGTATGTTTTCAAAGCGAGAGTAAATGTATTAGGTTATCTAGATCTCCAGCTAAAATGTACCTTATTCGAGAATTTTTTCCCATTCAGATAGTTTCTAGCAGAGGGGGTATAGCTCAGTGGTAGAGCATTTGACTGCAGATCAAGAGGTCCCAGGTTCAAATCCTGGTGCCCCCTTAAAATCAATTGCTTTCTAAGAGTATAAATAGGGTAGAAGTGCACCTTTTTAAATTATGTTACTCAATCTAAAATGTCCCTAATTAAATGGTTTTTCTCTCAGTTGAACAGTTCCTAAAATAGGTGGAAGTGCAATAGACTTCAGATCAAGAGGTCTCAGGATCAAACCCTATTGTCAACTTGAAATCAAATATTTTATGGGTACGCTTTGAAAGAGAGAGTGTTCTTTATTAGGTTATGTAGATCGCCCTCTGAAATGTCCCTTATTAGACAATTTCTCAGGATCAAATCCTGGTTCCCCCTTGAATCATGTACTTTCTATGTGTATCTTGAGAGAGGGAGTGCTCCTTTTTTGGTTATGTTACTCAATCTAAAATGTCCCTCATTAGATGTTTTTTCTCTCTGTCAGACAGTTCCTAACAGAGGTGGAATTGCAATAGGTCTTTGGATCAAGAGGTCTCAGGTTCAAATCCTATAGTCAACATGAAATCAAATACTTTATGGGTATGTTTTCAAAGCGAGAGTAAATGTATTAGGTTATCTAGATCTCCAGCTAAAATGTACCTTATTCGAGAATTTTTTCCCATTCAGATAGTTTCTAGCAGAGGGGGTATAGCTCAGTGGTAGAGCATTTGACTGCAGATCAAGAGGTCCCAGGTTCAAATCCTGGTGCCCCCTTAAAATCAATTGCTTTCTAAGAGTATAAATAGGGTAGAAGTGCACCTTTTTAAATTATGTTACTCAATCTAAAATGTCCCTAATTAAATGGTTTTTCTCTCAGTTGAACAGTTCCTAAAATAGGTGGAAGTGCAATAGACTTCAGATCAAGAGGTCTCAGGATCAAACCCTATTGTCAACTTGAAATCAAATATTTTATGGGTACGCTTTGAAAGAGAGAGTGTTCTTTATTAGGTTATGTAGATCGCCCTCTGAAATGTCCCTTATTCGACAATTTCTCAGGATCAAATCCTGGTTCCCCCTTGAATCATGTACTTTCTATGTGTATCTTGAGAGAGGGAGTGCTCCTTTTTTGGTTATGTTACTCAATCTAAAATGTCCCTCATTAGATGTTTTTTCTCTCTGTCAGACAGTTCCTAACAGAGGTGGAATTGCAATAGGTCTTTGGATCAAGAGGTCTCAGGTTCAAATCCTATAGTCAACATGAAATCAAATACTTTATGGGTATGTTTTCAAAGCGAGAGTAAAATGTATTAGGTTATCTAGATCTCCAGCTAAAATGTACCTTATTCGAGAATTTTTTCCCATTCAGATAGTTTCTAGCAGAGGGGGTATAGCTCAGTGGTAGAGCATTTGACTGCAGATCAAGAGGTCCCAGGTTCAAATCCTGGTGCCCCCTTAAAATCAATTGCTTTCTAAGAGTATAAATAGGGTAGAAGTGCACCTTTTAAATTATGTTACTCAATCTAAAATGTCCCTAATTAAATGGTTTTTCTCTCAGTTGAACAGTTCCTAAAATAGGTGGAAGTGCAATAGACTTCAGATCAAGAGGTCTCAGGATCAAACCCTATTGTCAACTTGAAATCAAATATTTTATGGGTACGCTTTGAAAGAGAGAGTGTTCTTTATTAGGTTATGTAGATCGCCCTCTGAAATGTCCCTTATTCGACAATTTCTCAGGATCAAATCCTGGTTCCCCCTTGAATCATGTACTTTCTATGTGTATCTTGAGAGAGGGAGTGCTCCTTTTTTGGTTATGTTACTCAATCTAAAATGTCCCTCATTAGATGTTTTTTCTCTCTGTCAGACAGTTCCTAACAGAGGTGGAATTGCAATAGGTCTTTGGATCAAGAGGTCTCAGGTTCAAATCCTATAGTCAACATGAAATCAAATACTTTATGGGTATGTTTTCAAAGCGAGAGTAAATGTATTAGGTTATCTAGATCTCCAGCTAAAATGTACCTTATTCGAGAATTTTTTCCCATTCAGATAGTTTCTAGCAGAGGGGGTATAGCTCAGTGGTAGAGCATTTGACTGCAGATCAAGAGGTCCCAGGTTCAAATCCTGGTGCCCCCTTAAAATCAATTGCTTTCTAAGAGTATAAATAGGGTAGAAGTGCACCTTTTTAAATTATGTTACTCAATCTAAAATGTCCCTAATTAAATGGTTTTTCTCTCAGTTGAACAGTTCCTAAAATAGGTGGAAGTGCAATAGACTTCAGATCAAGAGGTCTCAGGATCAAACCCTATTGTCAACTTGAAATCAAATATTTTATGGGTACGCTTTGAAAGAGAGAGTGTTCTTTATTAGGTTATGTAGATCGCCCTCTGAAATGTCCCTTATTCGACAATTTCTCAGGATCAAATCCTGGTTCCCCCTTGAATCATGTACTTTCTATGTGTATCTTGAGAGAGGGAGTGCTCCTTTTTTGGTTATGTTACTCAATCTAAAATGTCCCTCATTAGATGTTTTTTCTCTCTGTCAGACAGTTCCTAACAGAGGTGGAATTGCAATAGGTCTTTGGATCAAGAGGTCTCAGGTTCAAATCCTATAGTCAACATGAAATCAAATACTTTATGGGTATGTTTTCAAAGCGAGAGTAAATGTATTAGGTTATCTAGATCTCCAGCTAAAATGTACCTTATTCGAGAATTTTTTCCCATTCAGATAGTTTCTAGCAGAGGGGGTATAGCTCAGTGGTAGAGCATTTGACTGCAGATCAAGAGGTCCCAGGTTCAAATCCTGGTGCCCCCTTAAAATCAATTGCTTTCTAAGAGTATAAATAGGGTAGAAGTGCACCTTTTTAAATTATGTTACTCAATCTAAAATGTCCCTAATTAAATGGTTTTTCTCTCAGTTGAACAGTTCCTAAAATAGGTGGAAGTGCAATAGACTTCAGATCAAGAGGTCTCAGGATCAAACCCTATTGTCAACTTGAAATCAAATATTTTATGGGTACGCTTTGAAAGAGAGAGTGTTCTTTATTAGGTTATGTAGATCGCCCTCTGAAATGTCCCTTATTCGACAATTTCTCAGGATCAAATCCTGGTTCCCCCTTGAATCATGTACTTTCTATGTGTATCTTGAGAGAGGGAGTGCTCCTTTTTTGGTTATGTTACTCAATCTAAAATGTCCCTCATTAGATGTTTTTTCTCTCTGTCAGACAGTTCCTAACAGAGGTGGAATTGCAAAGGTCTTTGGATCAAGAGGTCTCAGGTTCAAATCCTATAGTCAACATGAAATCAAATACTTTATGGGTATGTTTTCAAAGCGAGAGTAAAATGTATTAGGTTATCTAGATCTCCAGCTAAAATGTACCTTATTCGAGAATTTTTTCCCATTCAGATAGTTTCTAGCAGAGGGGGTATAGCTCAGTGGTAGAGCATTTGACTGCAGATCAAGAGGTCCCAGGTTCAAATCCTGGTGCCCCCTTAAAATCAATTGCTTTCTAAGAGTATAAATAGGGTAGAAGTGCACCTTTTTAAATTATGTTACTCAATCTAAAATGTCCCTAATTAAATGGTTTTTCTCTCAGTTGAACAGTTCCTAAAATAGGTGGAAGTGCAATAGACTTCAGATCAAGAGGTCTCAGGATCAAACCCTATTGTCAACTTGAAATCAAATATTTTATGGGTACGCTTTGAAAGAGAGAGTGTTCTTTATTAGGTTATGTAGATCGCCCTCTGAAATGTCCCTTATTCGACAATTTCTCAGGATCAAATCCTGGTTCCCCCTTGAATCATGTACTTTCTATGTGTATCTTGAGAGAGGGAGTGCTCCTTTTTTGGTTATGTTACTCAATCTAAAATGTCCCTCATTAGATGTTTTTTCTCTCTGTCAGACAGTTCCTAACAGAGGTGGAATTGCAATAGGTCTTTGGATCAAGAGGTCTCAGGTTCAAATCCTATAGTCAACATGAAATCAAATACTTTATGGGTATGTTTTCAAAGCGAGAGTAAATGTATTAGGTTATCTAGATCTCCAGCTAAAATGTACCTTATTCGAGAATTTTTTCCCATTCAGATAGTTTCTAGCAGAGGGGGTATAGCTCAGTGGTAGAGCATTTGACTGCAGATCAAGAGGTCCCAGGTTCAAATCCTGGTGCCCCCTTAAAATCAATTGCTTTCTAAGAGTATAAATAGGGTAGAAGTGCACCTTTTTAAATTATGTTACTCAATCTAAAATGTCCCTAATTAAATGGTTTTTCTCTCAGTTGAACAGTTCCTAAAATAGGTGGAAGTGCAATAGACTTCAGATCAAGAGGTCTCAGGATCAAACCCTATTGTCAACTTGAAATCAAATATTTTATGGGTACGCTTTGAAAGAGAGAGTGTTCTTTATTAGGTTATGTAGATCGCCCTCTGAAATGTCCCTTATTAGACAATTTCTCAGGATCAAATCCTGGTTCCCCCTTGAATCATGTACTTTCTATGTGTATCTTGAGAGAGGGAGTGCTCCTTTTTTGGTTATGTTACTCAATCTAAAATGTCCCTCATTAGATGTTTTTTCTCTCTGTCAGACAGTTCCTAACAGAGGTGGAATTGCAATAGGTCTTTGGATCAAGAGGTCTCAGGTTCAAATCCTATAGTCAACATGAAATCAAATACTTTATGGGTATGTTTTCAAAGCGAGAGTAAATGTATTAGGTTATCTAGATCTCCAGCTAAAATGTACCTTATTCGAGAATTTTTTCCCATTCAGATAGTTTCTAGCAGAGGGGGTATAGCTCAGTGGTAGAGCATTTGACTGCAGATCAAGAGGTCCCAGGTTCAAATCCTGGTGCCCCCTTAAAATCAATTGCTTTCTAAGAGTATAAATAGGGTAGAAGTGCACCTTTTTAAATTATGTTACTCAATCTAAAATGTCCCTAATTAAATGGTTTTTCTCTCAGTTGAACAGTTCCTAAAATAGGTGGAAGTGCAATAGACTTCAGATCAAGAGGTCTCAGGATCAAACCCTATTGTCAACTTGAAATCAAATATTTTATGGGTACGCTTTGAAAGAGAGAGTGTTCTTTATTAGGTTATGTAGATCGCCCTCTGAAATGTCCCTTATTCGACAATTTCTCAGGATCAAATCCTGGTTCCCCCTTGAATCATGTACTTTCTATGTGTATCTTGAGAGAGGGAGTGCTCCTTTTTTGGTTATGTTACTCAATCTAAAATGTCCCTCATTAGATGTTTTTTCTCTCTGTCAGACAGTTCCTAACAGAGGTGGAATTGCAATAGGTCTTTGGATCAAGAGGTCTCAGGTTCAAATCCTATAGTCAACATGAAATCAAATACTTTATGGGTATGTTTTCAAAGCGAGAGTAAAATGTATTAGGTTATCTAGATCTCCAGCTAAAATGTACCTTATTCGAGAATTTTTTCCCATTCAGATGGTTTCTAGCAGAGGGGGTATAGCTCAGTGGTAGAGCATTTGACTGCAGATCAAGAGGTCCCAGGTTCAAATCCTGGTGCCCCCTAGGTTATCTAGATCTCCAGCTAAAATGTACCTTATTCGAGAATTTTTTCCCATTCAGATAGTTTCTAGCAGAGGGGTATAGCTCAGTGGTAGAGCATTTGACTGCAGATCAAGAGGTCCCAGGTTCAAATCCTGGTGCCCCCTTAAAATCAAGATGCTTTCTAAGAGTATAATAGGGTAGTAGTACACCTTTTAAAATTATGTTACTCAATCTAAAATGTCCCTAATTAAATGGTTTTTTCTCTCAGTTGAACAGTTCCTAAAAGAGGTGGAAGTGCAATAGACTTCAGATCAAGAGGTCTCAGGATCAAACCCTATTGTCAACTTGAAATCAAATATTTTATGGGTACGCTTTGAAAGAGAGAGTGTTCTTTATTAGGTTATGTAGATCGCCCTCTGAAATGTCCCTTATTCGACAATTTCTCAGGATCAAATCCTGGTTCCCCCTTGAATCATGTACTTTCTATGTGTATCTTGAGAGAGGGAGTGCTCCTTTTTTGGTTATGTTACTCAATCTAAAATGTCCCTCATTAGATGTTTTTTCTCTCTGTCAGACAGTTCCTAACAGAGGTGGAATTGCAAAGGTCTTTGGATCAAGAGGTCTCAGGTTCAAATCCTATAGTCAACATGAAATCAAATACTTTATGGGTATGTTTTCAAAGCGAGAGTAAATGTATTAGGTTATCTAGATCTCCAGCTAAAATGTACCTTATTCGAGAATTTTTTCCCATTCAGATAGTTTCTAGCAGAGGGGGTATAGCTCAGTGGTAGAGCATTTGACTGCAGATCAAGAGGTCCCAGGTTCAAATCCTGGTGCCCCCTTAAAATCAATTGCTTTCTAAGAGTATAAATAGGGTAGAAGTGCACCTTTTTAAATTATGTTACTCAATCTAAAATGTCCCTAATTAAATGGTTTTTCTCTCAGTTGAACAGTTCCTAAAATAGGTGGAAGTGCAATAGACTTCAGATCAAGAGGTCTCAGGATCAAACCCTATTGTCAACTTGAAATCAAATATTTTATGGGTACGCTTTGAAAGAGAGAGTGTTCTTTATTAGGTTATGTAGATCGCCCTCTGAAATGTCCCTTATTCGACAATTTCTCAGGATCAAATCCTGGTTCCCCCTTGAATCATGTACTTTCTATGTGTATCTTGAGAGAGGGAGTGCTCCTTTTTTGGTTATGTTACTCAATCTAAAATGTCCCTCATTAGATGTTTTTTCTCTCTGTCAGACAGTTCCTAACAGAGGTGGAATTGCAATAGGTCTTTGGATCAAGAGGTCTCAGGTTCAAATCCTATAGTCAACATGAAATCAAATACTTTATGGGTATGTTTTCAAAGCGAGAGTAAATGTATTAGGTTATCTAGATCTCCAGCTAAAATGTACCTTATTCGAGAATTTTTTCCCATTCAGATAGTTTCTAGCAGAGGGGGTATAGCTCAGTGGTAGAGCATTTGACTGCAGATCAAGAGGTCCCAGGTTCAAATCCTGGTGCCCCCTTAAAATCAATTGCTTTCTAAGAGTATAAATAGGGTAGAAGTGCACCTTTTTAAATTATGTTACTCAATCTAAAATGTCCCTAATTAAATGGTTTTTCTCTCAGTTGAACAGTTCCTAAAATAGGTGGAAGTGCAATAGACTTCAGATCAAGAGGTCTCAGGATCAAACCCTATTGTCAACTTGAAATCAAATATTTTATGGGTACGCTTTGAAAGAGAGAGTGTTCTTTATTAGGTTATGTAGATCGCCCTCTGAAATGTCCCTTATTCGACAATTTCTCAGGATCAAATCCTGGTTCCCCCTTGAATCATGTACTTTCTATGTGTATCTTGAGAGAGGGAGTGCTCCTTTTTTGGTTATGTTACTCAATCTAAAATGTCCCTCATTAGATGTTTTTTCTCTCTGTCAGACAGTTCCTAACAGAGGTGGAATTGCAAAGGTCTTTGGATCAAGAGGTCTCAGGTTCAAATCCTATAGTCAACATGAAATCAAATACTTTATGGGTATGTTTTCAAAGCGAGAGTAAATGTATTAGGTTATCTAGATCTCCAGCTAAAATGTACCTTATTCGAG
Source organism: Salmo trutta (assembly GCF_901001165.1). Taxonomy (NCBI): domain Eukaryota; kingdom Metazoa; phylum Chordata; class Actinopteri; order Salmoniformes; family Salmonidae; genus Salmo; species Salmo trutta. The sequence goes on along the minus strand of NC_042969.1, from coordinate 3,244,220 downwards.
AATTTTTTCCCATTCAGATAGTTTCTAGCAGAGGGGGTATAGCTCAGTGGTAGAGCATTTGACTGCAGATCAAGAGGTCCCAGGTTCAAATCCTGGTGCCCCCTTAAAATCAATTGCTTTCTAAGAGTATAAATAGGGTAGAAGTGCACCTTTTTAAATTATGTTACTCAATCTAAAATGTCCCTAATTAAATGGTTTTTCTCTCAGTTGAACAGTTCCTAAAATAGGTGGAAGTGCAATAGACTTCAGATCAAGAGGTCTCAGGATCAAACCCTATTGTCAACTTGAAATCAAATATTTTATGGGTACGCTTTGAAAGAGAGAGTGTTCTTTATTAGGTTATGTAGATCGCCCTCTGAAATGTCCCTTATTCGACAATTTCTCAGGATCAAATCCTGGTTCCCCCTTGAATCATGTACTTTCTATGTGTATCTTGAGAGAGGGAGTGCTCCTTTTTTGGTGATGTTACTCAATCTAAAATGTCCCTCATTAGATGTTTTTTCTCTCTGTCAGACAGTTCCTAACAGAGGTGGAATTGCAAAGGTCTTTGGATCAAGAGGTCTCAGGTTCAAATCCTATAGTCAACATGAAATCAAATACTTTATGGGTATGTTTTCAAAGCGAGAGTAAAATGTATTAGGTTATCTAGATCTCCAGCTAAAATGTACCTTATTCGAGAATTTTTTCCCATTCAGATAGTTTCTAGCAGAGGGGGTATAGCTCAGTGGTAGAGCATTTGACTGCAGATCAAGAGGTCCCAGGTTCAAATCCTGGTGCCCCCTTAAAATCAATTGCTTTCTAAGAGTATAAATAGGGTAGAAGTGCACCTTTTTAAATTATGTTACTCAATCTAAAATGTCCCTAATTAAATGGTTTTTCTCTCAGTTGAACAGTTCCTAAAATAGGTGGAAGTGCAATAGACTTCAGATCAAGAGGTCTCAGGATCAAACCCTATTGTCAACTTGAAATCAAATATTTTATGGGTACGCTTTGAAAGAGAGAGTGTTCTTTATTAGGTTATGTAGATCGCCCTCTGAAATGTCCCTTATTCGACAATTTCTCAGGATCAAATCCTGGTTCCCCCTTGAATCATGTACTTTCTATGTGTATCTTGAGAGAGGGAGTGCTCCTTTTTTGGTTATGTTACTCAATCTAAAATGTCCCTCATTAGATGTTTTTTCTCTCTGTCAGACAGTTCCTAACAGAGGTGGAATTGCAATAGGTCTTTGGATCAAGAGGTCTCAGGTTCAAATCCTATAGTCAACATGAAATCAAATACTTTATGGGTATGTTTTCAAAGCGAGAGTAAATGTATTAGGTTATCTAGATCTCCAGCTAAAATGTACCTTATTCGAGAATTTTTTCCCATTCAGATAGTTTCTAGCAGAGGGGGTATAGCTCAGTGGTAGAGCATTTGACTGCAGATCAAGAGGTCCCAGGTTCAAATCCTGGTGCCCCCTTAAAATCAATTGCTTTCTAAGAGTATAATAGGGTAGAAGTGCACCTTTTAAATTATGTTACTCAATCTAAAATGTCCCTAATTAAATGGTTTTTCTCTCAGTTGAACAGTTCCTAAAATAGGTGGAAGTGCAATAGACTTCAGATCAAGAGGTCTCAGGATCAAACCCTATTGTCAACTTGAAATCAAATATTTTATGGGTACGCTTTGAAAGAGAGAGTGTTCTTTATTAGGTTATGTAGATCGCCCTCTGAAATGTCCCTTATTCGACAATTTCTCAGGATCAAATCCTGGTTCCCCCTTGAATCATGTACTTTCTATGTGTATCTTGAGAGAGGGAGTGCTCCTTTTTTGGTTATGTTACTCAATCTAAAATGTCCCTCATTAGATGTTTTTTCTCTCTGTCAGACAGTTCCTAACAGAGGTGGAATTGCAATAGGTCTTTGGATCAAGAGGTCTCAGGTTCAAATCCTATAGTCAACATGAAATCAAATACTTTATGGGTATGTTTTCAAAGCGAGAGTAAAATGTATTAGGTTATCTAGATCTCCAGCTAAAATGTACCTTATTCGAGAATTTTTTCCCATTCAGATAGTTTCTAGCAGAGGGGGTATAGCTCAGTGGTAGAGCATTTGACTGCAGATCAAGAGGTCCCAGGTTCAAATCCTGGTGCCCCCTTAAAATCAATTGCTTTCTAAGAGTATAAATAGGGTAGAAGTGCACCTTTTTAAATTATGTTACTCAATCTAAAATGTCCCTAATTAAATGGTTTTTCTCTCAGTTGAACAGTTCCTAAAATAGGTGGAAGTGCAATAGACTTCAGATCAAGAGGTCTCAGGATCAAACCCTATTGTCAACTTGAAATCAAATATTTTATGGGTACGCTTTGAAAGAGAGAGTGTTCTTTATTAGGTTATGTAGATCGCCCTCTGAAATGTCCCTTATTAGACAATTTCTCAGGATCAAATCCTGGTTCCCCCTTGAATCATGTACTTTCTATGTGTATCTTGAGAGAGGGAGTGCTCCTTTTTTGGTTATGTTACTCAATCTAAAATGTCCCTCATTAGATGTTTTTTCTCTCTGTCAGACAGTTCCTAACAGAGGTGGAATTGCAATAGGTCTTTGGATCAAGAGGTCTCAGGTTCAAATCCTATAGTCAACATGAAATCAAATACTTTATGGGTATGTTTTCAAAGCGAGAGTAAATGTATTAGGTTATCTAGATCTCCAGCTAAAATGTACCTTATTCGAGAATTTTTTCCCATTCAGATAGTTTCTAGCAGAGGGGGTATAGCTCAGTGGTAGAGCATTTGACTGCAGATCAAGAGGTCCCAGGTTCAAATCCTGGTGCCCCCTTAAAATCAATTGCTTTCTAAGAGTATAATAGGGTAGAAGTGCACCTTTTTAAATTATGTTACTCAATCTAAAATGTCCCTAATTAAATGGTTTTTCTCTCAGTTGAACAGTTCCTAAAATAGGTGGAAGTGCAATAGACTTCAGATCAAGAGGTCTCAGGATCAAACCCTATTGTCAACTTGAAATCAAATATTTTATGGGTACGCTTTGAAAGAGAGAGTGTTCTTTATTAGGTTATGTAGATCGCCCTCTGAAATGTCCCTTATTAGACAATTTCTCAGGATCAAATCCTGGTTCCCCCTTGAATCATGTACTTTCTATGTGTATCTTGAGAGAGGGAGTGCTCCTTTTTTGGTTATGTTACTCAATCTAAAATGTCCCTCATTAGATGTTTTTTCTCTCTGTCAGACAGTTCCTAACAGAGGTGGAATTGCAATAGGTCTTTGGATCAAGAGGTCTCAGGTTCAAATCCTATAGTCAACATGAAATCAAATACTTTATGGGTATGTTTTCAAAGCGAGAGTAAATGTATTAGGTTATCTAGATCTCCAGCTAAAATGTACCTTATTCGAGAATTTTTTCCCATTCAGATAGTTTCTAGCAGAGGGGGTATAGCTCAGTGGTAGAGCATTTGACTGCAGATCAAGAGGTCCCAGGTTCAAATCCTGGTGCCCCCTTAAAATCAATTGCTTTCTAAGAGTATAATAGGGTAGAAGTGCACCTTTTAAATTATGTTACTCAATCTAAAATGTCCCTAATTAAATGGTTTTTTCTCTCAGTTGAACAGTTCCTAAAATAGGTGGAAGTGCAATAGACTTCAGATCAAGAGGTCTCAGGATCAAACCCTATTGTCAACTTGAAATCAAATATTTTATGGGTACGCTTTGAAAGAGAGAGTGTTCTTTATTAGGTTATGTAGATCGCCCTCTGAAATGTCCCTTATTAGACAATTTCTCAGGATCAAATCCTGGTTCCCCCTTGAATCATGTACTTTCTATGTGTATCTTGAGAGAGGGAGTGCTCCTTTTTTGGTTATGTTACTCAATCTAAAATGTCCCTCATTAGATGTTTTTTCTCTCTGTCAGACAGTTCCTAACAGAGGTGGAATTGCAATAGGTCTTTGGATCAAGAGGTCTCAGGTTCAAATCCTATAGTCAACATGAAATCAAATACTTTATGGGTATGTTTTCAAAGCGAGAGTTAAATGTATTAGGTTATCTAGATCTCCAGCTAAAATGTACCTTATTCGAGAATTTTTTCCCATTCAGATAGTTTCTAGCAGAGGGGGTATAGCTCAGTGGTAGAGCATTTGACTGCAGATCAAGAGGTCCCAGGTTCAAATCCTGGTGCCCCCTTAAAATCAATTGCTTTCTAAGAGTATAAATAGGGTAGAAGTGCACCTTTTTAAATTATGTTACTCAATCTAAAATGTCCCTAATTAAATGGTTTTTCTCTCAGTTGAACAGTTCCTAAAATAGGTGGAAGTGCAATAGACTTCAGATCAAGAGGTCTCAGGATCAAACCCTATTGTCAACTTGAAATCAAATATTTTATGGGTACGCTTTGAAAGAGAGAGTGTTCTTTATTAGGTTATGTAGATCGCCCTCTGAAATGTCCCTTATTCGACAATTTCTCAGGATCAAATCCTGGTTCCCCCTTGAATCATGTACTTTCTATGTGTATCTTGAGAGAGGGAGTGCTCCTTTTTTGGTTATGTTACTCAATCTAAAATGTCCCTCATTAGATGTTTTTTCTCTCTGTCAGACAGTTCCTAACAGAGGTGGAATTGCAATAGGTCTTTGGATCAAGAGGTCTCAGGTTCAAATCCTATAGTCAACATGAAATCAAATACTTTATGGGTATGTTTTCAAAGCGAGAGTAAATGTATTAGGTTATCTAGATCTCCAGCTAAAATGTACCTTATTCGAGAATTTTTTCCCATTCAGATAGTTTCTAGCAGAGGGGGTATAGCTCAGTGGTAGAGCATTTGACTGCAGATCAAGAGGTCCCAGGTTCAAATCCTGGTGCCCCCTTAAAATCAATTGCTTTCTAAGAGTATAAATAGGGTAGAAGTGCACCTTTTAAATTATGTTACTCAATCTAAAATGTCCCTAATTAAATGGTTTTTTCTCTCAGTTGAACAGTTCCTAAAATAGGTGGAAGTGCAATAGACTTCAGATCAAGAGGTCTCAGGATCAAACCCTATTGTCAACTTGAAATCAAATATTTTATGGGTACGCTTTGAAAGAGAGAGTGTTCTTTATTAGGTTATGTAGATCGCCCTCTGAAATGTCCCTTATTAGACAATTTCTCAGGATCAAATCCTGGTTCCCCCTTGAATCATGTACTTTCTATGTGTATCTTGAGAGAGGGAGTGCTCCTTTTTTGGTTATGTTACTCAATCTAAAATGTCCCTCATTAGATGTTTTTTCTCTCTGTCAGACAGTTCCTAACAGAGGTGGAATTGCAAAGGTCTTTGGATCAAGAGGTCTCAGGTTCAAATCCTATAGTCAACATGAAATCAAATACTTTATGGGTATGTTTTCAAAGCGAGAGTAAATGTATTAGGTTATCTAGATCTCCAGCTAAAATGTACCTTATTCGAGAATTTTTTCCCATTCAGATAGTTTCTAGCAGAGGGGGTATAGCTCAGTGGTAGAGCATTTGACTGCAGATCAAGAGGTCCCAGGTTCAAATCCTGGTGCCCCCTTAAAATCAATTGCTTTCTAAGAGTATAAATAGGGTAGAAGTGCACCTTTTTAAATTATGTTACTCAATCTAAAATGTCCCTAATTAAATGGTTTTTCTCTCAGTTGAACAGTTCCTAAAATAGGTGGAAGTGCAATAGACTTCAGATCAAGAGGTCTCAGGATCAAACCCTATTGTCAACTTGAAATCAAATATTTTATGGGTACGCTTTGAAAGAGAGAGTGTTCTTTATTAGGTTATGTAGATCGCCCTCTGAAATGTCCCTTATTAGACAATTTCTCAGGATCAAATCCTGGTTCCCCCTTGAATCATGTACTTTCTATGTGTATCTTGAGAGAGGGAGTGCTCCTTTTTTGGTTATGTTACTCAATCTAAAATGTCCCTCATTAGATGTTTTTTCTCTCTGTCAGACAGTTCCTAACAGAGGTGGAATTGCAATAGGTCTTTGGATCAAGAGGTCTCAGGTTCAAATCCTATAGTCAACATGAAATCAAATACTTTATGGGTATGTTTTCAAAGCGAGAGTAAATGTATTAGGTTATCTAGATCTCCAGCTAAAATGTACCTTATTCGAGAATTTTTTCCCATTCAGATAGTTTCTAGCAGAGGGGGTATAGCTCAGTGGTAGAGCATTTGACTGCAGATCAAGAGGTCCCAGGTTCAAATCCTGGTGCCCCCTTAAAATCAATTGCTTTCTAAGAGTATAATAGGGTAGAAGTGCACCTTTTTAAATTATGTTACTCAATCTAAAATGTCCCTAATTAAATGGTTTTTCTCTCAGTTGAACAGTTCCTAAAATAGGTGGAAGTGCAATAGACTTCAGATCAAGAGGTCTCAGGATCAAACCCTATTGTCAACTTGAAATCAAATATTTTATGGGTACGCTTTGAAAGAGAGAGTGTTCTTTATTAGGTTATGTAGATCGCCCTCTGAAATGTCCCTTATTAGACAATTTCTCAGGATCAAATCCTGGTTCCCCCTTGAATCATGTACTTTCTATGTGTATCTTGAGAGAGGGAGTGCTCCTTTTTTGGTTATGTTACTCAATCTAAAATGTCCCTCATTAGATGTTTTTTCTCTCTGTCAGACAGTTCCTAACAGAGGTGGAATTGCAATAGGTCTTTGGATCAAGAGGTCTCAGGTTCAAATCCTATAGTCAACATGAAATCAAATACTTTATGGGTATGTTTTCAAAGCGAGAGTAAATGTATTAGGTTATCTAGATCTCCAGCTAAAATGTACCTTATTCGAGAATTTTTTCCCATTCAGATAGTTTCTAGCAGAGGGGGTATAGCTCAGTGGTAGAGCATTTGACTGCAGATCAAGAGGTCCCAGGTTCAAATCCTGGTGCCCCCTTAAAATCAATTGCTTTCTAAGAGTATAATAGGGTAGAAGTGCACCTTTTTAAATTATGTTACTCAATCTAAAATGTCCCTAATTAAATGGTTTTTTCTCTCAGTTGAACAGTTCCTAAAATAGGTGGAAGTGCAATAGACTTCAGATCAAGAGGTCTCAGGATCAAACCCTATTGTCAACTTGAAATCAAATATTTTATGGGTACGCTTTGAAAGAGAGAGTGTTCTTTATTAGGTTATGTAGATCGCCCTCTGAAATGTCCCTTATTAGACAATTTCTCAGGATCAAATCCTGGTTCCCCCTTGAATCATGTACTTTCTATGTGTATCTTGAGAGAGGGAGTGCTCCTTTTTTGGTTATGTTACTCAATCTAAAATGTCCCTCATTAGATGTTTTTTCTCTCTGTCAGACAGTTCCTAACAGAGGTGGAATTGCAATAGGTCTTTGGATCAAGAGGTCTCAGGTTTCAAATCCTATAGTCAACATGAAATCAAATACTTTATGGGTATGTTTTCAAAGCGAGAGTAAATGTATTAGGTTATCTAGATCTCCAGCTAAAATGTACCTTATTCGAGAATTTTTTCCCATTCAGATAGTTTCTAGCAGAGGGGGTATAGCTCAGTGGTAGAGCATTTGACTGCAGATCAAGAGGTCCCAGGTTCAAATCCTGGTGCCCCCTTAAAATCAATTGCTTTCTAAGAGTATAATAGGGTAGAAGTGCACCTTTTTAAATTATGTTACTCAATCTAAAATGTCCCTAATTAAATGGTTTTTCTCTCAGTTGAACAGTTCCTAAAATAGGTGGAAGTGCAATAGACTTCAGATCAAGAGGTCTCAGGATCAAACCCTATTGTCAACTTGAAATCAAATATTTTATGGGTACGCTTTGAAAGAGAGAGTGTTCTTTATTAGGTTATGTAGATCGCCCTCTGAAATGTCCCTTATTAGACAATTTCTCAGGATCAAATCCTGGTTCCCCCTTGAATCATGTACTTTCTATGTGTATCTTGAGAGAGGGAGTGCTCCTTTTTTGGTTATGTTACTCAATCTAAAATGTCCCTCATTAGATGTTTTTTCTCTCTGTCAGACAGTTCCTAACAGAGGTGGAATTGCAATAGGTCTTAGGATCAAGAGGTCTCAGGTTCAAATCCTATAGTCAACATGAAATCAAATACTTTATGGGTATGTTTTCAAAGCGAGAGTGTAAATGTATTAGGTTATCTAGATCTCCAGCTAAAATGTACCTTATTCGAGAATTTTTTCCCATTCAGATAGTTTCTAGCAGAGGGGGTATAGCTCAGTGGTAGAGCATTTGACTGCAGATCAAGAGGTCCCAGGTTCAAATCCTGGTGCCCCCTTAAAATCAATTGCTTTCTAAGAGTATAATAGGGTAGTAAGTGCACCTTTTTAAATTATGTTACTCAATCTAAAATGTCCCTAATTAAATGGTTTTTTCTCTCAGTTGAACAGTTCCTAAAATAGGTGGAAGTGCAATAGACTTCAGATCAAGAGGTCTCAGGATCAAACCCTATTGTCAACTTGAAATCAAATATTTTATGGGTACGCTTTGAAAGAGAGAGTGTTCTTTATTAGGTTATGTAGATCGCCCTCTGAAATGTCCCTTATTAGACAATTTCTCAGGATCAAATCCTGGTTCCCCCTTGAATCATGTACTTTCTATGTGTATCTTGAGAGAGGGAGTGCTCCTTTTTTGGTTATGTTACTCAATCTAAAATGTCCCTCATTAGATGTTTTTTCTCTCTGTCAGACAGTTCCTAACAGAGGTGGAATTGCAATAGGTCTTAGGATCAAGAGGTCTCAGTTTCAAATCCTATAGTCAACATGAAATCAAATACTTTATGGGTATGTTTTCAAAGCGAGAGTTAATGTATTAGGTTATCTAGATCTCCAGCTAAAATGTACCTTATTAGAGAATTTTTTCCCATTCAGATAGTTTCTAGCAGAGGGGGTATAGCTCAGTGGTAGAGCATTTGACTGCAGATCAAGAGGTCCCAGGTTCAAATCCTGGTGCCCCCTTAAAATCAATTGCTTTCTAAGAGTATAATTAGGGTAGTAAGTGCACCTTTTAAATTATGTTACTCAATCTAAAATGTCCCTAATTAAATGGTTTTTCTCTCAGTTGAACAGTTCCTAAAATAGGTGGAAGTGCAATAGACTTCAGATCAAGAGGTCTCAGGATCAAACCCTATTGTCAACTTGAAATCAAATATTTTATGGGTACGCTTTGAAAGAGAGAGTGTTCTTTATTAGGTTATGTAGATCGCCCTCTGAAATGTCCCTTATTAGACAATTTCTCAGGATCAAATCCTGGTTCCCCCTTGAATCATGTACTTTCTATGTGTATCTTGAGAGAGGGAGTGCTCCTTTTTTGGTTATGTTACTCAATCTAAAATGTCCCTCATTAGATGTTTTTTCTCTCTGTCAGACAGTTCCTAACAGAGGTGGAATTGCAATAGGTCTTTGGATCAAGAGGTCTCAGTTTCAAATCCTATAGTCAACATGAAATCAAATACTTTATGGGTATGTTTTCAAAGCGAGAGTAAATGTATTAGGTTATCTAGATCTCCAGCTAAAATGTACCTTATTCGAGATTTTTTTCCCATTCAGATAGTTTCTAGCAGAGGGGGTATAGCTCAGTGGTAGAGCATTTGACTGCAGATCAAGAGGTCCCAGGTTCAAATCCTGGTGCCCCCTTAAAATCAATTGCTTTCTAAGAGTATAATAGGGTAGAAGTGCACCTTTTTAAATTATGTTACTCAATCTAAAATGTCCCTAATTAAATGGTTTTTCTCTCAGTTGAACAGTTCCTAAAAGAGGTGGAAGTGCAATAGACTTCAGATCAAGAGGTCTTAGGATCAAATCCTATTGTCAACTTGAAATCAAATATTTTATGGGTACGCTTTGAAAGAGAGAGTGTTCTTTATTAGGTTATGTAGATCGCCCTCTGAAATGTCCCTTATTAGACAATTTCTCAGGATCAAATCCTGGTTCCCCCTTGAATCATGTACTTTCTATGTGTATCTTGAGAGAGGGAGTGCTCCTTTTTTTGGTTATGTTACTCAATCTAAAATGTCTCTCATTAGATGTTTTTTCTCTCTGTCAGACAGTTCCTAAGAGAGGTGGAATTGCAATAGTCTTAGGATCAAGAGGTCTCAGTTTCAAATCCTATAGTCAACATGAAATCAAATACTTTATGGGTATGTTTTCAAAAGAGAGTGTAATGTATTAGGTTATGTAGATCTCCAGCTAAAATGTACCTTATTAGAGAATTTTTCCGCCTTTAGACAGTTTCTAGCAGAGGGGGTATAGCTCAGTGGTAGAGCATTTGACTGCAGATCAAGAGGTCCCAGGTTCAAATCCTGGTGCCCCCTTAAAATCAAGAGCTTTCTAAGAGTATAATTAGGGTAGTAGTACACCTTTTAAATTATGTTACTCAATCTAAAATGTCCCTAATTAAAGGTTTTTTCTCTCAGTTGAACAGTTCCTAAAAGAGGTGGAAGTGCAATAGACTTCAGATCAAGAGGTCTTAGGATCAAATCCTATTGTCAACTTGAAATCAAATATTTTATGGGTACGCTTTGAAAGAGAGAGTGTTCTTTATTAGGTTATGTAGATCGCCCTCTGAAATGTCCCTTATTAGACAATTTCTCAGGATCAAATCCTGGTTCCCCCTTGAATCATGTACTTTCTATGTGTATCTTGAGAGAGGGAGTGCTCCTTTTTTGGTTATGTTACTCAATCTAAAATGTCTCTCATTTGATGTTTTTTCTCTCTGTCAGACAGTTCCTAAGAGAGGTGGAATTGCAATAGTCTTAGGATCAAGAGGTCTCATTTTCAAATCCTATAGTCAACATGAAATCAAATACTTTTGGGTACGCTTTGAAAGAGAGAGTGTTATGTATTAGGTTATGTAGATCTCCAGCTAAAATGTACCTTATTAGAGAATTTTTCCGCCTTTAGAGAGTTTCTAGCAGAGGGGGTATAGCTCAGTGGTAGAGCATTTGACTGCAGATCAAGAGGTCCCAAGGTTCAAATCCTGGTGCCCCCTTAAAATCAAGAGCTTTCTAAGAGTATAATTAGGGTAGTAGTACACCTTTTAAATTATGTTACTCAATCTAAAATGTCCCTAATTAAATGTTTTTTCTCTCAGTTGAACAGTTCCTAAAAGAGGTGGAAGTGCAATAGACTTCAGATCAAGAGGTCTTAGGATCAAATCCTATTGTCAACTTGAAATCAAATATTTTATGGGTACGCTTTGAAAGAGAGAGTGTTCTTTATTAGGTTATGTAGATCGCCCTCTGAAATGTCCCTTATTAGACAATTTCTCAGGATCAAATCCTGGTTCCCCCTTGAATCATGTACTTTCTATGTGTATCTTGAGAGAGGGAGTGCTCTTTTTTTGGTTATGGTACTCAATCTAAAATGTCTCTCATTTGATGTTTTTTCTCTCTGTCAGACAGTTCCTAAGAGAGGTGGAATTGCAATAGTCTTAGGATCAAGAGGTCTCATTTTCAAATCCTATAGTCAACATGAAATCAAATACTTTTGGGGTATGTTTTCAAAAAGAGAGTGTTATGTATTAGGTTATGTAGATCTCCAGCTAAAATGTACCTTATTAGAGAATTTTTCCACCTTTAGAGAGTTTCTAGCAGAGGGGGTATAGCTCAGTGGTAGAGCATTTGACTGCAGATCAAGAGGTCCCAGGTTCAAATCCTGGTGCCCCCTTAAAATCAAGAGCTTTCTAAGAGTATAATTAGGGTAGTAGTACACCTTTTAAAATTATGTTACTCAATCTAAAATGTCCCTAATTAAATGTTTTTTCTCTCAGTTGAACAGTTCCTAAAAGAGGTGGAAGTGCAATAGACTTCAGATCAAGAGGTCTTAGGATCAAATCCTATTGTCAACTTGAAATCAAATATTTTATGGGTACGCTTTGAAAGAGAGAGTGTTCTTTATTAGGTTATGTAGATCGCCCTCTGAAATGTCCCTTATTAGACAATTTCTCAGGATCAAATCCTGGTTCCCCCTTGAATCATGTACTTTCTATGTGTATCTTGAGAGAGGGAGTGCTCTTTTTTTGGTTATGTTACTCAATCTAAAATGTCTCTCATTTGATGTTTTTTCTCTCTGTCAGACAGTTCCTACGAGAGGTGGAATTGCAATAGTCTTAGGATCAAGAGGTCTCATTTTCAAATCCTATAGTCAACATGAAATCAAATACTTTTGGGGTATGTTTTCAAAAAGAGAGTGTTACTGTATTAGGTTATGTAGATCTCCAGCTAAAATGTACCTTATTAGAGAATTTTTCCACCTTTAGAGAGTTTCTAGCAGAGGGGGTATAGCTCAGTGGTAGAGCATTTGACTGCAGATCAAGAGGTCCCAGGTTCAAATCCTGGTGCCCCCTTAAAATCAAGAGCTTTCTAAGAGTATAATTAGGGTAGTAGTACACCTTTTAAATTATGTTACTCAATCTAAAATGTCCCTAATTAAATGTTTTTTCTCTCAGTTGAACAGTTCCTAAAAGAGGTGGAAGTGCAATAGACTTCAGATCAAGAGGTCTTAGGATCAAATCCTATTGTCAACTTGAAATCAAATATTTTATGGGTACGCTTTGAAAGAGAGAGTGTTCTTTATTAGGTTATGTAGATCGCCCTCTGAAATGTCCCTTATTAGACAATTTCTCAGGATCAAATCCTGGTTCCCCCTTGAATCATGTACTTTCTATGTGTATCTTGAGAGAGGGAGTGCTCTTTTTTTGGTTATGTTACTCAATCTAAAATGTCTCTCATTTGATGTTTTTTCTCTCTGTCAGACAGTTCCTAAGAGAGGTGGAATTGCAATAGTCTTAGGATCAAGAGGTCTCATTTTCAAATCCTATAGTCAACATGAAATCAAATACTTTTGGGGTATGTTTTCAAAGAGAGAGTGTTAATGTATTAGGTTATGTAGATCTCCAGCTAAAATGTACCTTATTAGAGAATTTTTCCGCCTTTAGAGAGTTTCTAGCAGAGGGGGTATAGCTCAGTGGTAGAGCATTTGACTGCAGATCAAGAGGTCCCAGGTTCAAATCCTGGTGCCCCCTTAAAATCAAGAGCTTTCTAAGAGTATAATTAGGGTAGTAGTACACCTTTTAAAATTATGTTACTCAATCTAAAATGTCCCTAATTAAATGTTTTTTCTCTCAGTTGAACAGTTCCTAAAAGAGGTGGAAGTGCAATAGACTTCAGATCAAGAGGTCTTAGGATCAAATCCTATTGTCAACTTGAAATCAAATATTTTATGGGTACGCTTTGAAAGAGAGAGTGTTCTTTATTAGGTTATGTAGATCGCCCTCTGAAATGTCCCTTATTAGACAATTTCTCAGGATCAAATCCTGGTTCCCCCTTGAATCATGTACTTTCTATGTGTATCTTGAGAGAGGGAGTGCTCTTTTTTTGGTTATGGTACTCAATCTAAAATGTCTCTCATTTGATGTTTTTTCTCTCTGTCAGACAGTTCCTAAGAGAGGTGGAATTGCAATAGTCTTAGGATCAAGAGGTCTCATTTTCAAATCCTATAGTCAACATGAAATCAAATACTTTTGGGGTATGTTTTCAAAGAGAGAGTGTTAATGTATTAGGTTATGTAGATCTCCAGCTAAAATGTACCTTATTAGAGAATTTTTCTGCCTTTAGAGAGTTTCTAGCAGAGGGGGTATAGCTCAGTGGTAGAGCATTTTACTGCAGATCAAGAGGTCCCAGGTTCAAATCCTGGTGCCCCCTTAAAATCAAGAGCTTTCTAAGAGTATAATTAGGGTAGTAGTACACCTTTTAAAATTATGTTACTCAATCTAAAATGTCCCTAATTAAATGTTTTTTCTCTCAGTTGAACAGTTCCTAAAAGAGGTGGAAGTGCAATAGACTTCAGATCAAGAGGTCTTAGGATCAAATCCTATTGTCAACTTGAAATCATATATTTTATGGGTACGCTTTGAAAGAGAGAGTGTTCTTTATTAGGTTATGTAGATCGCCCTCTGAAATGTCCCTTATTAGACAATTTCTCAGGATCAAATCCTGGTTCCCCCTTGAATCATGTACTTTCTATGTGTATCTTGAGAGAGGGAGTGCTCTTTTTTTGGTTATGTTACTCAATCTAAAATGTCTCTCATTTGATGTTTTTTCTCTCTGTCAGACAGTTCCTAAGAGAGGTGGAATTGCAATAGTCTTAGGATCAAGAGGTCTCATTTTCAAATCCTATAGTCAACATGAAATCAAATACTTTTGGGGTATGTTTTCAAAGAGAGAGTGTTATGTATTAGGTTATGTAGATCTCCAGCTAAAATGTACCTTATTAGAGAATTTTTTCCACCTTTAGAGAGTTTCTAGCAGAGGGGGTATAGCTCAGTGGTAGAGCATTTGACTGCAGATCAAGAGGTCCCAGGTTCAAATCCTGGTGCCCCCTTAAAATCAAGAGCTTTCTAAGAGTATAATTAGGGTAGTAGTACACCTTTTAAAATTATGTTACTCAATCTAAAATGTCCCTAATTAAATGTTTTTTCTCTCAGTTGAACAGTTCCTAAAAGAGGTGGAAGTGCAATAGACTTCAGATCAAGAGGTCTTAGGATCAAATCCTATTGTCAACTTGAAATCAAATATTTTATGGGTACGCTTTGAAAGAGAGAGTGTTCTTTATTAGGTTATGTAGATCGCCCTCTGAAATGTCCCTTATTAGACAATTTCTCAGGATCAAATCCTGGTTCCCCCTTGAATCATGTACTTTCTATGTGTATCTTGAGAGAGGGAGTGCTCTTTTTTTGGTTATGTTACTCAATCTAAAATGTCTCTCATTTGATGTTTTTTCTCTCTGTCAGACAGTTCCTAAGAGAGGTGGAATTGCAATAGTCTTAGGATCAAGAGGTCTCATTTTCAAATCCTATAGTCAACATGAAATCAAATACTTTTGGGGTATGTTTTCAAAGAGAGAGTGTTATGTATTAGGTTATGTAGATCTCCAGCTAAAATGTACCTTATTAGAGAATTTTTCCGCCTTTAGAGAGTTTCTAGCAGAGGGGGTATAGCTCAGTGGTAGAGCATTTGACTGCAGATCAAGAGGTCCCAGGTTCAAATCCTGGTGCCCCCTTAAAATCAAGAGCTTTCTAAGAGTATAATTAGGGTAGTAGTACACCTTTTAAAATTATGTTACTCAATCTAAAATGTCCCTAATTAAATGTTTTTTCTCTCAGTTGAACAGTTCCTAAAAGAGGTGGAAGTGCAATAGACTTCAGATCAAGAGGTCTTAGGATCAAATCCTATTGTCAACTTGAAATCAAATATTTTATGGGTACGCTTTGAAAGAGAGAGTGTTCTTTATTAGGTTATGTAGATCGCCCTCTGAAATGTCCCTTATTAGACAATTTCTCAGGATCAAATCCTGGTTCCCCCTTGAATCATGTACTTTCTATGTGTATCTTGAGAGAGGGAGTGCTCTTTTTTTGGTTATGGTACTCAATCTAAAATGTCTCTCATTTGATGTTTTTTCTCTCTGTCAGACAGTTCCTAAGAGAGGTGGAATTGCAATAGTCTTAGGATCAAGAGGTCTCATTTTCAAATCCTATAGTCAACATGAAATCAAATACTTTTGGGGTATGTTTTCAAAGAGAGAGTGTTATGTATTAGGTTATGTAGATCTCCAGCTAAAATGTACCTTATTAGAGAATTTTTCTGCCTTTAGAGAGTTTCTAGCAGAGGGGGTATAGCTCAGTGGTAGAGCATTTTACTGCAGATCAAGAGGTCCCAGGTTCAAATCCTGGTGCCCCCTTAAAATCAAGAGCTTTCTAAGAGTATAATTAGGGTAGTAGTACACCTTTTAAAATTATGTTACTCAATCTAAAATGTCCCTAATTAAATGTTTTTTCTCTCAGTTGAACAGTTCCTAAAAGAGGTGGAAGTGCAATAGACTTCAGATCAAGAGGTCTTAGGATCAAATCCTATTGTCAACTTGAAATCATATATTTTATGGGTACGCTTTGAAAGAGAGAGTGTTCTTTATTAGGTTATGTAGATCGCCCTCTGAAATGTCCCTTATTAGACAATTTCTCAGGATCAAATCCTGGTTCCCCCTTGAATCATGTACTTTCTATGTGTATCTTGAGAGAGGGAGTGCTCTTTTTTTGGTTATGTTACTCAATCTAAAATGTCTCTCATTTGATGTTTTTTCTCTCTGTCAGACAGTTCCTAAGAGAGGTGGAATTGCAATAGTCTTAGGATCAAGAGGTCTCATTTTCAAATCCTATAGTCAACATGAAATCAAATACTTTTGGGGTATGTTTTCAAAGAGAGAGTGTTATGTATTAGGTTATGTAGATCTCCAGCTAAAATGTACCTTATTAGAGAATTTTTCCACCTTTAGACAGTTTCTAGCAGAGGGGGTATAGCTCAGTGGTAGAGCATTTGACTGCAGATCAAGAGATCCCAGGTTCAAATCCTGGTGCCCCCTTAAAATCAAGAGCTTTCTAAGAGTATAATTAGGGTAGTAGTACACCTTTTAAAATTATGTTACTCAATCTAAAATGTCCCTAATTAAATGTTTTTTTCTCTCAGTTGAACAGTTCCAAAAAGAGGTGGAAGTGCAATAGACTTCAGATCAAGAGGCTTGTGCTCGGCCATGGAACCCTTTTTATGATGCTCCCAATGAACAGTTCTTGTGCTGACATTGTTTCCAGAGGCAGTTTGGAACTCGATAGTGAGTGTTGCAATCAAGGCCAGACAATTTTTATGCGCTTCAGCACTCGGCTGTCCCATTCTGTGAGCTTGTGTGGCCTATCACTTCATGGCTGAGCTGTTGTTGCTCCTAGATGTTTCCACTTCACAACAACAGCACTTACAGTTGACCGGGCCACTCTACAAGGGCAAACATTTCACAAACTCACTTGTTGGAAAGGTGGCATCCTATGACGGTGCCATGTTGAAAGTCACTGAGCTCTTCAGTAAGGCCATTTTACTGCCAATGTTTGTCTATGGAGATTGGATGGCTGTGTGCTCGATTTGATACTGTCAGCAACGGGTGTCGCTGAAATAGCCAAATCCACTAATTTGAAGGGGTGTCCACATACTTTTGGTGATGTAGTGTATGTGTACAAGTACATTTCTGTGGTGTAAACAGGAAAAGTCATGTGATAATTACATGTTTTCTGCAGACATCTTCATGACTCCGACACAAAGCGCATATTGCTTGCCCTCCGCCATTATGGCCTGAAACCAACTGTCAAGGAAACACCACCTCACATGCACTTGATACTAACAGGAAGTGTCAAAACACCAATGTTGGTGTATGACAATTACAGGCTGACATAATGGTGCGTTCGGAAGGTTTTCAGAAACTCGTTAACTCCCAGTTGGTGAGTCATAACTAAGACATGAATGCATTAGTGCTTTTCAACCAGTAAGATTAATGTAGCTATTAATAAATTTGTTTGTTTGCTTACATTGACAATGTGTCAAAACAGTGCATTCGGGAAGTATTCAGACCCCTAGACTTTTTCCACATTTTGTTATGTTACAGCCTTATTCTATAATGGATTAAATCATCCCCCCTCCCCCTTTCAAGCTACACACAATACCTCATAATGGCAAAACAAAAACAGGTTCCGGTGTTTTTTTAAATGTATTAAAAATAAACACTTACATAATTATTCAGACCCTTTACTCAGGACTTTGCTGAAGCACCTTTGGCAGCGATTACAGCCTCAAGTCTTCTTGGGTACAACGCTACAAGCTTGGCACACCTGTATTTGGGAAGTTTCTCCCATTGTTCTCTGCAGATCCTCAAGCTCTGTCAGGTTGGATGGGGAGCGTCGCTGCACAGCTATTTTCAGGTCTCTCCAGAGATGTTCGAGCGGGTTCAAGTCCAGGCTCTGGCTGGGCCACTCAAGGACATTCAGAGACTTGTCCCGAAGCCACTCCTGCATTGTCTTGGCTGTGTGCTTAGGGTCATTGTCCTGTTGGAAGGTGAACCTTTGCCCCAGTCGGAGGTTGTGAGGGCTCTGGAGCAGGTTTTCATCAAGGATCTCTGTACTTTGCTCCGTTTATTTTCCCCCTCGATCCTGACTAGTCTCCCAGTCCCTGCCGCTGAAAAACATCCCACAGCATGATGCGGCCACCACGCTTCACCGTAGGGATGGTGCCAGGTTTCCTCCAGACATGTCACTTGGCATTCAGGCCAAAGTGTTCAATCTTGGTTTCGTCAGACCAGAGAATCTTGTTTCTCATGGTCTGAGAGTCTTTAGGTGCCTTTAGTAAACTCCAAACGGGCTGTCATGTGCCTTTTACTGAGGAGTGTCTTCCGTCTGACCCTTCTACCATAAAGGCCTGATTGGTGGAGTGCTGCATAGATGGTTGTCTTTCTGGAAGGTTCAACCATTTCCACAGAGGAACTCTAGAGCTCTGTCAGCGTAACCATCGGGTTCTTGGTCACCTCCCTGATCAAGGCCCTTCTACCCCAATTGCTCAGTTTGTCAGGGCGACAAGCTCTAGGAAGAGTCTTGGTGGATCCAAACTTCTTCCATTTAAGAATGATGAAGGCCAGTGTGTTCTTGGGGACCTTCGATGCTGCAGAAATGTTTTGGTGCATTACCGCCACCTACTGTACTGGAGTGTGGGCCAGAGACCGGGAGAAACTAAATCCTACCTGCCAGCCCTGTTGCTCTTAAAAAATATAAAATATTTGAGACTATATCTAATGACGTTCTACTCAATATACCTCTTTAAATCTAATTTCCTGTATCCCCTTCTCCCTCATACTAGATCTCAGCTTCTCTTTCCCTCTAAACTGGCCACACTGTAGCGATACATGCTCCACCTCTCGGTTTCCTGGCAATAAATCACACTTTACTGTTGGATGCTTTCCTATCACATTTAAGGACTTATTCAACTGGCTGTGTCCCACCCTTAATAGCCTCCTCTCTTCTGTCCCATCCTGCAGTCTTCCCCTCCCTGACTTTCCTCTGTACTTGAAGTAAATGCCTGCCCTTAGCATCTTTATTCCACTGCTCCTGCCATCTCTGCACCATCACGGTCCATATCAGGCTTTTCGCCTCTGCCTTGCTCATTGTAACTACAACATCCCCACTTCTAAGTGCTTGTTTAGCCAGTACATCAACTGCCTCGTTCCCCTCCATCCCCACATGGGCTGGGACCCAAGTAAACCTTATCTATATACCCATCTGTCTAATCCTGCCATGGGTTTGTAGCACCTCATAAAGCAGGTCTTGTCTGCTACATGACCTAAAGGACTTGGAAACTTATCAACACTGCACATGAATCAGAGCAAATAACTACTCCATCTGCTTTGACTTCCTCCACCCACTGCAAGACCAACAGTATGGCCATCAGCTCCGCTGTATATATAGCCAGATGATCTGTAATACGTTTCCTGACTTCCACCCCAGATTCCTGCACTACAAATGCCGACCCAATACGTCCTGTCCTTGATCTTTTGAACCATCTGTGTAAATGGCCACAAAATCCTGATACACAGTATCCAGACATCTCTTAAACAAATCAGATGGATCAACACCCTCCCTTTCTTTCTGTATTCTCTCCAACACTTCTAGATCAACTACTGGAGTCAGGAGTAGCTATGGTGGATTTACAGGAATAGCTACCATTGGACTAAACTCCCTTCCATACAGTCCCATCTCCTTCGCCTGGATATTACCCACCCAAAGCTCGTATTCTGTCTTCGCTCATGTTCCCAGCAGGCCTGTAAAATCCCTTTTGCAGGATGAGACACCCCATGTCCCTGTACGTTAACCCAATAATGAATTGCCAGCTGCTGTCTCCTAATCTGCAATGGCATATCCCCCATCTCCACATGTAGTGCAGCCACTGGGGACTTCCGAAACGCCCCACTACATATTCTGAGTCCTTGCCCCTGTATGACAGCTAGCCTTTCCAAAGATGTCCGGGCTGCCGAACTATACACTATACCTCCATAGTCTATTACAGATGAGATCAATGCAACATACATGGTCCTCTGAAATGCACTGTCAACTGTGGGACCTTATATAGACAGGTGTGTGCCATTCCAAATCATGTCCAATCAATTGAATTTACCACAAGTGGACTCCAATCAAGTTGTAAAAAGATCAAGGATTATCAATGGAAACAGGATGCACTTGAGCTCAATTTCTAGTCTCTTCGCAAAGGGTCTGAATACTTGTGCAAGTCAGGTATCTGTTTTAAAAATTCGACATCTGTTTTTGCTTAGTCATTATGGGGTGTGTAGATTGAGTAGAAGAAATGTATTTAATCAATTTTAGAATAAGGCTATAACGTAACAAAATGTGGAAAAGGGGAAGGGATCTGAATACACTGTACTATACTGTATGGGTCAAACTGCATTGTAAATGGCTTTGTTTTACAATCTTTATGGTTAGAGAGTTAAAAGGTAAGTGAAGAAACATCACAACTCGTAAACTCGGGTATCAACATTCTGGTCTGAGTTTCCCACTTGGAACTCAGATTTATTGAGGGCTGATCTAGTAGTAAGCCATTTCCAACTCTGAGTTTCTGAAAGCATCATCATGACCATAATGAATACGATTACATGGACGGCGTCTGATCCTAAAGGCTCGTCCATGTAGAAAACAGGCCAAGTAAGACGTTGTACTGAACAAACAGTGCCTTCAGAAAGTATTCATACCCCTTGACTTTTTCCACATTTTGTTGTGTTACAGCCTGTATTTAAAATGTATTAAAATTATATTTTGTGTCACTGGCCTACACAATACCCCCAAAGTGGAATTTTGTTTTTGTTTTCATTTTCAACTGAAATGTCTTGAGTCAATAAGTATTCGACCCCTTCGTTATGGCAAGCCTAAATAAGTTCAGGAGTGAAAATGTACTTAACAAGTCACATAAGTTGCATGGGCTCAATGTGTGCAATATGACTTTTTGAATGACTACCTCATCTCTGTACCCCACGCATACAACTATCTGTAAGGTCCCTCAGTCGAGTAGTGACTTTCAAACACAGATTCAACCACAAAGACCAGGGAGGTTTTCCAATGCCTCACAAAGAAAGGCACCTATTGGTAGATGTGTAAAAATAAACATTAAATATGCCTTTGAGCATGGTAAAGTTATTAATTACACTTTGGATGGTGTATCAATACACCCAGTCACTACAAAGATACAGGTGTCCTTCCTAACTCCGTTTCGGGAGTGGAGTTAAACCGCTCAGGGATTTCACCATGAGCTCAATGGTGACTTTAAAACAGTTGTGGAGTTTAACGGCTGTGACAGGAGAAAACGGAGGATGGATCAACAACATAGTACTATGGAGTAAATACTAACCTAAATGACAGAGTGAAAAGAATGAAGCCTGTAAAGAATAAAAATATTCCAAAACATACATCCTGTTTGCAATAAGTCACTGAAGTGAAACTTTGAAAATACATTTCAAAGAAATGTACTTTTCTGTCCTGAATACAAAGCATTATGTTTGGGGCAAATCCAACAACATCACTGAGTATCACTTCTCATATTTTCAAGCATGGTGGTGGTTGCATCATGTTATGACTATGCTTGTCATCGGCAAGGACAGGGGATTTATTTGGGATACAAATAAATGGAATATAGCTAAGAACAGGCAAAATCCTAGAAAAAAAACCTGGTTCAGTCTGCTTTCCAACAGACACTGGGTGACAAAATTCACCATTCAGCAGGACAATAACCTAAAACGCAAGGCCAAATATACACTAGAGTTGCTTACCAAGATCACATTGAATGTTCCCGAGTGGCCTAATAACAATTTTGACTTAAATCTACGGCAAGACTTAAATTGGTGTCTAGCAATGATCAACAACCAACTTGACAAAGCTTGAATAAGTTTTAAAAGAATGTGCAAATATTGAACAATCCTGGTGTAATCGCTGCAAAAGGTGATTCTGACACTGACTCAGGGGTATGAATACTTATGTAAATGTGATATTTCTCCATTTCATTTTCAATACATTTGAGAGAAAAAAGCATTTAATAAATTTTGAATTCAGGCTGTAACACAAAATGTGGAATAAGTTAAGGTGTATGAATACTTTCTCAAGGCACTGTACATGATCAGCATATCGGTCAAAGGAAGGATACAACTACTGTTTCTGAGGCAGAAGGGTAGAGTTTGGCGCCTGGGGATGTCAATCCAGGGCACATGATATTGGCTCCACTTAAGACAAACTTGATGGCCCCTTTGTCTACTTGTTGGTGTGGAAGAATAAAGGGGTCTGTAAAATACGAACAGAAAGAAAAGAGCAACTTACCAAACAGTACAAGTACAGAAAGCACATAGGGTAAATGCATTTGAATTCATTCACTTTTTGACAGCCTCCCTTTTGATTTAATCAAAAACTTTCCATACATGTTTGGCCATGGAAGAAGTGGTCAGAAAGTTACTTTTAGACCTGAATGCCAAAACATTCAGGAGATAAAGGTGCTTAAAATTGACCCATTTTGCATAGTCCACCACACCATGAGACATCCATGTCTTCATCACTGGAAAATAAACAGTTGATAATATTTAAAAGCTTACAAAACAAGCTTGTCTAACTATTTCATAATATCCTTAAAAAATAAATGCAATCATAGAAATTTACATTTTCCTTTAACATGAATGATCTAAAAAAAAAAACGTAAACTCCTTTAAAAATATATATGATTTGCATATGTTGTACATATTCATGTGTTGTAGCTTAGACCCTACCCTAACATCATCTGAGGTTGTGTCCGCCCTCAATTGAGACACAACATGCAGTTGAATATAGGGTGGGTGTCATTACAATAATATGAGATAAAATAGGATCCTGCACGCTGCTCTTGCTAGTATTACGCTTTACGTATCAGCCTCAAGGTCTTCGTCAGAGTTTTTAATTGCACCCTTATGTAGACATTGACCACCCACATCCGTTCAGTGCAGTGAATGGGGTTGGAGTCAAGGAAAATGTGTTACCAAATATAACAATGTGCATTTCATAAACAGAAATATAATTAATTGAACGGACTTATCCCTTCAGACCACTGCAATTTAGCTGGTACACCATTGAAATGTCAATTGATTTTAAATTTTAACTTCTAGTTACTACCACAAAGATGGCCGCGGGTCCACCCGCCATTAAATATCAACTTAAATGTTCATGTCTGTCAGAATATTTTAAGATAATACACAACGCAGAGGACTAGAGGTCAATAGGGAATAAACGATCAGTGGAAATAGTTGTTTTTCAGTTCATCCGTTTAGAATGTGTGTAGGAATGTCAGTCCTGGACTCATAGCTACGTGTGTGAAGTTTTCATTGGTTCGAATGGTCTATACATCGAGTCTGATA
Organism: Salmo trutta; assembly: GCF_901001165.1. Taxonomy (NCBI): domain Eukaryota; kingdom Metazoa; phylum Chordata; class Actinopteri; order Salmoniformes; family Salmonidae; genus Salmo; species Salmo trutta. Next base: position 3,220,966 of record NC_042969.1, on the reverse strand, counting down.
CAGAATATTTGTAAATCTGGCCATTGGCCCAATTTTACTGCAAGAAATTCTAATTGGTCAACCGCAGGATAGGTTTGGGGGTTTTAAATTACATCCTGTCTATTTGTTCTGTGGAAGAATCATTGAGGACAGGGGAGAATGAACATCTACCTCTCGCATAACATCTATGATTTGTCCTCTTTGAATAAACCTATTTTTCTCCCCTTGATTTGCTTTGGGGTCTGTGTTATTTAAGAGTAACAGCAACTGCTAACATGTTTATTCTATCATCTATATTTCTGTGATCAATAGGTTTCCTATGGAGGATTGACAGTATACGTTAAAACAGATTTTCCCATTCAAGTTAACATTTTGGCATAAAGTCACTTCCTGAGCACTTCTACTATGGGCAAATATGTATGGTAAGTTTCGTTCAAATCAAAAGGGGTGCTGTCAAAAAGTGATTGAGTCAAATGGATTCAATCACAGACACAGTACCTGCACATCAAAAAGAGCGGAGGTCTTACACTTATGCAGCAGTCGGAGAGTTGGGTAGAACGGTCCTTCTCTTTGTCTGAAGAAGAGCAATTCTCCATTCACTGTCAAGATTTCAATGTGTTCATGGCTATGGGTTGGATGATGGAAGACAAAACATAACATGTCAAACAGTTGCTCTCGTTCACCCAAGGGGGGCTATACGCAGACCTCTTGGGTTCTCAACCGAAGCATGCAATGCGGCACTGTCAATGTGTACAACAGCCCCGACGCTGTCTAAACGTTATTACTTGCAATATGGTTTTGTGAACCGTTGGAACTTTACTTTCATATCACCTGTAAAAAAAAATTTTTACAAAAAAACAGTTATATTACTATACACCTTTTTAAAACTGATCCCAGATGGCCATACTTCCACATATGGAAGAGAAAGGCGACCACCTGTTTCTAGTTAGCTAACCAGCATCTCCAAACACCTGTGTATAATGGAAGGAGGAAACTAGAAAAGTGTTATCGGCTGCAACTGTGTTAAAACCGTGTACAGCAAGTGTAATGAATTTGACGCTCTCAAACACAGCCACTGAGAAAATGCAGTGCTAAGCAAAATGCAGTGCTATCTGGCCCTAAATCGGCAGTACACCATGGCTAACTATTTGGCCATGGTTACTGATCAAAACCTTAGAAAAACCTTGACAAAGTACAGGCTCAGTGAGCACTGCCTTGCCATTGAGAAGGGTAGACACAGGAAAACCTGGCTCCCTGTAGAGGAAAGACTGTGCAGCCACTGCACAACAGCAGAACCTGAGACAGAGCTGCATTTCCTGACAAAATGTCAAAAATATAAAACAATTAGAGAGTGTCATTTCCCCAAATTTGAAACCCTTATTCAAGGTTTCAAAGACCTCTCTGATGAGAGTAGGCTACCCATCCTGTTGGGGGAGGTCGCAGAGAGCTGTGGGTTGGCAGCGCACTACATTGCCACCTGCCATAAGTTGAGGGACAGTGTCTGACAGACCAATCAACCTGCACATGTCCTCTACTGTATGCTTATTGTTATTGTTCAATGTATGGTTATTTTGACCCTTGGTTATTGTTGTTACTGTTGTCCGGTTGACAATTTTGATTTATTATTTTCGTATAGTAAATATCTAAAGTAAGCTTTGGAAATATGTACATTGTTACTTCATGCCAATAAAGCAAATTGAATTGAATTGAGAAGGGGAGAAAATGTTAACTTCTTGACTTACCATCTCACTATTTTGACAGGGTCCTTTTTTGGCATGATATGGTTGAGCCATGACTCAATGTCTGGAAACTGGTCCAACAGCTGGTTTTTGATGCCTTTGATTACAGAGGTCTTTAACTGAATACAGTTGGAAACATTTTCCTTCTCATCAAATCTGAAATGAGAAAATGGAAACACATTCACGTTAGCGTGACCCTTCACTCAATTGAAAGTAATCAAGAGTGTAGTTAAAGTCTACGTGGAAGACTAACAACATTGAATAGTTAGCTAACTAGCCAAGAAGCTAGCTACCTGGTCATGTAGTTGGCAAGCCTAAACTTGGTAATGTTAACGTCATTTGTTTAGCTAACTACATGGCCAGAAAGAACGTCAACCTCAAACTGTCAACATTACATTTGAGTATAGTGCTCAATTTGTGGGTGTTATGTGCACACACGGAACTAGCTTATTTAACTAGCTAAATATGTGTATGTGACCAATGAAATTTGATTTAATTTAGCTGCTTAACTATCGAGCTAGCCATCTGAGGTTGCGATTGGGGCCAGTCCCCATGGTAACGATGCTAGTTAGCTAGGGAAATCATGCACAACACCTACTTTTTAAACATCCTCGTTGGTCGCGCTCAGTGTTTCTTCTCTACCTAGACAAGTCTTTAATCTACTATTTTGCTTGATGTTTGATAAATAAAAATCCAATAAGATGTAATTCATCTATCAATTAAATAGTCCTTCCACGCTAGTTTCGCAGTTTATTGGCAGCAAGTGACGTCACTTGCGACATACATTCGCCGAACCCCAGCCGGGTCACGACTAGAAGGGATCCAGCCACAGATGGAACAGATATTTCACCTGATGAATGAATACATGTGAAGAATCCCCTTAGCGTTTCCACAGTGAGAGGAAATATGGTAGTGGGAGAAGATGGATTTTGGTCGACATTCTGCAAAATTTCTCATCGATGAAACATTTGATCTCAGTACAGTTCTGTTCTGTTCCCAAAACTAGAATCGGTTATGAACAGAGTAGACTACGTTTTGTAGACTTAACCTTTGCCAAAGTTGTAAAAAAAAAAATCGCTTTGTTTCGAAGGAGCGCAAAGGTGAATTGAATTATTGCACACGCGCACTTCATAGAGTAGGCGTTCCCTAACGGAAATATGCAGATGTATGCTAGAACGGGTTTATAGGATGTCGCTAGCTCGTGCTTGGCTCAGCCCACTATGACTCATTTTTCCGATTAGAAACGACCTTTTTAGTCATAAAAAATATTTAATTCAGCTTTTGTTAAATTCGTTACATTTTTTTTGTAGCGGGTTAGGAGAATGAACGTAACAGGTTAGGGGAAATAGTTAGGGATAGCTAAAATGCTAAACATGTCAACTTCTGTCGTTAATTTGACAAAAGCTAAATCCCTTCTAGCTATGACCCCCAAACCGAAGGTCCAGAATATTTACGTGTGCCCTCCCGTCCCCTTTTCCTTCTATCCTTTCAATACGTTGAAAATATATCCTAAACTTTAGAAAGTAAAACATAGCTGGGTGCATTAAAACACATTATTATACCATGACATAAATAAATCAGTGCTTTGCGAGATTCCACTACACGGCGATGAATTTACACCGTCTCTGGCGCCATCTCGTGGCAAATGACAGTGAGCAGCTAAAGAACGCTTGCTAACTAGCATAGGCACTTTTGCAGCAGGAACGTGGGGCAAAGTACTTCCGGTAGGTCATGGAATCGCTTGTAGAAGGTACGTTTTGATACTGAACTTTTCAGTTGTTATTTTATTTCCATTTATCACATTACATATTTCGCCAAGAAATAACATACTTTATTTGTTGCCGATAAAACTAAGTACAACTCCACAACGTGGATATTCGAGAGAGGCCAAGACAAGAGGAAGCAATAATCAACCATCTTTATTCTGCTAGCAGCAAACATAACAAGAAAAGAGAGGATCTTAGTGTGGCTGTAGTTTGCAATTTATTGTATGTTTCTTAGCTACTTGTTAAAGACCGGATTCAAATTTTGGAATATAGCAAGATTAAGCTTGGAAACACAACTCGTTCACCCACGGCACACCTGGAGGTTTATGATTAGTAGACTGGCTATATTTTATTTTTTTCATGTTTCCAACAGGTTTACCTTCCCCTAATCCCCCACCGCCAACCCAAGAGGCTAGACCAGCAGCTTCAGATGTAAATAACGACAGCAGTAGTATCACGAATTCGAAGAAGAGGAAAATCAACCGTTCTGAGAGGGAAGACATTAATTCAATATCGTCATCTCCTAAAACCAACAATTCCTCTTCTTCCTCCACCTCGCAACAAATCCAGAAGAAGTTGAGGTTCGAAGATTCAGTAGATTTCATAGGACTGGATGTGAAAATGGCTGAGGAGTCTGCATCGTGTTCTTCTAACAAGACGAAAACAGTGTTTTTGGCTGGGGTTGTTGGGCATCATGCAAACGGGCTGACGAAGACTGCAGGCTCCACTACCTTCTCCAACAGCAAACCTGGAGCTGCAAAGAAACTAGTAATCAAGAACTTTAAAGGTAGTATATTCAAAACATTCAAGTGGTGCATGCAGTATTCATATTAGTCCCTTCTAGTGAAAGTTTCTACTAAAATGGTGCTAATTACTTTGCCTAAAATTATATCTGCTTTAGTCTTTCTAATCTAGCTATGCAAGTTTAAAGTGAATATGTGAGTCAGTAAAATCCACAATGATACACTATTTAAATTCCTGACATGATGCAGCTCATTTGTCTGAGTATTGTTATAGTTACATATGTTGTCTTAAACTAATTATGTTTTAAATTAACTGTAGGACAGTTGAAAGGACACAACAGAAAATGACCGTTCTCACGCGGTTCCCCGCTAATTTTCTTCACAGAAAAGCCCAAATTGCCAGAGAACTACACACACGAGACCTGGCAAAAACTAAAGGAGGCTGTCGAGGCCATTCAAAACAGCACTTCAATCAAGTACAATCTTGAGGAACTCTACCAGGTACCAGAAAATTCTGCACCTGCCTCATTTCCCTTCAGAACAGCCCTGGGTCATGTTCGTTAGGCACCAAACGGAAGAAAACAGACTGAAACAGGGTGTTGCAACCTTGAATGTCCAAAAATAATTGCCTGTTTTCGTTTTCCGTTGCTAAACGTTTTATGCTTTGTGCCCTGATGAATACGACCCTGTAGTTATTATTATGATTGGCCACAGATGGGAAGTCTTCATCCTCCCCTGTGAGTTTCATGACCTTGGCTTCTTATTCAAGCCCTGTGATTTAGCAGTCGGTAAGCTAAACACAGTCCGAACAAATAATCTCTTTTTTTTTTCACTGTGTCTTTAGGCCAGTATCTTGTGAAAGAGCTTGACAATAATTCACGTGATATGTCTGCACTATTTAATAGCTGTGTTTGGTTATGGGATGTTCAGATTATATGACCTGAGTGTAGTCTTCTGTAGGGTATGACATGCATAGATAATCAGTGTTTTAGCCCTAAAATGCAATAAACTTGATAGTGCTTATCTTTTTGTTGTTTAGGCTGTCGAGAACCTCTGCTCCCATAAGATATCTGCCAGGCTCTACAAACAGCTACGGGTGGTTTGTGAAGATCACATCAAGGCACAAATCGATCAATTCAGAGAATATCCTTTTCTGGGTGTAAACAGATGGTACTAGAACGATAACATGTTTAATACAGTTCAATATATGTTTAGACATTGTTCAGTCCTTGATCACTCAATGTAGGCTATTATGATAAGTCAAATTATTTTATATTTGAACTACAGGAACTCAAATCATGTCATTATGAAGTTTGATATTGAGTGCGTGTTTTTTTGTAGTTTGACATTTGTTTTATACATTTATTTTGGTTGGTATTTTCTCCCCAATTTTGATCTTGTCTCTTCGCTGCAACTCCCCAACGGGCTCAGGAGTCGAAGGTCAAGTCATGCGCCCTCCGAAACATGACCCTCCAAACTGTGCTTCTTAACACCTGTCTGCTTAACCCGGAAGCCAGCTGCACCAATGTGTTGGAGGAAACGCTGTTCAACTGACGACCGAAGTCAGCCTTTCTTTTACCTTTATTTAACTAGGCAAGTCAGTTAAGAACAAATTCATATTTACAATGACGGCCTACACCGGCCAAACCCGGACGACGCTGGGCCAATTGTGCGCCGCCCTATAGTACTCCTGATCACGGCCGGTTGTGACACAGCCTGGGATTGAACCCGGCTCTGTAGAGACGCCTCAAGCACTGCAATGCAGTGCCTTAGACTACTGCGCCACTCAGGAGGCCCTTGAATGCATGTCTTTTTAATCATATGTACTGAGATGACACTGCTGCTGCTTTGTTGTTATGCGTATGTACCTGCTACATCCTTGACTCTGTGCTCACGGATGTACTGGACAGTACCCTCTTCCTAAAGAAAATAGACAACTGTTGGCAAGATCACTGCAGACAAATGGTATGTCTTTATGACTCTTGTCTTCGACAGGATATCATTTGATAGGTGTTATTCAATGGATTTATAATGAATATGATTATACATGATTTCTTTACCGAAAATTCTTTTTTGTAAAATATTTTTACAGATCATGATTAGAAGTATATTTTTGTTCTTGGACCGCACCTATGTTTTACAAAATTCAATGCTCCCATCAATCTGGTGAGTTGCTCTTCCTCAAATAAACATTCTGTGTCGTAAACATTGATTATGTCATCTCTAGCCATATTATGCCAATAGTTATGGTTATTTATATCACCCCTGTTCTCTTCAGGGACATGGGCCTAGAGTTGTTTAGGTTTTACATAATCAGCGACATGAAGGTCCAGAGCAAGACCATCTATGGCATCCTGCTGCTCATCGAGAGGGAGCGCAGCGGCGAGACCATCGACCGCAGCCTGCTCCGGAGCCTACTGAGCATGCTCTCTGACCTGCAGGTATGGCTCTGCCCCTTCACACAGGGCGTAGGGAAAGTCTACTCAGTGGATATCTTGTTCTATTGGCCCGGTCCAGAATCACCCCTTAGCCCCTACCCACTAAGCACTTGTGTAGATCTGAAAGGATTGGAATGCTTATCCTGGACCATGCAATTGGTTATTTGGCTCCAATTCATTGTACTACTCAACATTCAATACTCCCATACAGTAATACAAACACTACCGTGTCTACGAATGTGTTCTTAATTGACTTGCCTAGTTAAATACAGTGAAATAAATACAAGTCTGACAAAGCAAGGGGTGTTTGTCAGTTGTTATTTGCAATCGGCAGCACCTGCATCTGGATTCGAGTTGATGTGATCTCAGCTCCGCCACTTGAGAAATGGCTTTAATGACACCCAATGTTCTCCCCTCTCCTGACAGATTTATCAGGACTCCTTTGAGCAGCGCTTTCTGGAGGAGACTAATCGGCTGTATGCTGCTGAGGGACAGAGACTGATGCAGGAGAGAGAGGTGATTTATCCCTCCAGGAAGCGCAACACCGCTAACTGTCTGAGTCTGACTGGAGGCAGCATTTTGATAGTCTGGTCCCATATTTGTTTGTACTGTATAGCCAAAAAATGACAATGATCATAGGAGTTGGTAAGATCTGTTATTGCTCTCTTGCCAACTTCTATGATCTTCACATTACTATTATATTACTGCACTGTTGGTGCTAGAATCATAGGCATTTCACTCCACCTGCGATAACTTCTGCAAATCGAAACTTTGATTTGATTTTACTCAAATTTGATGTTTGGCTATACAGCACAAACCGATCTGGGACCAGGTCGGTTTGCATTTTGAGTCTTGAGTCAACTTAGTTACTGCTGGTAAAAAAATATTTGAACTGCTTTGTTATTTTGGATTGATCTGATATGTGGGGTGATTTTACATATACTAGATGTTTGTTTCACCCTGTAAGGATAGGCTGCTGTTTGGCTTCGTATCCCAAATGACTAATGTCTCTTCAGGTCCCAGAGTATCTCCATCACGTCAACAAACGCTTAGAGGAGGAAGCGGACAGAGTCATCACGTATCTAGACCAGAGCACACAGTGAGTTTTTCTTACTTGATTGGATCACTTTTAGAATACAAAGGGGCTAGTCTTCCAAAAGCCTGTGAGTATTGTGGTCCTCTGTTTTAAGTTCTACATTTGACGCAATTAATCTTTGCTTTGCTGCCTTCTTGGCACCGGTCTCAACTGGATCTACCAGTGTGCATATAAAGGATGAAAAGAGAGCGATTGACTCATTTCCTTCCTCTTAATTTTCTTCAGAAAACCTCTCATTGCCACTGTGGAGAAGCAACTACTGGGTGAACATCTCACTTCAACTCTGCAGAAAGGTATATATTAGAAACTACCGACTTGACGCGCTGGGACATTTATTTATTTGCTTACAATCGTGACAGTTTAACAGTGTAAAAATAGCAATATTATTGTCATCACATGAGGACATTATATATTTATATATATATATCTATCTCTATCAAAGATGGACTGTTTAGTACCATGAACTAAATTGCTATTTTTCCATCTCCAGGCTTGAATCACCTGCTAGATGAGAACAGAATCCAGGACTTGTGTCTTCTCTATCAGCTTTTCAGTCGCGTGAGAGGGGGCGTGCTAGTCCTCCTACAGCATTGGATCGAGTACATCAAGGTATGCTTGAAAAGATCAATGGTCTTTAGGTCAGCAATTCCACCCCCTAATCAGTGATTTCCTCTTACTAATTAACATTTTGGAGGTGTGGGGACACTTCCTTCCAAGTACAAAACAGTAGAAAAATTGGATCATTAATTTGTACAGTATATTTGGGCTCCTGGGTGGTGCAGCGGTCTAAGGCACTGCAAATCAGTGCTTGAGGCGTCACTACAGACACCCTAGTTCGATTCCAGGCTGTATCACAACCGGCCATGATTGAGAGTCCCATAGGGCAGCTCACAATTGGCCCAGTGTCGTCCGGGTTTGGCCGGTGTAGGCAGTCATTAACTGACTTGCCTAGTTAAAAAAAAAAGTGACCCTTGACACCTACGAACCTCTCACAGGCCTTTGGAAGTACGATCGTCATTAACCCTGAGAAGGACAAGACCATGGTACAGGAGCTCCTGGACTTCAAGGACAAGGTGGACCACATCATCGACATCTGCTTCATAAAGAACGAGAAGTTTGTCAATGCCATGAAGGAGGCTTTTGAGACCTTCATCAACAAGAGACCAAACAAACCTGCTGAGCTCATAGGTTGGTATTGCATGATGATCATCTTATGAATGTAATCTTGGTTCCATGAAGGAAGGAAACTAGATCTAGTGCTATCGCTATGGGAGAAATTGACACTACTACATAAAATGACAGAAAGAGAGCTCCCCTTTTTCAAAATGTTTGTGTATTATGCTCCTGTCAGTTGAAAGCTACCTTATAAAGCTATTAAGCAAAACTTATTTTCCAGATTTTCATAAGTGAACTACAAAAAAAATTAAATAAAACAACACATGGTTATATTTTGTAGCAAAACACGTGGATTCAAAGCTAAGGGCGGGTAACAAGGAGGCGACGGACGAGGAGCTGGAGAAGATGTTGGACAAGATCATGATCATCTTCCGATTCATTTATGGTAATGTCGTCCCAACATATTCAGTTATGGTAATGTAGTCCCATATATTCAGCCAACCATCTACTTCCAGGTCCTTTTAACTCTCTCCTCTTTGACAGGTCTCTTAGAAGTCTGTCTTTGTACTTGAACTTTATATTTCCCTTTTGGATTCTTGAATAGGCAAAGATGTTTTTGAGGCCTTCTACAAGAAAGATCTGGCCAAGAGGTTGCTGGTAGGAAAGAGTGCCTCCGTGGATGCCGAGAAGTCCATGCTGTCGAAACTGAAACATGGTCAGTGTGTTTCCCCATCAGACTTGGTTTCAAATAGTATACATTTTCTATCAAATGGCTGTGCTTGATTGACTGATGCAATGAAACCAATGGAATAGTCCCATAATTGCAACACCAACCCTACCATCTGACACTCGAGGCATGCTCAAACACTCAAAATAATATAAATATTTTTAGTAGTATTTTGCCAAGGTCTGCCCCATACACCACTGTCTACATCAGAACACACCACTGCCATTAGCTACTACTATAAACTATACAAATACAACTCTTAACAAACAACTATGAAGCATGTGATACTGAATGAGACCACTAACTCGTAATCTTGGTCCTTTCTTTAGAATGTGGAGCAGCATTCACCAGCAAGCTGGAAGGCATGTTCAAGGACATGGAGCTTTCCAAGGACATCATGGTGCAGTTCAAACAGGTACGTACACATGCTTCTGGAATAGGAAAGACCATCAGTAGTGATATCTCAGTTTTAGGGCAACAATATCAAATGCATTACGCAGTCAGCTATAGATATGTAAGGGGGAAAAAGCTTGTTGTGGCAATATTTGGACATCAAAATAACTTGAAATATTAGCCTATGTATTTTTTTTCTACCTTTTCTCTATTACATGCAGTGTCAAAACATCCCTGGTAACATTGAGCTGACGGTGAACATCCTCACCATGGGATACTGGCCCACCTACATCCCAATGGAGGTCCATCTGCCCGCAGAGGTTACAAATATCGAACCCTTCAGGCTCTTTTGTTTTATGACCTGATATGTAATACATTTGGTTGGTATCCCAAATGGCACCCTGTTCCCTTTATAGTGCTGTACTTTTGACCAGGACCCATAGGACTCAAAAGTAGTACACTATACTGGGAATTGGTTTATTATAAAAAGCAAAAATGTTGATACAAAAAAAATTCTAATCATTGAAATTACAAAGTCATTTATGGAATATTAGGTTTGTATATTGTGTAAAATCAATACCTATTGGCATGTGTTACATTGAAAATTGTACACTGTTTCTTTAAGAACATCAATTTTGTGAGCAATGACATCCTGAAAAAGCTATCCCTTTTCTCTTTCTTTCTGTGCCCCCAAATGTTTGGATATACTGGTAAAGTTACCAAGTTGTTAACTAGCTAGCTACTGAGGCAACATGACTGAACGAGGTGTAAACAAATGACCCCCCCGTCAATCCACGATAGGAAGAAAAACACATATCTGTGCTCGCTTTTTCCCCATCTAGGCCACTCAGAAACAACGGTACAGCAAAGCCTAATCGCCACAATTATTATCTAGGTCATTAATTTTTTTTATCGACCTGTCCTCAATGTTTATTGTTTAACACTTCTGCCCCTCTTGTCCAGATGGTGCGACTGCAGGAGATTTTCAAGACGTTTTATCTGGGCAAGCACAGCGGCAGGAAGCTACAGTGGCAGTCGACATTAGGCCATTGTGTTTTAAAAGCTGAATTTAAAGAGGTAATATTTCACTCATTTACACTGAACAAAAATATAAATTCAACATACAACAATTTCAAAGAAAAAGAAAAGGGTAGGGGCGTGGATCAGAAAACCGTTCAGTATCTGGTGTGACCACCATTTGCCTCATGAAGCGCGACACATCTCTTCCGCATAGAGTTGATCAGGCTGGTTGTGGCCTATGGAATATTGTCCCACTCTTCAATGGCTGTGCGAAGTTGCTGGATATTGGCGGGAACTGGAACACGCTGTCGTACACGTTGACCCAGAGCATCCCACACATGCTCAATAGGTGACATGTCTGAGTATGCAGGCCATGGAAGAACTGGGACATTTTCAGCCTCCAGGAATTGTGTACAGATCCTTGCGACATGGGGCCATGCATTATCATGCTGAAACATGAAGTGATGTCAGCGGATGAATGGCACAACAATGGGCCTCAGGACCTCGTCATGGTATCTCTGTGCATTCAAATTGCCATCGATAAAATGTAATTATGTTCGTTGTCCGTAGCTTATGCCTGCCCATACCATAACCCCACGGCCGCCATGGTTCAAAACGTTCAGCAAACCACTCGCCAACCTAACGCCATGCACGTTATCCGCCATCTGCCTAGTACTGTTGAAACCGGATTTCGTCTGTGAAGAGCACACTTGGCCGTTGAAGGTGAGCATTTGCCCACTGAAGTCCGTTACGATGCCGAACTGCAGTCAGGTCAAGACCCTGGTGAGGACAACGAGCTGAGCTTCCCTGAGACTGTTTCTGACAGATTGTGTAGAAATTCTTCGGCTGTGCAAACCCACGGTTTCATCAGCTGTCCAGGTGGCTGGTCTCAGACAATCCCACAGGTGAAAAAGTTGGATGTGGAGGTCCTGGGCAGGTGTGGTTACACGTGGTCTGCGTTGAGAACGGTTGTACGTACTGCCAAATTCTCTAAAATGACATTGGAGGCAGCTTTTGGTAGAGAAAAAAACATTAGGTTATCTGCAAACAGCTCTGGTGGACATTCCTGCAGTCAGCATGCCAATTGCCTGCTCCCTCATCTCACATCTGTGGCATTGTGTTGTGTGATACAACTGCACATTTTAGTGGCCTTTTATTGCCCTCAGCACAAGGTGCACCTATGTAATGATCATGCTTCTTAAAATTCCACACCTGTCAGATGAATGGATAATCTTGGCAAAGGAGAAATGCTCACTAACAGATGTAAAGAAATTTGCACAAGGTGTTAGCCAAATAAGGTTTTTGTGCATATGGGACATTTTATTTCAGCTCATGAAACATGAGACCAACACTCTACATGTTGTTTTTGTTCAGTGTAGTAGATTTAGACAGAATTTTTTTTTTTACTTTTCGTATTCCTGTCTTGTTTGTTGTTTCCCAAATAGGGCAGAAAAGAGCTTCAGGTGTCCCTGTTTCAGACGCTAGTGCTGCTCATGTTCAACGAAGGAGAGGAATTCACCTTGGAGGAGATCAAGCTAGCTACAGGAATAGGTTTGTATGATCACAATGTAGCACATTCTGCTGAATGTCTGTCATCACACAAATCATAATAGATCAAATATAGCAGTCATCTTGAAGTTGATCAATTTATTTTCAGAGATTTTGCTTAAACAGTAGAAATTATCAATATCATCTTTTGTTTTGTGAGAACCACAATCTTCTGCCAAGTCCTTTTGGATTGAGTTTGTGTTGACCTAAAGTGGGATGTGCGTGCGTATGTACAGTGCCAATAGAAAGTATTCACACCCCTTGACTTTAAAAAATACATTTTTGTTACAGCCGGAATTTAAAATTGATTAAATTGAGATTTTCACTGGCCTACACACAATACCTCGTAATGTCAATTTAATAATATTTTTTGAAATTCTTACAAATTAATTACAAATGAAAAACTGTAATGTCTAGAGTCAATAAGTATTCAACTCCTTTGTTATGGCATGCCTAAATATGTTCAGGAGTAAAAATGTGCTTAACAAGTCACATAAGTTGCCTGGTCTGACTGTGAAATAATAGTGTTTAACATAATTTTTGAATGACAACCTGATCCCTGTACCCCACACATACAATTATCTGTAAGATCCCTGAGTTGAGCAGTGAATTTCAAACACCGATTCAAATATAAGGGAGGTTTTCCAATCCCTCACAAAGAAGGGCACCTATTGGTAGATGGGGTAAAATGTATTTTAAAAAAGCAGACATTTTAATGATCTTTTTGAGTATGGTGAAGTTATGCATTACACTTTGGAGGGTGTATCAATACACCCGGTCACTACAAAGATACAGGTGTCTTTCTTAACTCAGTTGCCAGAGAAGAAGGAAACCGCTCAGAGATTTCACCATGAGGCTAATGGTGACTTTAGAACATTTGGAGTTTAATGGCTGTCATAGTAGAAAAACTGAGGATGGATCAACAACATTTGTAGTTATTCCACAATACTAACCTAAGACACAGTGAAAAGAAGGAAGCCTGTACAGAATACATATCACAAAACATGCATCCTGTTTGTAACAAGGCACGAAAGTAGTACTGCTAACAAAAAATTGGCAAAGCAAATAACTTTTTGTCCTGAATACAGTCTTACGTTTGGTGCAAATCCAATACAACACATTACTGAATATCACTCTCCATATTTTCAAGCATAGTGGTGGCTGCATCATGTTATGGGTATGCTTGTAATCGTTAAGGGCTGGGGAGTTTTCCTTTTATATTTATATTTATATATATATATATAAATAAAAAATGGATTGGAGCTAAGCACAGGCAAAATCCTAGAGGAAAACCTGGTTGTCTGCTTTCCACTAGACATTGGGAGAGGAATTTACCTTTAAACAGAACAATAACCTAAAACACAAGGCCAAATAAACACTGGAGTTGCTTACCAAGAAGAAAGTAAGTGTTCCTGAGCACGCCAGGTTATACTTTTGACTTAAATCTACTTGAAAATCTATGGCAAGACCTGAAGATGGTCAACAACCAATTTGACAGAGCTTGAAGAATTGTGCAAATATTGCACAACCCAGAAAGACTAACAGCTGTAATCGCTGCCAAAGGTGCTTCTACAAAGTATTGACTCAGAGTGAATACTTGTGTAAATGAGAGATTTCTGCATTTCATTTTCAGTAAATATGCTAAAATATCTAAATGCGTTATCTTAATATCTAAATCCATTTTGAATTTGGGCTGAAACACAACAAAATGTGGAATAAGTCAAGGGTATGAATACTTTCTGAAGGCACTGTATATGTGCAGAGGACGGCGAGCTGCGACGGACCCTGCAGTCGTTGGCGTGTGGCAAGGCACGGGTCATCCACAAAGTCCCCAAGAGCAAAGACGTGGAGGACGGAGACAAGTTCTCCTGCAACGATGACTTCAAACACAAACTCTTCAGAATCAAGATCAACCAGATCCAGATGAAAGAAACGGTAAATTCTCTCACTCACAGCAGGGTTGTGTTCATTAGGATAATTGTTTTTTAAAGGTTTTTATTGGACTGCAGTTTTATTTTTGTTCTTTTTTTTTTGGACGGGTCCAGGTAGTCCCTGCCTGTTCCAGTTTTGGTGCATTTCAAATAGGAATATGAGTGCCAGTCTAGTCTAGTTGTAGCACTGATGGTACAGAGCTAGCCAATGCCCTCTAGAGGCAGGTGTTCAAATACCAAGTCTGTCACTCGCCACTATATGTTCCCACTTCATCAGTCTCCTCCAATAGTTAGGTTTCCATTCAATTGGCAACAGGTTTTCATGCAAATATTGTAATATCCACATAAATAAAATTTTCCCACCAGAGATGTGTTACCATCAAATTGAGTCGTTGTGGATAAGTCTGTGCGTGATGACGTAGTGCACATAAAAATAACTTTGACTGTCAGTCAAACTGTTTCCTCCACATTGGTGTGGCTGACTTCCGTGTTAAGCGAGCAGTGTGATAAGAAGTAGGGCGGCCATGTGGGTTATGTTTCGGGGGGCCCATGTCGTGACTTTTTTTATCCAACATTTTACTCGCATAAGAAGGTTGGATGGAAACCTGGTTTATTTTTACCGTCTATAAAGCAGAAAAAACTAGGGAAAAGGGAATATTAGCCACTTATTAAATTGGTGAATTGTCCTTGGTAGGTGGAAGAGCAAGCCAGCACCACGGAACGAGTCTACCAGGACCGGCAGTATCAGATCGACGCCGCCATCGTCCGGATCATGAAGATGAGGAAGACTCTGAGCCATAATCTCTTGGTGTCGGAAGTGTACAACCAACTCAAGTTCCCCGTCAAGGTGAGTAAATGGGGAACAAACATGTTTGAAACACATGACCTTGTGTGCAAGAAGATAACTATTCACTCGGGTGAGGTTCCCAAATGCCTTGTGGCTAATGTGGTATTTTATTTCTCTTGATGACCCAAACTGACTGGCCAACCTACAGTGCATTCGGAAAGTATTCAGACCCCTTGACTTTTTCCACATTTTGTTACGTTACAGCCTTATTTTTAAATTGGTTGTTTTTATTTAATCAATCTACACACAATACCCCATAATGACAAAGTGGGGAACTTTTTATTTGTATTTTTGCAAATGTATAAAAAATAACATCTTATTTACATAAGTATTCAGACCCTTTGCTATGAGACTTGAAATTGAGCTCAGGTGCCTCCTGTTTCCACTGATCATCCTTGAGATGTTTCTACAACTTGATTGGAGTCCACCTGTGATTTAATTCAGTTGATTGGACATTATTTGGAAAGGCACACACCTGTCTCTATAATGTCCCACAGTTGACAGTGCATGTCAGAGCAAAAACCAAGCCACGAGGTCGAAGGAATTGTCCGTAGAGCTCCGAGACAGGATTGTGTCGAGGCACAGATCAGGATAAGGGTTGCAAAAAGATTCTGGAGCGTTGACGGTCCCCAAGAACGCGGTGGCCTCCATCATTCTTAAATGGAAGAAGATTGGAACCACCAAGACTCTTCCTAGAGCTGGCTGCCCAGCCAAACTAAGCAATCGGAGGAGAAGGGCCTTTGTCAGGGTGGTGACCAAGAACCCAATGGTCACTCTGACAGAGCTCCAGAGTCTTCTGTGGAGATGGGAGAGCCTTCCAGAAGGACAACCATTTCTGCAGAACTCTACCCAAGCCTTTATGGTAGAATGGCCAGATGGAAGCCACTCCTCACTAAAAGACATGTGGCAGCCTGCTTGGAGTTTGCCAAAAGGCACCTAAAGGACTCTGACCATTAGAAACAAGATTCTCACGGTCCCGTGTGGCTCAGTTGGTAGAGCATGGTGTTTACAACGCCAGGGTTGTGGGTTCGATTCCCACGGGGGGAAAAATGTATGAAATGTATACATTCACTACTGTAAGTCGCTCTGGATAAGAGCGTCTGCTAAATGACTAAAATGTAAATGTAAAGAAACCAAGTTGGAACACTGGCCTGAATACCAAGCGTCACGTCAGGAGGAAACCTGGTACCATCCCTACGGTGCAGCATGGTGGTGGCAGCATTATACTGTGGGGATGTTTTTCAGCGGCAGGGACTGGGAGACTAGTCAGTATTGAGGGAAAGATGAACGGAGCAAAGTACAGAGATCCTTGATGAAAACCTGCTCAGGACCTCAGACTAGGGCACAGGTTCACCTTCCAACAGGACAATGACCCGAAGCACAGTCAAGACAATGCAGGAGTGGCTTCGGGACAAGTCTCTGAATGTCCTTGATTGGCCCAGCCAGAGCTGTGCGGCGACGCTCCCCATCCTACCTGACAGAGCTTGCGAGGATTAGCAGAGAAGAATGGGAGAAACTCCCCAAATACAGGTGTGCCAAGCTTGTAGTGTCTTACCCAAGAAGACTCGAGGCTATAATTACTGCCAAAGGTGCTTCAGCGAAGTACTGAGTAAAGGGTTATGTAATTGTGTTTGGAGGATATATTGGCACGGGTGTTTCGTCTCGGGACGCAAACCGTGCCAATATATCCTCCAAACACCGGCTTCGAGGGCATTATCACTTTTATAAAATGGGTTACCATTATATTGAAATAATGATTGACATATTTTCATTCATGTTATTCTGATGAATTTATTCATACCATTTCATCCTTCCACGACATATAGTCCCAATGCAAATCTAGGGTTGCTACTCAAGCCAGCAGTTTGTTCATTGTATCGGTTAGGTTGCCATAGTCGTGAAGCCTTGAGTTCTATATCTGTGGATGCGACCCAGTTGTTCGTTGTAAATGTTCCGTTGCCAGTTCTTATCCCTTGCTTGCTAGCTAATATTGTCAAGTCAAACAGTGCAGCCAGAATAATAGCATAGTGGCTGCTTTTGTGTTTGACCAGTTTTCTATTGAAATTTCTTTTGACATAAAAATCATGCTAATCCATGATTTCGACTGGGTGAGAAAAGCTGCCTGCCTGTCTCTCATTCCAACTCCCGACCCGTTCATTACTATGGAACAGCTGGAGATCAAATTTCAATATTGAAACAATGTTGCAAATATCAGAGAGACAGCAAGGTTTATTCAAATCTCTGCTGTTGAAAACCAAAACAAATGGGAGATAATGTCTAGATGCTTCTTACAGTGGAGATCAAGTTTCTAAATGACCTAGCTGGGCTGATGAGACAGTGGATTGCTGAATAGGCATTTCAACGTCATAGACTTAGCCAGCGGTAACTTGTGAAATAGACATCAGCTGGAACACTGTTATAACCAATCAGCATCCAGGATTAGACCCATCCGTTGTATTAAGATGCATCTAAACTGTACAAGCACTTCATAGTGGACTGTTATTTTCAGGTTTCATGTTTTTCTGTTTGCTAACACTCATCTTCTCAACAGCCTGCTGACCTAAAGAAGAGAATAGAGTCTCTCATTGACAGAGATTACATGGAGCGTGACAAGGAGAACCCCAACCAATACAACTATGTGGCTTGAAGAGGAGGAGGGGGGGGGGGGGGCAGGTGGTCCAGTCAGGCTGAAGTCTTCTCTGAGCACTCGGTCCCTTGGATGTCAGCGTTACCCTCTTCAACCCAGCGACCGACAACTGAATGGATACTGCTCTGCGGGACTTTGTCAGGGGCCTGTTTTCCTGTGGACTGCATGCCCATTAAAACAAGAATATCGTCCATTCTTTTCTCAGTCCCGCTCAGTGAGAATTGGACTTAGCTACCTTGGACAAGAAGAAAAGCAGACAAACCAATGTTGTTCAGTTCTTTTTTTTTTCTTTCTATTTTTACAGAGGGGGGGGAAAAAGTTTCTTTTCAATCATAGATCTTTGTCCATCGGCGTTCTGCGCCTTGTTTTTTTAAGTCACTACTTTTTACTTTTAATTCACTCTGTACTATCCCATGCGCAAATGTTCAAATGCATATCATTGCTCTTACCATACTACACTTGGAAGAGAGCGAAACAAAACTGAAGCTTGTCTCAATGTTGCATGTGAGACCCATGGATAAACATTCACAGTAGGATTTTATTTTTCTGTGGTGGATTTCAGTGTCAGATGTGGACACCTGCAGCCAAGTCATACGATTCTCCATAGCTGTTAGTCTCAAACTACTCCTGTTCATCAACAGCAATCAATGAGACGATTAAGTAGCTAGGCGATATTATGAGGAATTGACAGTACGTGCCAAAAATGGAGCACTTTTCTTATAGGGGTTGTAAATGCTGCTAACCAAACACTAACTTTTACTTGTTATATGCATTTAGTTTTCCATTTCACTTTTGCCCTGATTGTTTCAATGTTTGCTTTTTGTATATACAAGACTTTACAAATGCATTGACATTTTAAGTGCAAACAAACTTGGACAGTCACCTCGCCTTTAGGTCTTTTTCTTAACTCCTAGAGATAATCTACTACTAAAAGCACAGCGACATAAGTCCCTGTTACCCCTCACGTTTCCAAGTATAATATCTCAATTTACAAGCATTATATTCTTTGTAAGTCCTCTCTGTAGGGCTTATGGCAGGCCTTGCATTTGGGCATTAATGGAGTTGTTTTGAAATCGCAACAGATAAAAATACTTTGTTTATTGAGAAATCATGCTTGACTGGACTTTGCCATGTGTCTGAATAAATTGTTTTCTTGCTTCAGATTAAAGTAATTGTCAGTGTTTCTATGTTTTTTCACCCCCCCATCTATTCATTTTCCTAGACATTCTTGCAGTTTCTCACAATGCAAGGCGAAGTTGACATCCTAATAAATTATGAGAGGATGAAATGTCTTGAAGAATCAATAATTATGATTTCTCATCGGGACAGATTTTTCTTGTTTAAATTCCATAGAAGATTAATATCAGCATTTTAACCATTTTAATACTCCTATTATCAGAGGTACAACAAATGTTTCCCCCCTTGCTTTCACTATCCTGAAAGGCTTATTTATATATTTCCCCAAGAGTGAGAGAGTTTTGCATGCAATATATATTGGGTTTCCAGCTGGAAATATCTTTTTTTTACAAAAACGAATCCATATTGTCACACGATAATGTTAAATGTGTTTTCCTCAAGGAGGAAAGAATAGGGTTTGTTTGTTTGGGGGATGTGTGTCACAAAATAAGCTGGAACATGATAGGTTACATGTTTTCTATTAATTCCATAATTTGTCACTTATTGAGGGGATTCTATTAATGCCCCGGTGAACCAGGTTAGTGTTGACTGCATTCGATTTGGAACGGTTGTCAATAGTTACCACAGTCACAATTGGCTATATTGTCTTAATTTATATTTTTGTCTTAATTTAAAGTTAGGGTTAGGAATACATTTAGCCGTGTGGCTAGGTTTAAAATCACATTTTTAAGTAAGTCAGCGATATGACGTAGATGCAGAAAGTAAACGGGATTCCCTAAAAACACCACTTCGCCCAAAGTGATTTTCGTAGGAAGGTTAAGAAAACATTTTTGCTAACCTTAACCTAATTCTTCTAACCTACGTTAATTCTTTAGTACTGAGTCCAGCACCCAGAGGGGACACCACAAGCTTCTCCCACTTTGCCCGATGGGCGTGGAAGACTCGGCTGACACCGGGGCACACTCATCAGGATGACTGAGGGGTTCGTACTTCAGGGTGGCAGGAAGCCTAGTGGTTAGAGTGTTGGGCCAGTTTTGACGCAGTTCAAAGGTTTGACGCAGTTCATTGAAGGTTTGACGCAGTTCATTGAAAAACTTGGGGCACTGAGGAATGTACACTCATCCTGGGCAGCACTTAGGGTCTGGATTAATATCCAAAGCTTTCAGAACCCAAGAGAGGAGCTCCTGCATATCAGCTGATGAAAAGGGCCCTCTACTCTCAGCCCTCTCTGAGCCATGGTTCGCTGACCCAGAACCGGCCTCAGAGGTCTCTTTGTCTAGGTCATTACCATTAAAGATGGAGATAAGACAGGATCCTGATGCTAAGTCTTCAACGGAGCCTGTCGGGCTGAGAGAGCAGAGCTGCGAAGACAAAGAGGCTGCCTGGGCCTCCAACTCATCCAGAGTAGGTCTCCTGTCCTTGGACTGCTCGGTGGGTGGGCCCGCCACTGAGGAGGGTTGTTTACGCTTGAGTCTGCTCCCAGAGCATTGGTCTCCATCATAGCTAATTGTGCTTCACATAGGCGTGGGCCAAGAGTAGCACAATACATGCAGCTGAAGGGGGAATCCACAGCCTGAATGGCATGCTCTAAGCCTATGCACATCATACAGGTGGAATGGACATCAGCCGAAGCCAAGCCAGCATTGCATATATCGCAGTATGACATGGATAATCTTCTCATTGTCTAGACAGAAGCAGAAATACAGATGTCTTATAGAACAGATAATCTGTGTAACACCCCTTTAATACTATACCAGGTGTAAGTATAAAGTAGTTCTGTTCTCAGGGCAATATGTAAATTAAGTAATACTATATTATATGGATATAGACTAGTGTCCAGCTGAAGCTAACAAGCAACAGGTAACGCAATTAGCCGGGAGGCTAACCGGCAGACAGACACAGACAAGACAATTAAGCCTTGCACCATAAACAGGTTGGCCCAGCCCGTTCACCCATATTCGTAGCACGGTGTCGACCTGTAAGAAAAAAACTTAACAGACGACAAAACAATGCAGAGCCCTCCTGGGAGGAGCAAGCTTCGCCCAGATTGGAGTATACTCTACACACTCAACGAAAAACATACAGAGTCTTCATCCAAAACACACCTGCGTAGCCGAGTTAAGAAAAGAGGAAGTGATGCTACGCTCCTAGGTATGTATAAGGGTTGGGGGCACGCGCATCACACCTGTGGCACGGAATTACTCTGATATTAATATCTCGACTCATCCTGCCGCCAGCCGGAAGGATATCCCATTGAGTGACTAGCATAGTCCCTCAAGCGAAATAGAACTGCGGAACAGCAATGCCCGACAGGCAGGGGCGAAGGACATTGGGTGTGTTCGAGCGGTAACGTAGGGTTTTCACCACTTCCGAATTTGCCAGACGAAGTTCCACCTGTATTAATTTTCAACGGTAGCATGCGGAGAAATGCGCAAGGGATTGTGGGAAGTGAGTGGTGCGAACACTGCAAAAGGACCAATAGAAAAAGTTCAGCTCTGCTCTACTTTCTGCAAATTGCACTTGGCCACCGCTGCCGTGCAGATGTTTGGTTGAAAATATTCCATTCATGAAACATAGTTTCGCCTGTCATTAGTTCCGGGCAAGCACAACCAAAGAGATGGAGGAAAGCCAATCGTCACTGTCTATATGATTTTGATTTGCAAGAGTACAGATAAACAATCATAAGGTCATTTGCCGAGGAGGATTGCAGAGATTGTTGGAGGAGGATTGCAGAGATTGGGTGAAGAGAGATTTGCACAACAATGTTTGCTTGTGCTGCTAGCTAGATATGAACATCAAGCAATTTAAACCTCATAAATGGGATCAAAGCCACCATTTGTGAAAGTGTTGAGTAACTTAAGTTGTGAAATTTGCCCACCAAATGATATAAATCACCAGTGACATGGATTATAACATTGTAAATGATACACTAAGCATGAATTCCCCATATAATGTGCTACCAATTCGATTATGCTATCTTAACATTATGATTCTCACATACAGTGGGGGAAAAAAGTATTTGAAGAAAGGACCAGTCTATAATTTTAATGGTAGGTTTATTTGAACAGTGAGAGACAGAATAACAACAAAAATATCCAGAAAAACGCATGTCAGAAATGTTATAAATTGATTTGCATTTTAATGAGGGAAATAAGTATTTGACCCCCTCTCAATCAGAAAGATTTCTGGCTCCCAGGTGTCTTTTATACAGGTAACGAGCTGAGATTAGGAGCACACTCTTAAAGGGAGTGCTCCTAACCGCAGCTGGTTACCTGTAAAAAAGACACCTGTCCACAGAAGCAATCAATCAATCAGATTCCGAACTCTCCACCATGGCCAAGACCAAAGAGCTCTCCAAGGATGTCAGGGACAAGATTGTAGACCTACACAAGGCTGGAATGGGCTACAAGACCATCGCCAAGCAGCTTGGTGAGAAGGTGACAACATTTGGTGCGATTATTCGCAAATGGAAGAAACACAAAAGAACTGTCAATCTCCCTCGGCCTTTGGGCTCCATGCAAGATCTCACCTCGTGGAGTTGCAATGATCATGAGAACGGTGAGGAATCAGCCCAGAACTATACGGGAGGATCTTGTCAATGATCTCAAGGCAGCTGGGACCATAGTCACCAAGAAAACAATTGGCAACACACTACGCCGTGAACGTGAAGGACTGAAATCCTGCAGCGCCTGCAAGGTCCCCCTGCTCAAGAATACATAAACATGCCCGTCTGAAGTTTGCCAATGAACATCTGAATGACTCAGAGGACAACTGGTGAAAGTGTTGTGGTCAGATGAGACCAAAATGGAGCTCTTTGACATCAACTCAACTCGACGTGTTTGGAGGAGGAGGAATGCTGCCTATGACCCCAAGAACACCATCTCCACCGTCAAACATGGAGGTGGAAACATTATACGTTGGGGGTGTTTTTCTGCTAAGGGGACAGGACAACTTCACTGCATCAAAGGGACGATGGACGGGGCCATGTACCGTCAAATCATGGGTGAGAACCTCCTTCCCTCAGCCAGGGCATTGAAAATGGGTCGTGGATGGGTATTCCAGCATGACAATGACCCAAAACACACGGCCAAGGCAACAAAGGAGTGGCTCAAGAAGACGCACATTAAGGTCCTGGAGTGGCCTAGCCAGTCTCCAGACCTTAATCCCATAGAAAATCTGTGGAGGGAGCTGAAGGTTTGAGTTGCCAAACGTCAGCCTCGAAACCTTAATGACTTGGAGAAGATCTGCAAAGAGGAGTGGGACAAAATCCCTCCTGAGATGTGTGCAAACCTGGTGGCCAACTACAAGAAACGTCTGACCTCTGTGATTGCCACCAAGTACTAAGTTGGTTTTGCCACCAAGTACTAAGTCATGTTTTGCAGAGGGGTCAAATACTTATTTCCCTCATTAAAATGCAAATCATTTTATAACATTTTTGAAATATGTTTTTCTGGATTTTTTTGTTGTTATTCTGTCTAGCACTGTTCAAATAAACCTACTATTAAAAGACTGATCATTTCTTTGTAATTGGACAAACGTACAAAATCAGCAGGGGATCAAATACTTTCCCCCCCCACTGTATAGCTTATGGATCTTTCATTATACTTGTGTCATGACATTGATGATTAGCTCACTTCCTGTAAAATACATTGGCCTGTATGCACATGAATGGATACTTTGGGTAAAGGAAATTGTGGCTTTGACTTGCAAACATTGTTGTGCACATCTCTTTTTTCCCACCATCAACGTCAACATCTCTGCAATCCTCCATGCCATTGACCTTCTGATTTTCTTTATTCTAAAATCATTCTCAGCAAACAAACGAGGTGGAATTAGAACGCTTCCCACACCAAATTATTTTCTTTTTGGACATTTTTAATTAGCCAACAGATTCCCAGCTAGTTATTTTCATGTACAGTACTGTACCTAGAATACAAGCGTTGGATTTGCACTAAACAACTGATGTGGAAAATCTGGCTTTGGGTTAGCCTCATATACAATATCTACTGGTGTCATTTTAAATTGAGAACATATAGCCAGCTCATCCATAGGCAAAAATTTCATTCAGGACATCTACCACCCGAGCCACGGCCTATTCACACCTATATCATATAGAAGGCAAGACCAGTACAAGTGCATCAAAGCTGGCACCGAGAGACTGAAAAACAGCTTCGATCTCAAGGCCATCGGACTGTTAAATAGCCATCACTAGCCGGCCTCCACCCAGTATCCTACCCTGAACTTAGTCACTGTCACAAGCTGGCTAGCACCCGGTAACTCAACCCTGCAACTTAGAGGCTGCTGCCCTATGTACATAGACATGGAATCACTGGTAACTTTAATAATGTTGACATACTGTTTTACTAATTTCATATGTATATACTGTATTCTAGTCAATGCCATCCTATTCAACTATTGCTGTATATACAGTTAATTCGGAAAGTATTCAGACCACTTTCCTTTTAACAAATGTTGTTACGTTACAGCCTTATTCTAAAATTGATTAAATACATTTTGTTCATCATCAATCCACACATAATACCCCATAATGACAACGTGAAAACTGGTTTTTAGAAATGTTTGCAAATGTATTAAAAATAAAAAACAGTTACCTTATTTACATAAGCATTCAGACTTTTTGCAATGAGACTCCAAATTGAGCTCAGGTACATCCTGTTTCCGTTGATCATCCTTGAGATGTTTCTACAACTTGATTGGAGTCGACCTGTGGTAAATTCAATTGATTGGACATGATTTGGAAAGGCACACACCTGTCTCTATACGGTCCCACAGTTGGCAGTGCATGTCAGAGCAAAAACCAAGCCATGAGGTTGAAGGAATTCTCCGTAGAGCTCCGAGACAGGATTGTGTCAAGGCACAGATCTGGGTAAGGGTACCAAAAAATGTCTGCAGCATCGAAGGTCCCCAAGAACGCAGTGGCCTCCATCATTGTTAAATAGAAAAGGTTTGGAACCACCAAGACTCGTCCTAGAGCTGGCCGCCCAGCCTAACTGAGCAATCGGGGGAGAATGGTCTTGGTCAGGGAGGTGACCAAGAACCCGATGGTCACTCTGACAGAGCTCCAGAGTTTCTCTGGGGAGATGGGAGAAGCTTCCAGAAGGACAACCATCTCTGCAGCACTCCACTAATCAGGCTTTTATGATAGAGTGGCCAGACGGAAAACACTCATCAGTAAAAGGCACATGACAGACCATTTTGAGTTTGCCAAAAGGAACCTAAAGACTCTCAGACCATGAGAAACAAGATTCTCTGGTCTGATGAAACCAACCCTTTGGGCTGAATGCCAAGCATCACATCTGGAGGAAACCTGGCACCATACCTACGGTGAAGCATGGTGGTGTCAGCATCATACTGTGGGGATTATTTTCAGAGGCAGGGACTGGGAGACTAGTCAGGATTTAGGGAAAGATGAACGGAGCAAAGTACCGAGAGATCCTTGATGAAAACCTGCTCCAGAGCGCTCAGGATCTCAGACTGGGCGAAGGTTCACCTTCCAACAGGACAATGACCCTAAGCACACAGCCAAGACAATGCAGGAGTGGCTTCGGGACAAGTCTCTGAATGTCCTTGAGTGGCCCAGCCAGAGCCCGGACTTGAACCCGATCTAACATCTCTGGAGAGACCTGAAAATAGTAGCTGTGCAGCAACGCTCCCCATCCAACCTGACAGACCATGAGAGGATATGCAGAGAAATATGGGAGAACTTCCCAAATACAGGCTTGCCAAGCTTGTAGCGTCAAACCCAAGAAGACTCAAGCTTGTAATCGCTGCCAAAGGTGCTTCAAAAAGTACTGAGTAAAGTGTCTAAATACTTATGTAAATGTGATATTTCAGTTTTTTATTTTTAATACATTTGCAAAAATGTCTAAAACCTGTTTTGCTTTGTCTTTATGAGGTATTGTGTGTAGATTGATGGGGAACAAAATGATTTCATCCATTTTAGAACAAGGCTGTAACGTAACAAAATGTGGAAAAGGTCAAGGCGCCTGAATACTTTCCAAATGCACTGTACACTAGTCTATCCTGAGTATTCTACAGATATACAAAATATTATATCCACATACTGTCCATAATGTCTATATATCCTATCACATAAACTCAGCAAAAAAAGAAATGTCCTCTCACTGTCAACTGCCTTTATTTTCAGCAAACTTAACATGTGTAAATATTTGTATGAACATAACAACATTCAACAACTGAGATATTAACTGAACAAGTTCCACGGACATGTGACTAACAGAAATGGAATAATGTGTCCCTGAACAAAGGGGGGGTCAAAATCAAAAGTAACAGTCAGTATCTGGTGTGGCCACCAGCTGCATTAAGTACTGCAGGGCATCTCCTCCTCATGGACTGCACCAGATTTGCCAGTTCTTGCTGTGAGATGTTACCCAACTCTTCCACCAAGGCACCTGCAAGTTCCTGCACATTTCTGGGGGGAATGGCCCTAGCCCTCACCCTCCGATCCAACAGGTCTCAGACGTGCTCAATGGGATTGAGATCCAGGCTCTTCGCTGGCCATGGCAGAACACTGACATTCCTGTCTTGCAGGAAATCACGCTTAGAACGAGCAGTATGGCTGGTGGCATTGTCGTGCTGGAGGGTCATGTCAGGATGAGCCTGCAGGAAGGGTACCACATGAGGGAGGAGGATGTCTTCCCTGTAACGCACAGCGTTGAGATTGCCTGCAATGACAACAAGCTCAGTCCGATGGTGTTGTGACACACCGCCCCAAGACCATGACGGACCCTCCACCTCCAAATCGATCCCGCTCCAGAGTACATGCCTTGGTGTATTGCTTCTTTAATCAGAACAACAGTTTTCAGCTGTGCTAACATAATTGCAAAAGTGTTTTCTAATGATCAATTAGCCTTTTAAAATGATAAACTTGGATTAGCTAACACAACGTGCCATTGGAACACAGGAGTGATGGTTGCTGATAATGGGCCTCTGTACTCCTATGTAGATATTCCATAAAAAAATCTGCCGTTTCCAGCTACAATAGTCATTTACAACATTAACAATGTCTATACAGTATTTCTGATCAATTTGATGTTATTTTAATGGACAAAAAAATGTGCTTTTCTTTAAAAAACAAGGACATTTCTAAGTGACCCAAATGTTAATGTACATAATGTGCATTAAGACGATTCCAATAGAGTCCCACAGTGGAAGAGTCATAATACCCATAAAACCTAGTGGTCAAACAGGGAAATGGTTCCAATTGTTTTTCCACCATACATTTGTCAGAGGGAAGTTTCAGAAACACTTAAAATAAGGGCTGTGTTTCGTGTAGGCTTACCCTGGCGTGACGATTCGATAACCATGTAAATCTCTCTCGGACAAGGTAACTTTTATCAATATATTCGCCTGTATTTACCACCCACAAATGAAATGCTAATTTCCTGCTAATGTGGCTTTCATAAAGAACTACAAAGTAGTAATGAATACTTTTTCTACATTCCTTTAACTAGACAGTAATGTGAACTGTCTTGTGCAAGTTTTAAATTGAAACAAGACCTGTTAGCAAAAGTGACAGCTAGAGACACTTTTGTGCAGGAGCTTGCAGGGATTAGTAGTCTTGCATGATGTCTACTTTGCTGTGGGATAGCGGAAGCTGCATGTTCTGTGATTTGAACTATTGGATTGGCCAGAGCAGTAGGCATACTTGATTTAGCTCTCTGGATCCACCAGGTAGGCGGAGTTTGTCCCTTCAGATGAAATGGTTGAAAATGGGAAGACTTTGCCTACTTGGTGTCTTTGGCAGCTGGATCAAGTGCACCTACCGCCAATGGAGCAAGACAAATTTGAAAAGTCAGTATTCGACTTCCATCCATGTCTGAGGACATCAGGAGATTATGTGGAAATCGGCTACTAGGGGGCAACAGTGAGCGCTGTTACCTTTAAGTTGGTTTGGTTTTGCTAGGGCGCAGTGGACGGGGATGGCGGGCATCTGCCTCTAATTCCAATGGTTGCAAGTTTGAATCCAGCGATAGAACGTTTTTTTTTTGCTTTCCCAAACCTTAACCCTTACCTTAACCATTCTGAGTTAATGCCTAACCTTAAGATTTCGGCATTAATGCCTAAACTTTACCCGAAACACTTCAAAATTTGATGTTTGAGAAACATGGATGAACGTCTAATTCTGACATAAGACTATGAGAGCTAGTTGTGATACTAGCCTACTTGAGATTTCATAGCTTTTACAACCATAACCAGAGAGAGACTGTGAAAGGATACAACAAAGATCTGCTGTTTTTTTGGGGGGGGGGGTTTATCCCTTTTTATCCCCAATTTCATGGTATCCAATTGATAGTAACAGTCTTGTCCCATCGCTGTAACTCCCGTACGGACTCGGGAGAGGCGAAGGTCGAGAGCCGTGCGTCCTCTGAAACACGACCCAGCCAAGCCTCCACAGGAGTCGCTAGAGCGCGATGGGACAAGGACATCCCGGCCAGCCAAACCCTCCCCTAACCCGGATGCCGCTGGGCCAATTGTGCGCCGCCCCATGGGTCTCGTGGTCACGGCCGGCTGCGACAGCCTGGACTCAAGCCAGGATCTGTAGTGGCACAGCTAGCACTGCGATGCAGTTCCTTAAACCACTGCGCCACTCTGGAGGCCCAAGATCTGCTCTTTTTATGAGTGAGTTCATGTTTAAGTTTGTATTCAGCACTGCGAGGGGGCAAAAGGGGGCTTAGCCCCCTCAGTTGAAACTTGTGCCACCTCAGTTTTAGTTTTATGTCCCTATATAAAAATAGCTAAAAATGATTGAGTGACTGGTTGGCACAAACGCTGCTCATCTGTGGTAGGC
The DNA here is from genome assembly GCF_901001165.1 of Salmo trutta. Lineage (NCBI taxonomy): Eukaryota > Metazoa > Chordata > Actinopteri > Salmoniformes > Salmonidae > Salmo > Salmo trutta. Next base: position 3,192,007 of record NC_042969.1, on the reverse strand, counting down.
TACGTGAATAACGTAATACATCTCTGCCTGTAATATTTGATCTTGATTTATAAGGACGGGTTCAAGTTTATAGTTGAAGCTGCTTCACTCAACTCTGCCTCACGCCCCATCACTACAGAGTTTAGTTAGCTTCTTAGCTAGCTGTATAGCTGTAACCAGATAATCTGCCACTGCCATGATGGATATCAGAAATCAAACCACCGAGGCCACCGCCAAACCCAGCAGCGATGATGCTGCCGAGCCCCAGAAAGCTCTGCATGAAGAGCTTACCCCCCTTCCCCAAGTGCCACTAGGATAATGGCTCCACAGCCCCTTCCACCTTTGCCCGTTCCTGACAATCTTGGAACATAGGAGCGAGCCCAGGTTAGCCTAGGATCCTACCTTAGTTGTATGTTTTCTGTCCAATAACTTTCATTTAATAGCAACTGGTTCATCGGAAGAAAGTGGCTGGAATACTGGGTTACTGCAAATTTGACATTTTGGTTACAATGTTGAAAGTTCTGTATTGGGTCCAATGCTAACACAGACAATGCCTTCATCCAAGATAGGAATTCTAAGTGGAAGCATGCTATTGATTGAACCAAAGGATTCGCTCAGAACACGCATCAAGCAAGGAGCGTTTGAAATGCACTGCACTGTGGAAAGAAAAACAAGTTATGAGAACTGAGGTGTCAACGCTTGTTATTTTTTATTTTTTTTATTATTTATTTAACCTTTATTTAACTAGGCAAGTCAGTTAAGAACAAATTCTTATTTACAATGACAGCCTACCAAAAGGCCACCTGCGGGGACGGACACATTTATTTTTTAAATATAGGACAAAACACACATCACGACAAGAGAGACAACACTACATAAAGCGAGACCTAAGACAACAACATAGCATGGCATCAACACAACATGACAACAACATGGTAGCAACACAACATGGCAGCAGCATAACATGGTAGCAGCACAAAACATGGTACAAACATTATTGGGCACAGACAACAGCACGAAGGGCATGAAGGTAGAGACAACAATATATCACACAACTGTCAGTAAGAGTGTCCATGATTGAGTCTTTGAATGAAGAGATTGAGATAAAACTATCCAGTTTGAGTATTTGTTGCAGCTCGTTCCAGTCGGTAGCTGCAGCGAACTGAAAAGACAAAAAGACTATGGTCTAAATACCCAGCCTGAAGCACTTTCTACTCCACCCATTCCATTGGTCCCCATGCAATACAGTGTAGACTTATAAATTACATATTGGTTTATAGATCAAAAACTATTCTATGTGCCGATGTAAAAGTGGTGTTCGGAGTACTCAGTGGGGTCTGTAGAATCTACAGTCGGGGCCAAAAGTTTTGAGAATCACACAAATATACATTTTCACAAAGTCTGCTGCCTCAGTTTGTATGATGGCAATTTGCATATACTCCAGAATGTTATGAATAGTGATCAGATGAATTGCAATTAATTGCAAAGTCCCTCTTTGCCATGCAAATGAACTGAATCCCAAAAAAACATTTCCACTGCATTTCAGTCCTGACACAAAAGGACCAGCTGACATCATGTCAGTGATTCTCTCGTTAACATAGGTGTGAGTGTTGACAAGGACAAGGCTGGAGATCACTCTGTCATGCAGACTGGAAGCTTCAAAAGGAGGGTGGTGCTTGGAATCATTGTTCTTCCTCTTTCATCCATGGTTACCTGCAAGGAAACACATGCTGTCATCATTGCTTTGCACAAAAAGGGCTTCACAGCCAAGGATATTGCTGCCATTAAGATTGCACCTAAATCAACCATTTATCAGATCATCAAGAACTTCAAGGAGAGCGGTTCAATTGTTGTGAAGAAGGCTTCAGGGTCCCCAAGAAAGTCCAGCAAGCGCCAGGACCGTCTCCTAAAGTTGATTCAGAATCTATATATTGTGTTATTTCATGGGGGACTGAGGTTTAAATACCCGGCAACACTTTCTACTCCATTGGTCCCAATGCAATACATTGTATGCCTATACATTTCATATTGGCTTGTATAGAAAAATATATATTCTATGTGCAGAAATAAAAGTGTGGGTGGGAGTACTCAGTACGGTCTGTAGAAACCACCTTCAAATGGTCCGGTGATATCCATGGTCCTGAAGGCAATGCCTATATTCACACTAAACTATCAACACTCAAAAACAAACACATGGCAAAACTTTTAGTCAAAACAAAAATGTAATTTATTTACAATTTAAATGTAATGAATATCAACCAGGCTATAGGTACAGTCATTTCAGTCACCAGTTTTACAAAATGAGTCAGTTAAAATTCATGGTTCAAACACACTCTAGGATACATTCATTCATGTCAGTCCCCCATTTTATGAAATGTTTAGGCAAAAAATGTATGGTCTAACACACTCTATGATACCTACATTCAGTAATTTCAATCCCTCATTGAATAAATTAATGATATTAGTGATGGGCACCGATATGGAAAATCTATATATTGATATCAGTTGCCTTTTATCAGACCTCAGGATAAGACCCAGATGCAGACAGTTCGAAATATTAAATATTTATTTACAAAAACAGGGGGCAGGCAAACGACAGGTCAAGGGCAGGCAGAGGTCAGTAATCCAGGGCAGGGCAGGCAGAATGGTCAAAACCGGGAGAACTATATAACAGGAACTAACGAGAAACAGGAGTACGGTAGGCTTGACGAGACAAGACGAACTTGCAACAGACAAACAGAAAACACAGGTATAAATGCACAGGGGATAATGGGGGAAATGGGCGACACCTGAAGGGTGGTGGAGACAAGCGAAACAGATCAGGGTGTGACACCTTTTTCAGTTTGATATTGATATCATAGCGGTTCGTAGAAAATACATTGCAACTGTGTGAATGTTCACTTTTCTGTGAAGTCCAGACAACTGCTCGTGGATTGCCCATTGGGCCAGGTGTATTCTGGTGGCATAAACCTACCTAACCATTTTCATTAAAATGGGAAGCCCATCCCCATCCACAGTTGATGGTAAGCAGCCTGTTTTTGTTTTAATGTTAGATTTTGTATGTTTTTTAAAGTATGCTGAGCAGCCTGTGAGAAGGGCTGTGAAAGGGCCTTGTGCATGCAGGAACAGTTATGTAGGCTTTATTACAGAATAGTGTAGGTTAACAGGAAGAATAAACCAATATCACAACATGCCTTGATCATATTGATATTAAATGGTATCAATATCATATCAAATTTGCAATATTGGTGCCCACCACGACGTTAAATAAATAACCCATTTATATTTAAGTATCATTTCATTATTAGGCATATAGCTTCATTTCAGAAGTCTGCTGTATCATTCAAGCTTAAAACCTTAACTTCTTTCAACTAAGTAATTTCCTCTCTGATAAGTCATGTAAAACAACATCTTGCATGCCATTGTGGAAAAGCGTATTCACATTGCCCTCTCATAAGACTGCTTTAGAGAACAAGCACACAAGCACCACAACTGCTATTGTTTTTAAAAAGGCAGAGGCTACGGATACGACTTTTCTGGACCCTGTTTCTTGGTGGTGCAAATAGGCCTACACGTGAGAACTTTTTAAAATATGTACCACTTCTTTCTGAATGGACACTTTCCCATTCGTCACGAGTCAACATAAAGATACCATTATTTGGAGTGGTAAGCATGAGCCCGCCAAAATTTGCCTCACTTGACAAAACACACTTCAGTGTATCGTCGCTTATTTTGATGTCAAACTCTCCAGTTACATGCTGCTCTCTGATTCAGTTTTCATAGAGCTTATGATTTCCTCATCTGATAAACCTCTACCACCACTTCCTGTCTCTAATTGGTAGTATTCATTCCCAATATCTTTGGTATCTGAGATTTGATTGGGCTGCACCACTGACACTATCTACTGTATGAACTCTTGGCTACATCAGGATGAGAATCAGCAGCAGGTTCTTTATCCCCAAAAGTGTGTGTGCGTTTTACACATTAAGTTGGCAGTCTGAGGGTCTTCTCTGAGCAGTTGGCATACCCTCATTTAAACTCTCTACAGGCAATAGGTTTTGTACCTGATCCTCATTTGCATTCTCTGTTTGTATCAGGTATGAAGGTTATGACCCAGATGCAGACAATGTCACATGAACAGTGGTTTAATATTCCAACAGGGGCAGGCAATAGACAGGTCAAGGCAGGCAGGGGTCAGTAAACCAGAGGAGGGGTAACGGTACCGGACGGCAGGCCGGCTCAGGGTAGACAGAGGTCAAAAATCCAGAGGTGGGGCAAAGGTACAGGTCAGCAGGCAGGCTCAGGGGCAGGCGGAGTGGTCAGGCAGGCGGGCTCAGAGTCAGGTCAGGGCCAAAACCAGGAGGGTGAGAAAAAGAGAGACTGGGAAAAGCAGGAGCTGAGAACAAAAACGCTGGTTGACTTGACAAACAAGACGAACTGGCAACAGACAAACAGAGAACACAGGTATAAATACACAGGGGATAATGGGCCTGCTGGCCCCCCTACCTCTGCGGAAGCACAGTTCCCGCTCAGCCCAGTCCAAACTGTTCGCTGCTCTGGCACCCCAATGGTGGAACATGCTCCCTCACGACGCCAGGACAGCGGAGTCAATCACCACCTTCCGGAGACACCTGAAACCCCACCTCTTTAAGGAATACCTGGGATAGGATAAAGTAATCCTTCTACCCCCCCCAAAAAAAAGAGATAGATGTACTATTGTAAAGTGGTTGTTCCACTGGATATCATAAGGTGAATGCACCAATTTGTAAGTCGCTCTGGATAAGAGCGTCTGCTAAATGACGTAAATGTAAATGTAGGTTGGGCGACACCTGGAGTGGGGTGGAGCCAATCACAAAGACAGGTGAAACAGATCAGGGTGTGATAGATTGTAGTGTTTTCTTAAATTTCACCTTGTTGTCTCTAGCAATAGAATGTATAAATGTGTCACAGTCCGCTTTAAGGCTAAATCCATTTTTCAATGGATGTACTTGAACTTGACATGATTTTGAGTTGCATTGAAAATTGGCCCACATCGGAAGGTAGGCCAATAGAATCAAAGTGATACCAATTTGCACAGATATCACATGCTAAAATTGCTTGTTTACTGTTATTTGGGGTTTTATAGAAACACCATATTTACATTTCGCTGCATTTCTCCTCCCCACTCAGTGTTTGATTGGTGTTTTTGTATCAATTAGTTTGTCTTGACTGTGTTGCACTGACTTACATTTGTGCTGTCATCCTCATCTCCTATCTCATTACATTACTGTGTTTGGGAGTCCCATAGGGCAGCACACAATTTTTATTTTATTTTATTTTATTTCACCTTTATTTAACCAGGTAGGCAAGTTGAGAACAAGTTCTCATTTACAATTGCGACCTGGCCAAGATAAAGCAAAGCAGTTCGACAACATACAACAACACAGAGTTACACATGGAGTAAACAACATACAGTCAATAATACAGTAGAAAAAAAATAATAATTAAAAAAAATAAAAAATAAGACTATATACAATGTGAGCAAATGATGTGAGATAAGGAAGGTAAAAGCAAAAAAATGCCATGGTGGCAAAGTAAATAAAGTATAGGTTTGGCCAGGGTAGGCCTCATTGTAAATAAAAATGTGTTCTTAACTGACTTGCCTAGTTAAATAAAGGTTAAATAAAAAAATAAACATATAGGTGACGGGCTATAAGGGTAGGTCAACTCAAGCTGTTCTTCAATCTGATTAACAAGACGTTGAATGTTACCTCTATTCTTGTCCCACATATTCCTAAGATTTTTTGACACTAGTGACAATTGGTTTTCCAATTGGGCATTGAAAAGTTTTTTTGGGCAAATCAAAAATGATTTTTGGAAGAAGCCTTTCGCCTCCTGAAGTGCCACGGTGCACAGCCATTGGTTATGTCACACCCTGATCTGTTTCACCTGTTTTTGTGTGTGTCTCACTCCCCCTACAGGTGTCACTCATCTTCCCATTATCCCCTGTGTATTTATACCTGTGTTCTCTGTTTGTCTGTTGCCAGTTCGTCTTGTCTTTGTCAGGTCTTACCAGTGGTCTTTCCCGTCTTCCTGTTGCTCTAGTTCTGTTTCCTAGTTTTTCCCGGTTCTGACCATTCTGCCTGCCCTGACCCCGAGCCTGCCTGCCGTCCTGATTCTCACAAGCCTCTGCCTGCCCTTGTCCTGCCATTTGCCTGCCCCGTGTTTCTAATAAATAATCTGAGAACTATACTATCCTCCTCCCATGTCTGTATCTGGGTCATATCCTGAGTCGTGATTGTACGAACAGGCCATGATTGACCCAGCAGACTCTTACCAGCTCCGCTACACCGTCTCCTCCCAGGGAGCCACCATTGGAAGACACAAGGAGTTACCACTCATCGCCTTGGCTTTCGAGCCTCTCCAGGGGGCTACTATCTTCTCCAAGATGGACCTCCGGAATGCTTACCATCTGGTACGGCTCCGGGAAGGGGGTGAGTGGAAGACTGCCTTTAACATGGCTAGCGGGCACTACGAATACCTGGTGATGTATTTCGGACTGACCAACACTCCTGCTGTGTTCCAGGCCCTGGTCAATGACGTTCTCCAGGACATGTTGAACCGGTTCGTATTCATCTACCTTGATGACATCCTCGTGTTTTCCCACTCGGCTCAAGAACATGTCCTCCATGTCAGACAAGTCCTCCAGCGTCTTCTGGAGAACCAGCTGTACGTCAAAGCGGAAAAATGTGAATTCCATCGCTCCACCATCTGGGGTACATCATAGCTGCAGGCAACATCCAGATGGATCTTGAAAAGGTGAGAGCGGTGGTGGATTGGCCGCAACCCACCTCGAGTGCAGCTGCAACACTTCCTGGGGTTCACCAATTTCTACCACCGGTTCTTCCGGGGCTACAACACTCGGGCTTCCCCCATGTCATCACTCACCTCTCCCAAGGTCCCATTTACATGGTCTCCAGCTGCATACCAGGCGTTCTTGGACCTCAAACACTAATTCACTACCGCCCCCATCCTAATCCGTCCCGGCAGTTTGTGGTGGAGGTCGACGCTTCGGACGTCGGAGTGGGAGCTACCCTGTCCCAGCGTTCAGCCCAAGACCAAAAGCTGCATTCTTGCGCTTTCTTCTCTCTTCGTCTCAACCCCACATAAAGGCACTAGTTAGAGGGGACAGAACACCCATTCATAGTATGGACAGATCACAAAAACCTGCAATCTCTCTGCACCTCGGGGGGGCGGCTAACGAGATGTTTGTCCCAGACTCAATCCATTCTCGGTTCTGGAATGGGCTCATTCCTCTCGACTGGCCTGCCAGCCTGGCTCCCATCGGAGCCTGGCCTTTTGTACGACAACGTTTTTGGTGGCCCACCTTGGTTACTGACATCTCCGCGTTTGTCGCCGCTTGCACCGTGTGTGACCAGAATAAGACTCCTTTGCCAGCTCCAGCTGGCCTCCTTCAACCCCTTCCCGTCCCTGGTCACATATCCCTGGACTTTGTCACTGGTCTCCCCCATCTGATGGCAACACGGTTATCCTTACTGTGGTGGACCGGTTTTCCAAAGCCGCCCACTTCCCTCTCCCCAAGCTACCCTCAGCCAAGGAGGCGGCCCAGCTCATGGTGCAGCACATCTTCCGGATCCATGGACTTCCAGAGGACATGGTCTCCGACCCGGGTCCTTAGTTCTCTTCAGTTCTGGAGGGCGTTCTGCACGCTCATTGGGTCGTCGGCCAGCCTGTTCTCCGGGTTCCACCCTCAGTCTAACGGCCAGTCGGAGCGGGCCAATCAACCTGGAGCCAGCTTTTGTGGGTAGAGTACGCCCACAACACCCTCCCTTGCTCAGCCACTGGTCTCTCGCCCCGCTCTTCCCGTTGCAAGAGGAAGGTAAGCATACCCTCAGCCCAGATGTTTGTCCACCGCTGTCGCTGTACCTGGAAGAGAGCCCGGCCGGCTCTTCTCAAGACCACCTCCAGGTATTGACGACAAGTGGACCGCCACCAGACCCCGGCCCCCCGATATCGTCTCGGGCAGAGGGTATGGCTGTCCAGTTGGGATCTGCCCCTCCAGGTAGAGTCCCGCAAACTGTCCCCCCCCCCCCCCCCCCCCCCCCGTTTTATCAGCCCTTTCCCCATCTCCAAGATCCTTAGCCCCTCTGCTGTTTGTCTTCTGTTGGCCCTACCCTCTGTATACATCCCACTTTTCATGTGTCTAGGATTAAACCTATGTCTCACAGCCCTTTGTCTCCTGTTTCTCCCGGTTCTGACCATTCTGCCTGCCCTGACCCCAAGCCTGCCTGCCGTCCTGTACCTGCCTGACTCTGACCTGATCACGAACATCTGCCTGCCCTCGACATGCCCTTTGCCTGCCCCGTGTTTGTAATAAATCTGGGACCTGTACTATCCGCCTCCCGTGTCTGCATCTGGGTCATATCCTGAGTCGTGATAGGTTAGGCACCACAAAAAGGTTTACATCATCAAGAGCAGGGCATGCCAGGGCTAATGTTTGGATAGTTTTATTTACACCATCCCAGCAGCGCAAAATAAGGAAGTATATTTTATTCTAAAAATAACTTTGTCCTGTGCTTCTCTGAGCATGCATTTCGTATAGCCTAGGCCTATAGGCTATGGATCATTTGTTTGAGACAACACTAAATAGAGGCACACTTGATATTGCATGCCCAGCATAGAATCAGGGAAGAGGGGCAGCACATACACTACCGTTCAAAAGTTTGGGGGTCACTTAGAAATGTCACTTAGAAATGTCCTTAAATATTTATCATTGTTGATGTTGATGTTTAGAAAATTATTGTTCATATATCATAGATAAATACAGATTAAGGACACTTTTTTACTATTACGCGGGGGACTTTTATTTTATTGTTCCGAAATCCCGTGACGCGGAAGTACTTTTTTTTTTAGTATTGTGGACGAGACGATGCGCTCGAGTTGCACTTGGAAGGTAGCTGAAGTCGTAAGCTGTTGTCGCTTCCTGAACAAGTCTTTTGGCTACCAAGTTATCATGTTTCGCTGTGCGTTTTTGATTTTGTTCCTGGCTCTTGGAAATGGTATGTTTACAGAATTGAGCGAAATACTGCTTTGTGTCATTTTTTTTGGTAATGTTGTAAGCCATAAGAGGAAACTTTCGGTGCTCCGTCACTTCGGGTTAGGCCTATCTTCAGCCATATTGCTTGAGCTAACGTTAGCTAGCTACGTTATTTCTTTGCTGCGCCAGTAGCTAGCTAGGCTAGTTAGCTGGTTTTCTATCAAACATTAACTGTAGCTAAGTTTAACTCAACAAATAAATGAAAAGGTAACACTTATTCATGTGAATTTCACTACCGGCAATCAAAGACTCAATCTAAGACATTAAGTTTATGGCACTGTTGACCTGTCATGCTAACGTTAGTTGTGGGTTTAATATCGGTTTTGTCTTAGTTGACAGGTCATGTTACAGAAAGGACTTCTGGGTGGACAGGGAAAATAACAGCTGCCTCTTATTAAACACCAAGTAATGTTTGGCATTGTCTTTCATTTGGCTTAGCTAGCAGTATCGTCCTTATGTGTCGTTAGCAAACATGTCAACGACAACATCGACCAGCTTCATTCGCCCTGTTCATTTGGAACATGTTTAACTTTCGATGACTGAAATAGGTTTACAACTCGTAGTTTGCTAGGTAGCTACTAGTCAGACATTTGCTTAGGTATCAATATGTAATATACTAGCTAGATAACGTTAGCGTTACTATACTGTTGTAAATCCAGTTCAATCCAAAATCTCAGCTAAATTTACATTAAGCATTCTCACTTCAGTAACGTTAGCTGTATCTTATTTATGATATATGGCTTTGCGCGTTGATCAGGAAGGTGTCTCGTGACCAAGTATCTGCTGATTGACCTTTTGTTATGTAATTGTAAAACAGCTGCAGTAACATTTTAAACCTGCACAGTTACCTAAGTGATTGCTATAGCAGTTGCTGTCTATAAACCAATCCCCTTGTTATGATTGATAGAAGGAATTTGCACATTGAGCCAATGCATATCTTCTTTTTTTTATAGCCTGGATAGGTTTTGGCCTCCTGCCATGGTGTTGCCAGGACTCACTTGATATTCAAGTCAGAATCCTAATAGGTTTTTTCCCCCTTGCCATTTTTTTCCATTTTAATTCGAATGTTTTCAGTTGAGAAATGGCCCCAGTCCTCTGTTGCATGCTAAGGCCTCTGATATCAAGTCACTCAGGGTGACAGGCCACAGGGTCACTCGCGATAACCTTCCAGGGCCGGTTTCACAAAAGTATCTTAAGGCATAGTACATTGTTAGAACCTTTGTAGGAGCATCGTTAAATCTCAGCTGTTTCCCAAAATAATCCTTACTAAAGTTGCATTTGGAAACGCTTGTAATTAACTGACTGCTTCAGACCACTAGAACAGCTTAGTGCATAGTTAGAGCTTTTTTGTCCTTCCATGTCACATTATTCATAGATTATCTCTGCTAAACATAGAAGCAAAATGTTTATCGGTCTGACTGACTGCTGATAACTTCAGAACGAAATTGACTGCAAATACAAAGTTGCCAAAGTCTTCACAATTGTTACAATCAAGTAAAGGATGGAAATATACTTCAAATAAAAACTGAGATGACTGCATTAAACTGACTTGCCTAGTTAAATAAAGGTGAAATAAATGTAAAAAAAAAAAGTCCACATGGGCCTTATAAATATTTTTTCAATCAATTGAGTTCTATTTTGCCAATAGGCTACTGTCTAACTATTTTTGCCTCAATGCATTTCATGATGGTGTAACATGTGCGCAGTGATCTGCCCAATCTATAATTTAGTGCATTATTGTTGGGAAGCCTAAGCATAATAAGCCCCTTCAATATTTGCAGCCATAGGGGCTAAAATTGTTCTAGGAGCTGATGTCATCAGTTTTGTGGGGTAACTCTAATGTTAAACTAAGATTAACACTTCAAACATTCTCTCTGTGTGGTAGGAACGATGCCTCTTTAAAACAACTGTAAACCTAAGTTCCGTTGCTATCGGGAAACCGGGCCCATTTAGTTCCATGTGAGATTGATCAGATGATGAACACTTTAACAACAATGAAGGTTTGGAAATTGTTAGCCTATGGTGTGTTCCCCACTCGGAGTTTTACAAGAATTTGAATCCATTGGGTACTTATAAAAGGCAAGTAGAAAATAACTAAAACTCATGTTAGGCTACCTATGCTGGTAAGATGTGTGTTTAATGTGAATTTATTGAAATGGTGTTTGTTTTCAGGAGTCCCCCAACATTCTGCCTTATAACATATCAAGAAAATGGATGTTGATTTCTATTTCAGAACTCCATCTATCACATGGGACTGAAGTGTCAGTCAACAACACGGAGAACAAATTATGCCTCTATGCCAATTTGATGGTCAACTTCTCAGTCACATATGAAGTTGGTGTAAATAAGGTGTGTATTTACTCTTTAAGTGTTTTTCTGCATGTTAATATACCTAGGCCTATAAATAACTCTTGAAATGATTTGTCACTCTGCTTAATAAGTTTTGAGTTGAGCATCTACTTTGACAAATATAGTTCTTAATATAATCACGGAGGGGACAAGAGGGAGTAACTGCGAGGAAAAGTCTTCTGTCTGTTCAGTGGTTTATCCTGTAATTGTCATGGCTTGTCTTGTTCCACCAGGGTTTGTCAAAGTTATTGTCCCTAGCAATAAAAAATACAAATTAGGTGAAAATGCCCTCGGAGCCGGTGTTTGGAGGATATATTGGTATGTGTTGTTAGGCTCTTAGCAATGTATTAAAATAATGATTGGCATATTTTCATTAAATGTTATTTTGATGAATATATTCATACTATTTCATCCACCCACAAGATATAGTCCCGGCACAAATCTAGGATTGCTACCCAAGCCGGCTGGTCGTTCGGTTGCTAGAGACGTGACCCAGTCGTTCAGTCTTTTTGTTCTGTGTCTATGGGCCCGACCCAGTCGTTCATTCTAAATGTTCCATTGTCATACTGGCTGGCAATATTCTTATCGCTTGCTTGCTAGCTAGCCAACTATAGCGAACTTAGTCATTTCAAAAAGCAGCCAGAATAACAGCAAAGTAGCTGCATTTGCATTTGTTTAAGCTGTTTTCTATTGACATTTATTTGGATACATCCATAACACTGAGCTAATGAGGAGTGGTTTTGCGTGGCATGGAAAATTTGCTCACTCGTCAGGACACAGTTGTTCATAGGAGTTAGCCAACACAGCTATTACAATCACTTTCAACTGAAGCTGGGAAGACTGCCAACTAGCTGCACTACATTTCGTTTTATCCATTTTCGGTTGACATTTCTTGTTATATATCCATAAAAATTATGCAAGCTGATTCATAATTTCGACCGGCTGAGAAACGCTGCCTTTCTGTCTCGTCCCGACTCCCACGTTCATTACTATGAGACGGGTGGAGATTGTTTCAATATTCAAATTCAATGTTGCAAATGTCAGAGACGGACAGCAAGGTTTATACAAATCTCTGTTGAAAACTGTTACTGTAATTTCCGGACTATAAGCCGCAACTTTTTTCCCACGCTTTGAACGTCGCGGCTTAAACAATGACGCGGCTAATATATGGATTTTTCCCGCTTTCAATTTTTTTTCCCAAAAAAACACATTCTGTGACGTGCTCAGTTTTTTTTTGGCGGCATGAAGCTTTCATTAGACCAATGAAATTGCCGAACGGGTTAAGGTCAAACAACTTTTTTGTTTACTGTTTAGATTAAATCGAGCGCTCTCAAACTTTCCATCATTCTGATTACGGTAGTCATTTTGTCACCCTGATTCTTGGGGGTACAACAAAGTATTTGCAGCCACTCGACATCAGTGTAAATCGTGCATTTAAGGTGGCGCTCCGTGTTCAGCGGGAGGCTTGGATTGACAAGTGGGAAGAAATCCTTCACTAAAACGGGCCGCATGCGAAGAGCAACTTATGGTCAAGTCTGCCAGTGGGTCCTGACAGCGTGGAGCGTTGTCAAAAAATCCACTATCATCAACGGGTTTCAAAAGGCTGGACTGCTGCATGTTGAAGAGGGCTCAGCGGGGGATTTGCCTCCGGATGAAAGTGATGAGAGCGACAATGAAAATCATCCGATATCGGATGAAGCAATTCTGAGGCTATTCAACTCCGACACCGAAGGAGATGGTTTCAGTGCACAGGAGGAGGAAGATGGTGACCAATGACTTTCTTGGTAGGCTACTGTTTACTGCTAATTTTTTGTTACAAGCCGTGTTTCGTTAAAGCTTATTTATTTTTGTTACAAGCCGTGTTTCGTTAAAGCTTATTTATTTTTGTTACAAGCCGTGTTTCGTTAAAGCTTATTTTTGTTACAAGCCGTGTTTCGTTAAAGCCTATTTATTTTTGTTACAAGCCGTGTTTCGTTAAAGCCTATTTATTTTTGTTACAAGCTGTGTTTCGTTAAAGCCTGTGTAAAGTTCATTTGTTTCAATGTACCGGTAGGCACCTGCGGCTTATAGACATGTGCGGCTTATTTATGTTCAAAATAATATTATTTTTTTAAATTCAGTGGGTGCGGCTTAAATTCAGGTGCGCTTAATAGTCCGGAAATTACGGTAGTTTAAAAGAAATGTTAGATTATGTCTATGCTTTTTATAGTAGAGACCAAGTTTATAAATTGCTTGGCTGGCTGATGAGACATTGGATTGCGCAGTCAGATGGAACAGAGTAAATAGACATTTTACCTTCATAGATTTAGCCAGTGGTAACTTGTGGAATAGACACCGGCTGGAAGGCGGTTTTAACCAATCAGGATTAGACCCACCCGTTGTCCCAGAACATTAAATATTTAGTTTTTTCCCCCCTGCTAATCCATCATTATAATGGACACACTGTTATGTTATGTCAACTGAACTATTTTGTCATGATGCAACCATGCGAAATGGCACTGTTCCTGAGGAAGTACTTGGCGGGAAATGATAAAAGGGAATCCATATTTTAATGACTGTCCAATATATTCGTCTCCTTTCAGAATGAAACTGTTATTTTTGTACTGCCTGAAAATGTGACAACCGAAGGGAGCACCTGCGATAACACAACATCGACATTGAAACTCAGTTTTGGAGACGGGCACAGTTGGACAGTGGAATTTACTAAAAAGAACAAAACCTACCAAGTAGATACCATTGTATTCTCCTACAATCTCAATGACTCAAGCGTCTTCCCCAACTCTACATCAAAAGGTAACTAACGAGTGACTACACAGCCATGTCATGATACTGTTAATTCACGATATACCAATTTGGTACTGTAGTTGATATGACACATGCTGATATTTGACAATCCTTCTTGGTTTTAGAAACCAAGTTTGTGACGGTGAAGTCAATTATCACCAACGTGAGTGTGGACACCTACTACTCCTGCAAGAGTGAAAATGTCCTGACAGTAGAGTCTGTCATTCAGACACTGTATGATGTTGCTCTACAGGCGTTTGTGATTAACGGCAGCAAAAGTGACACCGGTAGGTAGTACGAGCATCAGGCCATTGTAAGATCAACTGTGCCACAATCATACAGTGCATTCGGAAAATATTCAGTCCCCTCAACTTTTTCCACATTTAGTTAATTCTAAAATAGATAAAATAACAGGTTTTTGGAAATGTATTAAATACAAAAACAGATACCTTATTTACCTAAGTATTCAGACCCTTTGCTATGAGACTCGAAATTGAGCTCAGGTGCATCCTGTTTCCATTGATCATCCTTGATGTTTCTACAACTTGATTGGAGTCGACCTGTGGTAAATTCAATTGATTGGACATGATTTGGAAAGGCACACACCTGTCTATATACGGTCCCACAGTTGACAGTGCATGTCAGAGTAAAAGCCAAGCCATGAGGTTGAAGGAATTGTCCTTAGAGCTCAGAGACATGATTGTGTCGAAGCACAGATCTGGGGAAGGGTACCAAAAATTGTCTGCCGCATTGAAGGTCCCCAAGAACAGTGGCCTCCATCATTCTTAAATGAAAGATTGGATCCACCAAGACTTCCTAGTCTAGGCAGCCAGCTCTAACAGCAATCGGGGGAGAAGGGCATTGGTCAGAGAGATGATCAAGAACCTGATGGTCACTGACAGAGCTCCTGAGTTCTTCTGTGGAGATGGGAGAACCTTCAAGAAGGACAACCATCTCTGCAGCACTCCACCAATCAGGTCTTTATGGTAGAGTGGCCAGACGGAAGCCACTCCTCAGAAAAAGGCACATGACAGCCCGCTTGGAGTTTGCCAAGATGCACCTAAAGGACTCTCAGAACATGAGAAACAAGATTATCTGGTCTGATAAAACCAAGATTGAACTCTTTGGCCTGAATGCCAAGCGTCACGTCTGGAGGAAATCTGGTTTGATGGCTTCGGGACAAGTTTCTGAAAGTCCTTGATTGGCCCAGCCTGAAAATAGCTGTGCAGCGGCACTCCCCATCCAACCGGACAGAGCTTGAGGATCTATCAGAGAACAGTGGGATAAACTCCCCAAATACATGTGTGCCAAGCTTGTAGTGTCATACCCAAGAAGACTCGAGGCTGTAATTGCTGCCAAAGGTGCTTCAACAAAGTACTGAGTAAGGGTCTGAATACTTCTGTAAATGTGTTATTTGCAAAATTGTCAAAAAAAACCAACAGTTTTTGCTTTTTCATTTCTGAATAAGGCTGTAACGTAACAAAATGTGGGAAAAGTCAAGGGGTCTGAGTACTTTCCGATTGCACTGTAAGTCAAACTATTTTACTGTGTTTTCTCCAGGGTTGAGGTCAATTCCAATTTAAAAGGGTCAATTCAGGAAGTGAGCTGAAATTCAGTTTACTTCCTGAAATGGAATTGATCCCAACCTTGTTGGTTCTCTGAACTTAATAGGTTCTCTGTTTTCCCTATACAAGACACCGTATGCTCCGCTGACATGACCTCCACCACTGTGGCGCCCACCACGACCGTTACCAGCACAGCTGCCCCCACTTCTACCCCTACACTGCCCACGCCCACTACTGGAAAGTACAGCATCGCACCCGACGTCAACAGCACAGCCTGCCTGATGGCCACCTTCGGCCTACAGATTGGTTACAAGCAAGGAGACGTATGTATACAAGTAGGATAGCGATTGTAAAGTAGGCCCTTACTTTTGATGTTTTCTTATTTTAGCATGCAATAGTCTGTTCAATGGAGAGGTTTCAGATATGTTTGTCAGAGAACATGATTTTGTTGTCTATGAAGATAGGTCTTTGTTGCTAGTATGTTAGTGTTTACCGATCTGTGTTTTCCCCTTTATTAGAAAGAGGAGACCATCAACCTGGTGCCCAATATGACTAAATTGGGCGGAGCCTGTGGGGCCAACAGCAGCAATCTCATATTGACATCGGATACAATCACCATCACGTTCACGTTCAGCAACGTAAGGCGACGAAGCCAGACACGTAAAAAAAATCTGAAACCAAGGCCGGTATTATCCTGGTCGTCTGCATTTAGCATGTAGACAGTTGGACAAATACAGAATAAGGTCTGTTTCAGTCAAGCTGATAAGTGTTTCCTTTCACATTACAGGATGGCAAGAAGTTCCACCTGCACGCTCTGAACGTCACAGTGAAACCAGCCACTGGTAAGCAGCAATGCACTACAAACCCCTTCAGAAACAAAGTCCCTAATTGGATGTTAGGATCAACTTTATTCTCCCAATGGTGCCATTTTTCTTGGAAACAGTGCAGCTTTATAATAAATAAACAGTATACATTACACACTCAAGACCTGCACAGTACATGCAATGCATATTAGAGCTTTGCTCACTCTGTGTGTTTATGTCCAGGGGATCCCGTCGTTGCAGTCAATACCAACATGTCCATTTGGGCGGCGGCGGTAGGCAGCTCCTACATGTGCAACAAGGAGCAGACCTTAAACGTCACCGACACACTCACTCTCTACACGTTCGAGCTTCGCGTCCAGCCCTTCGAAGTCAACAAAGGCGAATTCGCTACAGGTAGGTGACTTTCTGAGATGGTGAATTTGCATCATTACCCTTATGTTAGTGGTGTGCTACAGCTTACTAGGGTTACTAGAGCCAAATGCAGCTAACATGCTTGAAACTGAGACATAGACTGTAATAACCATTATGGGCTTCAGTAGAATATGTCCAGTTTGGTGAAACGGTAAGTATTTGAGGTCATGCTTCTGCCCTTTTTAAAACTGATTAACTACCAAATGATCATGAGAAGATGTGTTCCAAGTTGTGCTCATTGATTCTCTCTCTCGTCTGCAGCCCATGAATGTTCACTGGATGACACCAGCATCTTAATCCCAATCATTGTTGGTGCCGCCCTGGCCGGCTTGATTCTCATTGTAGTGATTGCTTACGTGATTGGTCGTAGGAAGACCTATGTGGGATATCAGACCCTCTAAAAAGCAATCTGTGATAATGAATCTGTGATAATTAATCAAGAACACAGGTTGATCCTTGTGTGGGGTGGCGGTCCCAAAGCCTGGTCCTGGCTCTCAGTGCAGTCTTTCAATTGACGACTGACTTGTACAACTGGAATAGTCAGACTATCATCTCCTTACTTCAGCCACTCTTAAGAGCTGCTCTTAGACTTGAGCTTAGTCTCGCTTTGCTTAGGTGTAGACTTGAGCTTAGTCTAGCTTTGCTTAGGCTCAGTCATGAGTAGCTTTATTCAGGTAAACCTGAAGACTCAAAATGCTCTCCAGGACCAGGTTCGACTATGTTATTTGTTTGTGATTTCTGTTTTGTTTGATTTGCTTAATCTTTTTTTTTTTCTCCGTTGTAAAGGAGCAAGTGCAGGATTATTTGCCCTCTGTTTTAGCCAGTGCAATTTGTTGAATCCTTTGGAACCAGTAAAGGCCATATTTATAGAAAATTCTCAGTGATTGCATCTGACACATCTGACATTCCTTGTATTACTTGCCGGAGGATTCTCATTCAGGATAGGGACGCTTTTTATGAAGTAGCACATTTCATAGAAACACCAGTTTAAAGTGCTTGTGCTACAGTTTGCACATTTTCACGAGGAGCGGTGACAATTGGGGGCCGTGCCCTTTTCACTATGAATCATGCACTTGCTCCCTCCCTCCGGCATTCCTTTTTTGTTTTCTTTATGTTCTTATTGAATTTTTTTGTACATTTTAGTTCAACCTTTCTTTTGTGGTTTTATTCATCCTCACAATTCATCGTAGCAGCGCAACACTTTGACAGACTTGAACATTGCACATTTGCCTCACGGCTCAATGAGACATCATTGAGTAGCTTTGTTGATTTGGCTCAGGAACTCTTTTACTAACTAACCAGGATCAAGGTCTGCTGCTTTGCGCTCCTCGTTCTTACAGCTCATTACTGATCATCCCCTAGTCAGTCAGTAGTTTGAACTTGGAAATGGGACTTTTTGACTGAAATGTGTGGCTGCAACTCGGGTAAAAAGAAAAGGTGGTATTACTGGCATATAGTTCCGTCTCTAAGTTGATTTGACAAAACAAGGCATCTGTCGTTTATATTCACACACAGCAGTACTTGACATATGGTTGCCACCAATGTCAGTCTGTCTTTGACTTTGACTGACTGGCTCACATTGTGTAGTGTGAAATCTACCAAGTGTTTAATTAACTTTGAAAAGTCCATGCCAAGTTTGAGGATGTAAAAAACAAACCTGAAAAGAAAGGTAAAACACAACCCCTCCTGTCATTAAATGTTGGCATTAGGTTTAAAAAAGGGATAGCTCTGGTTATTTGCTGTCATTCAAACCTATTCTTCGCAGATGGTGATTATTATTTTTATTTTTTTTACATTTAAATGCACTAAATTGTTCTTTAAGTTTGACATAAATTAAAAATGTGTGCTGCAATGTTACACCTGTTTATATTATCGCCATTGCTGCGGTGTTGCTCTTGAAAGCTGCCAGTTAGTAAGGGGGCACTTGTGAACAGGGCTGGGGTCTATTCCATTTCAATTAAGCCAATTAAGAAATTCTAATTCCAATTTGCCTCGCAGCTTTTTCATGAGGAAAATTAGAATTATAATTTCAGTTTACTTCCTGAATTGACTTATTATGAAATGGATTTGACTCTAACCCTGCCCAGTTGACCGCTTGTAAGTTGCACAAATCGATAGAGTAGGAGAAAGGATGATTGTCCACAGGATATGCAGTACGTGTGTATATTGTTGTACTGTTAGAAGGACAGGTGAAAATGGTTAGTTGCTGTGTATTATGGCTTTGTCGTAGTGAGGTGGTCTGCATGAGACATGGAGAAATTTGATTGCTGCCTTTAATTTCTGTTGATCAATCAGTCAACCCCAAAACATTTAAGGTGCTGTATATGTGAATGATTAGCTTTTTTTTTCCTTTTCAAATATATTCTTATTGATTATTGCTTTACATTCCAGTGTGTTGTCTTGGAAAATTGACTGCTTTTGTGCAAGTTCTGTTTGTTACTTTGGTTTTAAAATTGTATTTTTTTTCTTGGCCGTGTATACAATCAATTCTAAAATACAATTTTGAAAACATTTACTATACCCAATTTTCATTCACTTGATATGATTGACAATTTTTTGCTTTGCTCAACAAATCAGCTCCATTTTGAGATTAAATCAGGTTTGATTACATTTACATTAATGAATAGGATTATTTGGCTCATATTTTTTTTTTCTCCTAGTTTATGAATTCATAAAGCAGCATGTTAACTTCTATGGGCTAGGTGGGATGCTAGTGTCCCACCTGCGGGACACAGCCAGTGAAATATCAGGGCGGCAAATTCAAAAACAACGTCATAATTCAACTTTCTCAAACATACAACTATTTTACACCATTTTAAAGATCCACTTCTCCTTGATTTAACCACATTGTCCGATTTCAAAAAGGCTTTACAGCGAAAGCAAAACATTAGATTATGTTAGGAGAGTACATAGACAAAAATAATCACACAGCCATTTTTCAAGCAAGGACATGTGTCAATAAAACCCAAAACACAGCTAAATGAAGCACTAACCTTTGACGATCTTCATCAGATGACACTCCTAGGACATTGTTACACAATACATGTATGTTTTGTTCGATAAAGTTCATATTTATATCCAAAAACAGCATTTTACATTGGCGCGTGATGTTCAGAAAATTTATTCCCACCAAAACGTCCGGTGAATGTGCACATCAATTTACAAAAATACTCATTGTAAACGTTGACAAAATATATAACAATTATTTAAAGAATTATAGATAGACTACCCCTGGATGCAACCGCTGTGTCAGATTTTAAAATAGCTTTACGGAGAAAGCACATTTTTCAATATTCTGAGTACATAGCTCGGCCATCACGGTGAGCTATACAGATACCTGCCAAGTTCGGGGCAACCTAAACTCAGAATTAGTATTATAAATATTCTCTTACCTTTGCTGATCTTTGTCAGAATGCACTCCCAGGATTGCTACTTCCACAAGAAATGTTTTTGTTCCAAATAATCCATATTTATGTCCAAATACCTCCGTTTTGTTCGTACAGATCACTTATCCAAAGGTATAACGCGCGAGCGCGGAACCAGAGACAAAGTCAAAATGTTCCATTACTGTACTTAGAAGCATGTCAAACGCTGTTTAAAATCAATCTTTATGGTATTTTTTACGTAAAATTGCAATAATATTCCAACCGGACAATAGCGTATTCATTCAAGGAGAAAAAGAAGGAACAGCGTGCTCGCGTGACTGCGCATATCCAATCACTTTGTTGCCAGGCAGTCCACTCAGAAACTGAGCTCCTATTATCTGCCCAGTGACAGGAGAATGCGCTAACCACTTTCTGAAGGCTTTAGACAGCCAATGGAAGCCTTAGGAAGTGCAACGTAACCCCACGGATACTGTAGTTTTGAAAGGGACTAGAAAGAACTACAATTCTCAGATCCTCCACTTCCTGGTTGACTTTTTCTCAGGTTTTTGCCTGCCATATGAGTTCTGTTATACTCAGACACCATTCAAACAGTTTTAGAAACTTCAGTGTTTTCTATCCAAATCTACTAATAATATGCATATTCTAGTTTCTGGGCCAGAGTAGTAACCTGTTTAAATTGGGTACGTTTTTCATCCGGCTGTGAAAATACTGCCCCCTAGCCCAGACAGGTTAAGAAACGGGAAATCACAGGACAGACCCATTCTTCAAATTAAGATGCATTGAACACCTTCCTAATATTTTTACCTTAGAACAGCCTCAATTCATCGGGGCACGGACTGACTCAACAAGGTGTCGAAAGCGTTCCACAGGGATGCTGGCCCATATTGACTCCAATGCTTCCCACAGTTGTCAAGTTGGCTGGATGTCCTTTGGGTGGTGTATCAAGAACGGTCCACACGGGAAACTGTTGTGTGTGTGTGTGTGTGTGAACCCAGCAGTGTTGCAGTTCTTGACACAATCTGGTGCGCCTGGCACCTACTACCATACCCTGTTCAAAGGCACTTAAATATTTTGTCATTCCCATTCACCCTCTGAATGGCACACATACACAATCGATGTCTCAAGGCTTAAATACTTATTTAACCTGTCTCCTTTCATCTACACTGATTGGTTGAAGTGGATTTAACAAGTGACATCAATAAGGATCATACTTTTAATCTGGATTCACCTGGTCAGTCTGTCATGGAAAAGCAAGATGTTCATAATGTTTTTTAAACTGTGTACATTATCTTTTCTTCTGTGTGGCGCTGAACAATGTTAATTTTTGAATTCCTTTTCAATAGGCTTTTAGCTGCAATAAATGGGAATGGAAAATGTGCATAAACTGGCATGGACCATTTTAATATTTTACAATGAAATTGGTCCCCCGGACATTTTAGTAAATCCCTCCTTTGTTTTCCAACTATTCTTGACTGAGAAGCATCTCTGTATGATTGACCATGCATTCACCATTTTGATGTTTTACCTTTCTTCCACCCTGCAACCCCCCCCCCCCCCCCCATGCCCGCTTTCTTTACTGTCACCCAGCGGAGGATTGCCAAGATGATACGACAGAGAGCTGGCTTGTTCCTATAGCGGTCGGGGTTGCCTTGACTTTACTGGTCCTCATTGTGTTGGTCGCCTATTTCATTGGAAGAAAGCGAAACCAGGGCACTGGCTATGAGCACTTCTAAATGATCCTCACTATGCTGAGGCTTTAACTTCGGTCATCGGGATAATTATTGATTTAATTTGACTAATATACTGTGCAGAGTTAACTTAATGGTGAAATTCACTGGATGGAAAGCTCTTATGAAACAATGACTTGGAGAAGAGGCTGTGTTAGCTTTTCTCCGTTAACATTTGGCATGTAACAGCTGTGTGTAATTAGAATTGATTGACATCTTATATTCCTCATATCACATGGTTGACTATAGATGGATGATGACCAAATGTTTTCCTAATTGCAATCACTGCCCATGCTCTGACAGACCCCGATGAATATGTCTTGGTTCTGAACTTGCTGCTTTTTAAAAATTCTAATTTCTTCCATGTCTGTGAAGGACTTAACCAAATCCTGTTCTCTCCTCTTGTCTTTTCTGCTGACTAATCACTAGCATGCTATCATTGCTAACCCTTCTTCTCTGTCTCTTCTCTGTGGCAGCCGTGGAGTGCTTCATGGACTCTGATTTGAGCTTTCTGGTGCCCATTGCTGTGGGCGTGGCCCTCAGCTTCCTAATCATCCTTGTGCTTATCTCTTACCTGATTGGCCGGAGGAAGAGTCGCACTGGCTACCAGTCTGTGTAATCCAACCAATCACAGCTGCTTTTGCCTCTACCATTCCCTCACATCCTCCAAGCCCCCCACAACATTTTCCCTGTTGCCTCCCCATCCCCAAAGCTTCTATGGCATCCAAATGTTTCTTTCCATTCCCCATGGGTCTTTCCTTGATGTTACCCCCAGCAAATTTCCTTTTCAGACTCCTACCCTAATTCTCACCCTACCCAACAGTACTTTTGAAAGTTGACTGTCCTTTTTCATATGACTGAAATCATCAAGCAACAAAACCTGTCAAAAAGATCAGTGTTATTACACCAAGTGTGTTTGGATGTAAATTGCATGGAGTATCATGGCTCCTCCTTAATAACAGGGCATCAGTTGCTTATTCCCAGAAGTTCATATGAATGAGGCTGTTTTCTCTCACTGTTCTGTTGATATCCTGTATTATATTTGTGTACATTTTAATTGCTCTCTTGTATAGAATGAATGTTCATTTTTGATGAATAGAGATGTCAAATTATACTGAGAAAATATTGAAAGCGCATTAAAATTTAGAGCCAATGTTAAATCTAAGTATCCATTGGTAAATCTTTGCAGAATTAGAAATGCCATTATTTTTGTGAATTCCCTCATATTAAATGAGCAGATTCTTAATTTTGATTGTACCTCCTGCACTTATCTTCTCCTAGTCGTAGTACAATAAAAGGGTTTTGACTAGAATGGATACAGCTTTTGTCAGATTTGACTTTTCATGCCAGGTTAGGAGAACTTACACAGCAGGTTAGGAGAATTAGGTTAAGGTTAGGAAATTTTAGATAAATTTGACAGGGCGTGTTCTTTTCTAGCCATGACTCAATGAAAGGGACACTAACTTTACAAAGACACATAGCTACTAACCAGCATTTGGAGCAGTTGCAAAAATGTGATTGTGATGTTTGTATTTTCACTAATGTTAAGTCCCCTCAGGGAAAGGAGGATGGCGGCATAGTCTTGGGTCTGGTATCAGAAATAGCCCAGTTAAGAAATCTACTACAAGAACTGTGTCATGTTCAGTAGGGAGAATGTTTTGAAACTTTATGAACCGTGAGGGGTACTGCCTCAACAATTAAAATAAAAAAATAAAAAAATCTGTTGCCAACCTTTTTGCTACCACGTATTCTTCTGAACACGACCCAGACCTCATATGAACTATAAGAATTGAGATGTTTTTGACAAATTATTTTATGACCAAAGCTTGGACAGGAAGGAGACTCCTTTCTGAACCTCCCCATCTCAGAGCGGGTAAATTAACAGCAACATTCGGTGTGTTTGACCAAGGATGATATTTCCTTACTGTTCTTGTATCATGCTCATTATTCGGTGTGAACTTCTGTTTTGTACCAATACTTGTGATTATAAAGATCCTGGTTAATTTTGCCTCTAAAATGGGGTTTTGTGCCTTTTTGTTGCACTACTATTCTCCTCATAACCAAGTCTGTCTATCTGATGAAGAATGTGAAATGATGTAAGCTCGTTGAACTAAAGTTGAGGGAAACATTTAAATAAAGTTGCTTTCCTGTTTTGTAGCAATTTGCCGACTCTCATTAACCACCGTTGGTGTTCTCCTTTCCTTTTATTGCGCTTGTTAAACCACAAGGACATCACTCGTGACTGGCATTGTGTGTGTGTGTGTGTACAGTTGTAAAACTAGCCCTGGCAGTGTTAGGCAAAAAAAACCTGCAATGTTCAGGCCCAAAGATGAGACTTTGGTTAGGATCATGACTGTATAATCTCGAATAGCCATACATGGCGGCATGAATGTTACCTCTTCAATGACTCCCTGTGCATTCAGAAAGTATTCAGACCCCTTGACTTTTTCTGTATTTTGTTACATTACAGCTTTATTCTAAAATGGATTAAATAAAAATGACAATATACACACAATACCCCATAATGACAAAAGAAAAACAGGTTATTAGAATGTTTTGCAAATGTATTACAAATAATAAACTGAAATACCTTATTTACATAACTATTCAGCCCCTTTGCTATGAGACTTGAAATTGAGCTCCGATGCATGCTGTTCATCCATTGATCATTCTTGAGATTGGAGTCCACCTATGGTAAATTCAATTGATTGGACATGATGTGGAAAGGCACACACCCGTCTATATAAGGTCCCACAGTTGACAGTGCATGTCAGCAAAAATCAAGCCATGAGGTCGAAGGAATTCTCTGCAGAGCTCCGAGACAGGATTGTGTCAAGGCACAGATCTGGGGAACGGTACCAAAAAATGGGAGAACCTTCTAGAAGGACAACCATCTCTGCAGCACTCCACCAATCAGGCCTTTATGGTAGAGTGGACAGATGGAAGCCGCCACTCAGTAAAAGGCACAGCCTGCTTGGAATTTGCCAAAGGCACCTAAAGGACTCCGACCATGAGAAACAACATTCTCTGGTCTGATGAAACCAAGATTGAGCTCTTTGTCCTGAATGCCAAGCGTCATCCCTACGGTGAAGCATGGTGGTGGCAGAATGTTGTTGGGATGTTTTTCAGCGGCAGGGACTGGGAGACTAAGCAGGATCGAGGGGAAGATGAACGGCGCAAAGTACAGAGAGATCCTTGATGAAAACCTCCAGAGCTCTCAGGACCTCAGACTATAGTGAAGGTTCACCTTCCAACAGGACAACGACCATAAGTACACAGCCAAGACAACGCAGGAGTGGTTTCGGGACAAGTTTCTGAATGTCCTTGAGTGGCCCAGCCAGAGCCCGGACTTGAACCCGATCAAACATCTCTGGAGAGACCTGAAAATAGCTGTGCAGCGACATTCCCCATCCAACCTGACAGAGCTTGAGAGGATCTGCAGAGAACAATGGCAGAAACTCCCAAAATACAGGTGTGCCAACCTTGTAGCGTCATACCCAAGAAGATTCAAGGCTGTAATCACTGTCAAAGGTGCATCAACAAAGTACTGAGTAAAGGGTCCGAAAACTTATGTAAATGTGATATTTCAATTTTTGTAATCCTGTTTTTGCTTTTTTGTAATGGGGTATTGTAGGTAGATTGAGGGGGAAAGAACAATTTAATTTTAGAAAATGGCTGCAATGTAACAAAAATTCAGGGGTCTGAATACTTTCCGAATGCACTGTGTGGGCGATTTTACAAAGTTTAAAAATATATATTTTCTTTTATATTTTTTACATAATGTTTTTGTGGATTTCACTATTTTCCATTGAGAAGCCAATGGTCCCACACCCTGACTTTTGATTTTCTATGTATTTCAACAAGAAAAGTGTTTGCGCACACAAAAAAATATATAATTTCAGCCAGTAGTTTTGAAAGTGGTGCTCACGAGACAAAAGTGGGCCCCATTTTTTTGTGTGCTACGTCATCAAATTGTGTCCTATGTCATCCTTTTCCTGTGATAGGTTTCCTCACATTTTTGGGGTGGGTGGGTTAGGGATATGTTACGAATCTAATTCGTACGCATTTGTTGTCCGTTAGAAGCTGGAGTGTATTTTTTATGCAGCTGGTTAGAAAAGGAGTCCTCAATATATTGTAAAAAAATATATATATACACTGCTCAAAAAAATAAAGGGAACACTTAAACAACACAATGTAACTCCAAGTCAATCACACTTCTGTGAAATCAAACTGTCCACTTAGGAAGCCACACTGATTGACAATACATTTCACATGCTGTTGTGGAAATGGAATAGACAACAGGTGGAAATTATAGGCAATTAGCAAGACACCCCCAATAAAGGAGTGGTTCTGCAGGTGGGGACCACAGACCACTTCTCAATTCCTATGCTTCCTGGCTGATGTTTTGGTCACTTTTGAATGCTGGCGGTGCTTTCACTCTAGTGGTAGCATGAGACGGAGTCTACAACCCACACAAGTGGCTCAGGTAGTGCAGCTCATCCAGGATGGCACATCAATGCGATCTGTGGCAAGAAGGTTTGCTGTGTCTGTCAGCGTAGTGTCCAGAGCATGGAGGCGCTACCAGGAGACAGGCCAGTACATCAGGAGACGTGGAGGAGGCCGTAGGAGGGCAACAACCCAGCAGCAGGACCGCTACCTCTGCCTTTGTGCAAGGAGGAGCAGGAGAAGCACTGCCAGAGCCCTGCAAAATTACTTCCAGCAGGCCACAAATGTGCATGTGTCTGCTCAAACGGTCAGAAACAGACTCCATGAGGGTGGTATGAGGGCCCGACGTCCACAGGTGGGGGTTGTGCTTACAGCCCAACATCGTGCAGGACGTTTGGCATTTGCCAGAGAACACCAAGATTGGCAAATTTGCCACTGGCGCCCTGTGCTCTTCACAGATGAAAGCAGGTTCACACTGAGCACGTGACAGAGTCTGGAGACGCCGTGGAGAACGTTCTGCTGCCTGCAACATCCTCCAGCATGACCGGTTTGGCGGTGGGTCAGTCATGGCGTGGGGTGGCATTTCTTTGGGGGGCCGCACAGCCCTCCATGTGCTCGCCAGAGGTAGCCTGACTGCCATTAGGTACCGAGATGAGATCCTCAGACCCCTTGTGAGACCATATGCTGGTGCGGTTGGCCCTGGGTTCCTCCTAATGCAAGACAATGCTAGACCTCATGTGGCTGGAGTGTGTCAGCAGTTCCTGCAAGAGGAAGGCATTGATGCTATGGACTGGCCCGCCCGTTCCCCAGACCTGAATCCAATTGAGCACATCTGGGACATCATGTCTCGCTCCATCCACCAACGCCACATTGCACCACAGACTGTCCAGGAGTTGGCGGATGCTTTAGTCCAGGTCTGGGAGGAGATCCCTCAGGAGACCATCCGCCACCTCATCAGGAGCATGCTCAGGCGTTGTAGGGAGGTCATACAGGCACGTGGAGGCCACACACACTACTGAGCCTCATTTTGACTTGTTTTAATGACATTACATCAAAGTTGGATCAGCCAGTAGTGTGGTTTTCCACTTTAATTTTGAGTGTGACTCCAAATCCAGACCTCCATGGGTTGATAAATTGGATTTCCATTGATTATTTGTGTGTGATTTTGTTGTCAGCACATTCCATTATGTAAAGAAAAAAGTATTTAATAAGATTATTTCTTTCATTCAGATCTAGGATGTGTTGTTTAAGTGTTCCCTTTATTTTTTTGAGCAGTATATATTACACTTCAAGTCACACACAAATTGGGAAGTGGCAGTGGAGAACAAGGATATGACATGGAGAGAGCATATGATATAACTTTGAATATGTCAAGATAAGAGTATTTGTATTCTCTTGTTCCAGAATTGGCAAAATGTGGAAGCTAAACTGTCCTCTAGGGGCAACGTGAACACCTATTTCCATCTAGTAGGCTTGTGTTTAATCTGTTGTGTTTAAACTGCAGACTCGTGCCTTGATCACACCGACAGAGTCATTACGCAAAATGGTACGCAGCATCATCTGGATAGGTGTGCAACAAAATGTGTGCAACATTCACCTTCTGCTACCATTTCTGTCAAGCCTTCTATGCAAAGTTTGACGCATACGTTCGATAAATCCAACGTATGCCACACACAGAATGCACTGCAACTGCCTCTGCAACGCAATGCTGTAAGGCAAACACAGCGTTCCATTGGAAATGAATGTACTTCTGGTGTACCAAAATGCAATGATGCTGTCGGTGTGATCGAGGCGTCAGGCTCTGAGGGTTGAGTGTTCAATCCCAGTGCTAGACACTCGTTTTTTTTTTAAGTCTTTCCAAACCTTAACCCTTAATTTAACCACTCAGAATTAATGCATGAACTTAAGTTTAACCGTATCCTTATCCCAAACCTTAACCATTCGAATGCGTCCCTAAACCTTAGTGTTTGTTGTTTTGCGCATCAGTAAGCCTCTCAAATAAACAATCTCATTTGATTTGACTTGATATGTTGTGGTTTGATACTTGACAAGTGTCAAATCAGGTCATTTTTTCAGGATTTCTTAACAGTACACAATGACAGATACACCTTGTTAAATTAGTCAATTCAGTTTCAAGTTTATTGTTTACATTTGCTACAGTGTTATTGTTTTATTAAACAATATGAATTGGCATAACGCTCACTATTTGAATAATTCTCAGCTCGAATCTCCAATTCTTTAGGCAGTTTTGATAATTGATTGCACCATGTCAACATTATGGAATAAAATTAATAAATAATTATGCAATGCCTTTGAACATATCTGGGCAAAGTAGACCTATCTTGTTTGTGTGTGTGTAATAGGTTATGTTTAATGTAGTCTGCTTGACAACCAACATTAGAGAAGAGTTTCATGTAAAAATATATCACTACTTAAAATAATATATTTTGGCCTGCTACACAATTAGGTAATACATTCTTATGGAAAAACATTGTTCTTATCAACATTGTATTTATTATAGTATACATCAGAATAAATACAACATGGATACCAGGTTTAGTAGAATCATAGCAAAAATACAGTAACAAGGATTAAGTATAGGCCTATATCAAAATAGCCTGTTATTTCGTTAAGAGCGTGCAAGACTGGTATACAAGTTTATCAACGGTGTGAACTCTGTCTGTTTACAGAGTAGATCTTAGTTTCCATCAGCTAAAATAGTGATCAATGTCAGCCTGCGGTATTACATTCTCAGTAGCAGTCTTGTTGTGTTCATACAAAAGAAAAGGAAACAAAACTGCAGCATAGGGCTTATGTATGATCAATACATGTGGAATAAGGAGCTATCAAACAACACAACCTGAAATGTAACCTAGTCATTTACTGTTTCTTTTTTTACTGTGTAAGTAAAAGTGTCCTGCCATTGTTCATATGGTAGCCTTTGGAGTCTACAAAACACAATAGATATGATGTTGAAAGATACAAATTCAAAAGAAATTAGTACAGAATTTGATTTCAAATCGAAATGTGCTTAACATGTTCCGCTTATATTCTTATTGTGCAGTAGGTATTTATGTCTATTAATAATGGTCTATTAATGTCTTAAATTATAAATGGAATTGCATAGCTACAGAGACTAACTATAAAGCAGCTTGTACTGTATAATAATATACCTGTGAGATGAACCTTGTATTTCATAAACCTAGCTAGTGGTATTAATCTTGCTAAGTATTCAATGGTAATATTCAGTTTGTCTACTTAACTTGTGCTCAGGACTATGGGTGAGGTGTCTGTGTGGTGTCTGTGCTTATGATCCATTAACATTCAAAAATATTTAGCTATTTTCAGCAAAAGGCACAAGGGTACAGCAGGGAATGGGAGAAGAGAGAAGCTGGTCAACTATTTTATGAAAAACAAGGATTCAACATAATGAGATTTTTCCCCCTATATTCTCCTGTCTCCTGGTTGTCATGAGGACATCACACAAACAGTAGGATGGGGAATACTACTATGCGCCCACATCAAAGGAGAAGGACACACTGCCTAGGAAGCGATCGGTAGGCGAATCATTGATGATGCCTTTGCCATTGAGTTTGCATTTTACAACGATGTGGGTGTCGTACTGCAGCCCATTGAAGCGCACTGCCACCACCGGCGCTGTGTAGTTCACCTGGGAGAAGGGATATGGGACAAAAGCAACTTGAGTGGCAATCGTCACTATGATCATGCATATAATCTAGCTCATGAGAGCAGCAGTGTTATTCATGCTGCTGAAAATCCTCACTTACGTGTCTCAGCTTCCCATAGTACGGGTAGTACATCAGGTTGAAAATGCTTTTGGGGAAGAACTGAAGTTCTCCCAAGCTTTCTGGCACTCCTTTCTGAAAGAGTGAGAGGTCACAGTGAGTCATATTTTTGTGACTAACACCATGTTCCATAAGCAGTTATGATATTCAGTTACGAAGAGAGCTTTTACAGCCAGGTTATGGTTGAGATGTTTGGAAGGGAAGAATGCTGTCTGCTACTGTACCTTGACTCCACAGGTCACATTTACTGGAGTGCCTTGACCAGGTAAATAGCCAAGAATCTACAGGTTGAGAGCAATAAAAGGACCCTTGTATTGTTATATCATCATTTTGTTGAGAAACAATGTTGCAAATCTATGCATGTTTATTATTCCCAGTGGCTGTCATCAGTTTTCTTCAGAGGCTTTTCACCAATCATGACATAAGGTCTCATCCACCTAATTTTGGGTTGAATGTTTCCATTCTATCCTCCAGCTGAGACCAGCTGTATATGGTGTCTTGTTCAACTTTACCAAGCCAGGATTTATTAACATTTCATTTTAAAAAATGTGTCTAATCATCTACCTAGCAATAAGATTAATTTTGGATATCCCCACCAGGTTTCACTCTAGAATTTTCCAAATGGGGACAATACAACTTTAGGCTACAGTATATAATGGTAACAATAACATTGACTAGAGTCACAGAATTGCTGTAATCACATTACAATAACGTTTTTATCTGCTCCTCACAATGGCCACAAGATGTCACTGAAATGTCTGTATCTATCTCAGATTACCTCAATGGCATCTTCCTCCATTTCATCGATAAACTCCACTTTACGACTATAACAAATAACACTACCTCTTAGCAATCGCTGATTATATATGCAGCTATAGGATGAAGTTCATGTTACTTGACTGATGCTATAGAGTGATAGCCTGAGCTCAGATCTGTTTGGACTGTCTTTCCCAACTCCTATGATCGTGCCAACCATGTTTGGCATGACAATGACCACAGGAGGTGTTTTCTCAGCACAAACAGATCTAGAACCAGGCTAACAGAGGGGCCCTCCATAGGGGAGATCTCATAAAATCTGATCTGAGCTGTGTCTTACCCGGTTCATTCGGAGGAGAATGCAGGGTTTCCCCTGGGAGAAGCCAAAGTGGGGGTCCTGGAGCCCTGAGCACTCGCCCAGCCAGGACCTCTTGAACTGGCACGACTTCCTCTCTGCGCTCTCCTCCTGGTCGTCCTGCATGAAGTACGCATCCTGTGGACACTGGATGTTCCTCTGCTCTTGTAGGGCATCATTGTACGCTGAAAGAGAGACATGAAACAATAATTTTTTGTTTTTGGAAATGGAGAATGTTAAAAAACAAGGGCCATGAGGGGGGAGGGGGGAGGGGGGGTCCCATAAATAAACCGATTGCTCCGCCAGGCCTCTGATTCAGGCAGTCTGACAAAAGCGGACTGCTGAAGAACGGGAAAAAAGCAGCAGAACTCAATGGATACGCTCTGCCCACAAAGAGGCTTTCCCTTCCCAGCATGCAGTTCTCCCAGTGGCAGTTGGGAGAGGGGACAAAGGTAGGGAAGGTAAGGGGGAGAGGATTAACTAACTGTGTGCCTGCTCTGTTTCAATGTCATACCGCCAACATGTCCCCAACATTTGAAATCCATCGAACCCAGCAAAAATATACATTATCTTCAGCTAACTTTCAGACCACACTCCTGCAAGTTACTATTCAAGTTTATCAAAATGCCAACTATTCCACCATGTTTGGTATCTGACTCACATCTTAGTTGTTCCTCCATTAGCTTTGCATACTTCTTCCAAGACTTGCGGTCGGAGGCGTTGAAGGCGATTTCATAGTGCCCATCCAGTTGTGGGGACATCGTCATACCTGCCAAAGGAAACCCATAGACAGTCAACTGTGCTTACGTTCAGATAGAATGGACAGATAGAGGGATGGAGGATGGATAAAGGGATAGAATGAGAGAGAAATAGGGAGTGGGGGGTTAGAATTCATATTTACCTGGTGGCATCACCCTGTCGTTGTGGGTTGGATGGTAGGGGCTGATGGACAGCATGAGGCACCACATACAGGCACCAAACATGGCCGCCAGGAAGGCATACAGCGCAGTGTAAAAGAGGATGATCAGAACTAGAAGGAGGTAACATGGAGGTCAGATATAGAGAACGAATTACATTCACAGTCACTATAACTCAGTTTAATGGAGATCATAAGAAGAACAGTAAGGGTAATAGTTGTGGTTATGGCTATCAGAGTGCATCAGAATGGAAATTCTTTGATTTGAGTTGGGGAAAATAATGAAGTATAAAGAATCTCCAGTTATTATGTTGGAATTTGGAACTGTCTGGGCTGTCTAGACACTTCTACTGTCTTTGCTCAGGATGCTCACCAATGTGTTTAACCAATAATTAAGTGTTGCCTCTCCACGTCTGTAAATGGAAATCACTCCGATCAGTTTGTACTTTGTTACGAAACTAATTTGTTAACAAACTCTTTCAAATTACCTGAACTGTGTGAAAAATGAAACCTTGAGAACTACCATTGTTCTCCCCAAATTACAATTAACAGTCCATTAGCAACTAATCAAACCCAAATGTTCCCTAAATATAAATGGCTTTTGCTGCGCAGGCAATTTCACAGGAGACTGGTTGCAGCCAGCTTTGCGTCCCCTGAGCCCACAAAGGCCTTTCTGTTTGAGCTCAGTGAGAATTCTCCCAGCTGTCCTTTCACTCAGGAACACAGTGAACCTCCGGTTGCCATCATAGTGACGGTCTTTTGCAGCCATAGAGCCGCGGCCAGCTCCAAGGAGCCCCGATCACCCCACTCTGGTATTGTGTCCCCCTCTCACACTCCTCTCACACAGGACACACATCACCGACTTCAAACTCAGTCCCCCCTCCTTTCTTGCCAGGAGGCACATGGGGCCCCATTCCTTCACAAGTGTGCACACATTGCTTTCTTAAGCAATCGCTTCCTGTCTTGAGCCTGGCCTCTTGTCTTCTTCAGTACTGGGCACGATGAGGGAAAAAACACTCATTTTCAGACAAGGAAGGAGGAACATGCTCTTGCTTGCGTCATTTTCTCAAAGCTTGGCCTGTTGAACCGGTCTCGTATGTTAGTGCTCTCGTATGGTAGTGCATTGGTTAGGCTTGAGGGAGTTCAAACCCAAACGAGTCACATAGTAACGAGGCTGTCAGATCGCATAGCAACCAGGCTGTCGGATCAAGAACCCTGCTCCATCATCACCGACTCAACAAACTCTAGGTAACAGCCTCTGCCAATAAAGTTTGTCTGGCGGACTGCGCCAAACCGGCAATGAAATTTGACAACTTTTTCTGTCTACGGAAAAAAAACTTCCTTGTCTACTCTTTACGTGTTCGCCTGCGACCGTGAGGCCACGAGCACGCTAGGGTCAAATGCGGAGGTCACGGGGGCTTTGTGAAAAAGGCAGTGGAAAGCTGGGTGAGGGGTATGAGGAATGTGATTCCAGGCCAGCGTGTGACTCAGAACAGCGCACTCCCACCGGGAAACCGTCCCCAGGCAGCCTTGTTTTTGTCCGCATCGGGACAGAGTTGTCTGTGCACCTATGTAAACATTGAGCTTGGACACACACACACTCGCAGTACAGTGAGCAGGGCAGAGGGACTGGGGAGACACGTTTATTTCTACCCCCCCGCCCACCCACTGCCCCAGCCCACCCCAACCATCATCCAAAATCAATAAGCCACGAAACCAGCACTTTTGCCTTCAACCATTGGCAATTAAAATTGTAATGATTACAAATGAAGGAGAACTTAATGGATTTATATAAAAATTAAGAACCAATGTGTCATCAGGCCTGTTGCAGCTTTGAACACAGAATTCATTTTCTTGTGGGCGATATATTTTGTATGATATGATTTGCATGGGCAACACGCAGTTACTACTGCTACTACTGAGCACTTCTGCAAACTGAGCACTTCTACTTACACCAGCTATGCCCAGTGCGGCCCATGAACTCTCTGGTCTCAGCGTTCCATAGATATGTCTTCACATCGAACGCTTTCTCGTGGAGCGTCCTCTTGGGTTTTGGCTTCGGCTTCCACTTCTCGAAGTTCAGGTCTTCCTGCTCCAGAGGTTGATGTTCTATCAACTCCTCCTGCACCTCTTCCAAGGCCTCTGCCACCGCGTGCTTGCCAGGCGTCACCTCGGCAGACTGGCACAAGGAAAAATGAGACGGGAAAAGGAAAGTAAGAATCTTCCCAGTCTGACTTTGCCTTGCCACGATGTTAACAATCACTATCTATTTGTTCCAACTCATCACAGAAATACATATTTTGATTATTATAATCACCCATGTTTTTTAGGTTAACCGCCATGTTTATTTTTTAGATAAATGCTATTATTCCCTTTGTATCAAGTATTAACTTTTTTTTTAAACTGTATGACATCCGCTATAGCAACACTACTCCGCGATGGTCCTGTCCCATCATGTTCCATCATGTCCCACCATGTTCTGCTAAATTGACATTCGCCGTGACCCCAGTGGCCCTCTTTGGGAGATCTCTCCTCCTCAAGGCTGACCTTCCTGCTTGGAGCAACAGCTGCAGCCAAGCTGGAGGGTCACGGTGACAGCCAGATGTTATACACTGATTCTCAGCATCGAGAGGCCCCAGAAAGATCCCCAGCGGTCAGTGGAACCCCCTGGGGTTTTTAGAATGTCACTTCCTTAATGAAGTGGAGTTTGGTTTTTAACAACTCTCTATTCTATTGTATCCTATTATATTCTATTCAGATAGAAATGGGAGTTGAATTAATTAGAAATTAAATTCATGAGGAATGGTACCCCAAACCTCTTGTGACATGCACTAGTAGAAAGTAGAATAAGTCCCAGATATCAATTCGTTTTCATGTCATTGTCTGTATTCTAAAGCGGACTTACTGGATTTGGTGAGTAGTTTCCATGGTGCTCTTCCTCAGCCCCTCCCGCAGTACAATTGGGCTCCATAATTCTTCACAGCGGAGAAAGGTACTTGTTAAACCAATCACATCTACTACCGTCCCCAATAATTAAAGGGACACATTCTAACATCCTTAGAAAGTTATGGAAATCCATTGCAGTTTTTTTAAGTTTGAGGACCAAACTACATTGAAAAACTATTTAAAACATTTTTGGGGCTCAACTCCTGGGTCTGATTTCCCAAAAATATTAAAAACGTATCTTTACATACCTGAAGTTTTCTTTTGCAGGGAAAGTAATGTGAGTGTCTTGAATCCCTCTTGACCCTAAGTAGAACGAATTCTAAATTGGTCAAAAAGTAATTTTTGATTTCATTAGAAAGTTTAACGCAAACAACGGGAGCAGGGCACAGAGAATCTCCTCTCAACTAGGCGAGCATCATAGAATGAATGAGTGAACACTGAAAAGAGGAAAACTGGTGTGTGTGTGGGGGGGGGGGGTGCAAGGGCTTTTTTTTAAATCGGAGAAGAACTTTTGGCAACAGTGCATGGCCCGATGTACGGTATTCTGCACACGCACACCAGAGCACCATTGTCTGTTGAACTGAGCTGAGACTCAGGCAAAGCCGCAGCACACCAAAAACAATATTTCTGTCATTCCCAACATGCTACCGTCAGACACCGTCGTGCACAAATCTGGATTAACTGGGGTTTTATCACTAATTTTGAATCTATGTTTGTGCTTTTTTTAAATGGCCATTGTTTGCTGAAGGCTAGGCAAAATGGCATGCAGCTGGTACATTTCAGTAGTGTATTGATGATCGTGCATTAAGTCTCTGCATCTCACTCTGAAAGTACAGACCCAATGTGTGCAACCGCCCATCATCGAATGATCACCATGAACGTCGTTCTGCGAAGTTCAAATATATCTCATCATCAAGGGCTATCTATCTGCACGCCAGTCACGTCCCGATCTGCTAGCCCATGGACTTGCAGTTTTTTTTGTTTCGTTTTTTATATTGTTTTACATGAAAGGAGACATGTCGTCATGGAAAAACATATTTCATTTACCATTGTGCTCCTTATTTTTCTTATTTGTGAAAGGAAATGTTCTCGCACGCACCAAAATAGTTATTTTAACACTTTGCTTATAAATAAAATGTAGATAGTTATTTTAACACTGCTTCTTAATCAAATGGTTTGCTTGTTAGGCCCACTGAAGGGTGATATATTTGTTGTAGGCCTAGATAGTTATTTTAACACTTTTCTTATTAATCAAATGTAGATAGCTATTTTAATACTGCTAATTAATCAAATGGTTTACTTGTTAGGCCTACTGAAGGGTGATATATGTGTTATAGGCCTAGATCTTGTTACACATTATAACGTTAGCCTATATCATTTTTGCTTTACTTATCTTTTATCATGTATCTATTATGTACCCTGGTATTTGTCAATTAGCCTAGTTACATTATCACGACTTAGCCTTTTTATATGAGATGGTCAGGTGAAAGGCCAGGTAGATGCACTAAACAGACTATAGGCTAATTGAATTAAAATCATTGTAAAATATAATAATACTTTTTTTTTTAAATAAATCAATTGCGTCCACCTTGAATGTCCAATCAGACACAGCATAATGTCTGCCTCTGTGCCACACGCCACGCAACATCGTATGATTAGGTTAGTAATTAATCATCGGTAGTAGGCCTACTAGCGCAGATCACAATGAAAGGGAACACTTTGAGGACAGCCGAAATAAGTAGGCTAATAGATTACTATATAAAACCCTGCAGTTTATAGGAGTTGATGGCAACTATTTTCAGTTTTGATATGGGGTGGCGCTCGAACATCTCAAATTCTCTATTTTAGTCCACTCTTGCGTAAAATGAGCCTCTTGTCAGCTAATATGTCGTCCTGTATGATCAAAATAACTGTTACAACTAGGCTACTGTATTATAACAATAATAAAAACGAATTAAAAAAGCAGAAACGAAATATATCGAGTTATTTTGGATTTAAAAAACTAGGCTAAAACGAGTGTTTGCCTTTTTCAGATTTAGTCTATATGAAAATGTTCCTATGAGGATTTTAGGACTGATTTAAATGGACTTTTGTCTTGAGTTGGACTGTCTGATGTGAATGTGGTCGCGTTCCCTGCTCAGACGTTGCACGCATCAACCAATGGTTACGTGCGACGTTATCGATGACGTCATCGACTGACAGATTGGTATAACATATGATGTGGTTAGCTGATGCTTAAAAAAAATTATCCAGGCGCTGTAAGATCTGGCATGTGTCGGCAAACGCCTGGGCAGAGGACTCGCCCTGTAACTGGAGCGTGACTCATGCTCAAAACTGGGCACTTATTGATGCTCCGCTGTTCACGACAGATGAAGAGAGTGGACATGTCAATGTATGTTGACGTAAAAGCGACAACAACCGTAACGGCGCGGGGACGTCTGCTTTAGAGAATGCCACTGCAATCAAATATCACGCCTGCATTAGTTCATAGCGGTGGACAAGTTGGACTATTTGTTCTGCTTGTTAGGTATCTAGTGTTTAACCTTGAATCATAAGTCTGGGCCTATATCCAGCTCCTTCGTTTGATTAGAAAATGCCTCGCGTACAGAATCAACAACCCGGATTTCTGACTGAAACTCCAATGGGTATGTGAGTGCAAGATCAACTGCGTGGTTGCAGCAAAAACAATATAGGTTACTTGGTAACATCGAAGCACATGTTGTGCGGTTATCAGGGTGGGCGACAATAACATATGTTTGTCTGTAGCCTATTGACTGCTGTAAGCTACATTGAACTGTCAGACTGTTTATCTTTGTGTGGTGTTGTCAACAATCTAAAGGAAGGTCCAATTTGACGACGTGGTCATATTGACAGGATAAATGATTTAGATAGGATGTAATACTGACTACGTGGATATAAAATGTGTTTGACAGGAGTGGAGCGGTACATTATTCAAATATTGGAAACGCGCTAGTTTACATCAGCTAAGTAATTGATGTGCTTCTTGCTCGCAACCAGCAACGTTATAAACCCAGGGTCGTTACAATATAATGTAGCCAATAAGTGTTCGTTCGTGATTCTGTTTTTACTACTTTTCTTACAACATTCACACACGTTACGGTTACATTGTATTCATATTCCTTACAAAGTAGTTCCATGAGATGTTATAATCATTCATGAATTACATTGTAGTCCTAATAACACCTGATTCTACATCAGACAATTGTTGAAATCATGAAAATCACCAATAGACCTATAGATTCAAATGAAGAATCTAACAAAGACGGGTATTTTCAAAAGGTGTAGACTACCATGCATCATCGCATGCGCTGCTGTAACCAATGTGAAATGGCTAGCTAGTCAGCGGTGGTGCGCGCAAATAGCGTTTCAATCGGTGACGTCACTCGCTCTGAGATCTTGTGGAGCGATGGGTAACGATGCTTCGTGGGTGACAGCGTCGATGTGTGCAGAGAGTTCCTGGTTCGAGCCCAAGTAGGGGTGAGGAGAGGGACGGAAGCTATACTGTTACACTGAGTGTACAAAACGTTAGAAACAACTGCTCTTTCCATGATTTAAATGTTTTATTTATTTTACCTTTATTTAACCAGGTAGGCTAGTTGAGAACAAGTTCGCATTTGCAACTGCGACCTGGCCAAGATAAAGCAAAGCGGTGCGACACAAGCAACAACACAGAGTTACACATGGAATAAACAAAACATACAGTCAATAATACAATAGAAAAGTCTATATACAGTGTGTGCAAATGAGGTAAGATAAGGGAGGTAAGGCAATAAATAGGCCATAGTGGCAAAATAATTGCAATTAAACACTGGAGTGATAGATGAATGTGCAAGTAGAGATACTGGGGTGCAAAGGAGCAACCAAAAAAAGAACAGTATGGGGATGAGGTATTTGGATGGGCTATTTACAGATGTGCTATGTACAGGTGCAGTGATATGTGAGCTGCTCTGACAGCTGGTGCTTAAAGTTAGAGAGGGAGATTTGAGTCTCCAGGTTTAGTGATTTTTGCAATTCGTTCCGGTCATTGGCAGCAGAGAACTGGAAGGAAAGGTGGCCAAATGGGGAATTGGCTTTGGGGATGACCAGTGAAATATACCTGCTGGAGCGCGTGCTACGGATGGGTGCTGCTATGGTAACCAGTGAGCTGAGATAAGGCGGGGCTTTACCAAGAAAAGACTTATAGATGACCTGGAGCCAGTGGGTTTGACGATGAATGTGAAGCGAGAGCCAGCCAACGACAGCTTACAGGTCACAGTGGTGGGTAGTATATGGGGCTTTGGTGACAAAACGGATGGCACTGTGATAGACTGCATCCAATTTTCTGATTGGAGTGTTGGAGGCTATTTTGTAAATGACATCGCCGAAGTCAAGGATCGGTAGGATAGTCAGTTTTACGAGGGTATGTTTGGCAGCATGAGTGAAGGATGCTTTGTTGCAAAATAGGAAGCCGATTCTAGATTTAATTTTGGATTGGAGATGCTTAATATGAGTCTGGAAGGAGAGTTTACAGTCTAACGGTTAGACTGTAAACTGGTTAGACTCTAACCAGACACCTAGGTATTTGTAGTTGTCCACATATTCTAAGTCAGAACTGTCCAGAGTAGTGATGCTAGACGGGCAGGCAGGTGCGGCAGCGATCGATTTGAAGAGCATGTATTTAGTTTTACTTGCATTTAAGAGCAGTTGGAGGCCACGGAAGGAGTGTTGTATGGCATTGAAGCTCGTCTGGAGGTTAGTTAACACAGTGTCCAAAGAAGGGCCAGAAATATACAGAATGGTGTCGTCTGCGTAGAGTTGGATCAGAGAATCACCAGCAGCAAGAGCGACATCATTGATGTATACAGAGAAGAGAGTCGGCCCAGGGCTAGCAGGCTAGCAGAAGGGCCTTAGGGGGACGTCGCGCGGAAGAGTCTGTTGTAGCCCCCTCGTGCGGTTACATCGGCAGACCAGTCATGATGTATCGGCAGGGCTCCGTGTAGGTAAAGGGTCCAGGCCAATTGGCAAAATAGGTATTGTAGCCCAAGATATTGGCTGATGGACCTCTTCAGCTAACAGTCCGATATGCTCTAGACAGCCAGCAGGCCACGGCTAGCAGATGGGTGGAGGAGCCTGTCACGTCACGACGGAGGAGCCTGTTGAAAACCCCCTCGGGCGGATTACGTCGGTAGTCCAGTCGTGATGGATTGGCGGGGCTCCGTATCGGCTGTAAAAGGGGTCCAGGCCAATTGGCAAAATAAGTATTGTAGCCCAAGGAGTGGCTGATGGACCTCTTCAGCTAGCTGGGAGATGGGCCTAGCATTGGCTAGCTCCAGGCTAATTGGTGCTTGCTTCAGGACAGAGACGTTAGCCAGGAGCAGCCACTCGGATAGCAGCTAGCTAGCTGTGATGATCCAGGTGAAAAGGTTCAGGGCTTGTGGTAGGAATCCGGAGATGTGGAGAAAAGATGTCCGATATGCTCTGGGTTGAATCGTGCTGTGCAGACTGGCAGGAGTTGTCCGGGCTGAAGGTTAGCTGATGACCGCTAGCAGTGGCTGGCTGACTACTAGCTAGTAGCTAGTTAGCTGGCTAGCTTCTTTTGGGGGTTCCGGTTCTAAAGTAAAGAAAATGGCAGATCCATACCACATTGGGTGAGGCGAGTTGCAGAGAGTATGTTGGAGTTGAGGTTAAAAAATATATATATATATATACGAAATATATGCGAAGAAATAAAGATGTATACACGGGACACGACAAGACGAAGACAAAGACGCCTGACTGCTACGCCATCTTGGATTTTGTATAATGATAGACTGACCAAGGTGAATCCAGGTGAAAGCTATGCTCCCTTATTGATGTCACCTGTTAAATCCACTTCAATCAGTATAGATGAAGGGGAGGAGACAGGTTAAAGAAATATTTTTAACCCTTAAGAAATTGATTGAAGTGCCTTTGAACAGGGTATGGTAGTAGGTGCCTGGCGCACCGGTTTGATTGTGTCAAGAACTGCAACGCACTGGGGTTTTCATGCTCAACAGTTTCCTGTGTGTATCAACAATGGTCCACCACCGAAAGGACATCCAGCCAACTTTGTATTGGAGTCAACATGGGCCAGCATCCCTGTGGAACGCTTTTGACAACTTGTAGCCCCGATGAATTGAGGCTGTTCAGAGGGCAAAAGGGGGTGCAAATCAATATTAGGAAAGTATATAGCATGTTAGTAATAAGAAACAAATGATCAATGTCAAGATGACAAATCATTAAAATCCAGACGGAAAATATTTACACAAGAAGCAACCATTGTGAATGGGATGAGGGGAACAACATGGTTAGTTTAATCATAGCTTTAGATTCCTTGGT
Organism: Salmo trutta; assembly: GCF_901001165.1. Lineage (NCBI taxonomy): Eukaryota > Metazoa > Chordata > Actinopteri > Salmoniformes > Salmonidae > Salmo > Salmo trutta. The sequence continues at coordinate 3,150,303 of NC_042969.1, read as the reverse complement.
TTATACACAGCTGGGTCCTTCCTTGAAATGAGGGCCTTTGTTATTTTAAGTAGAACTTGTACACAAATATTGAATTGTAAAAGCCTGTTACATTAAATGAAGTGCCCATTAAAGACAACATTGAATGAATTTTCAATCAGATTTTTAATATGAACCATTTAAAAAATTTTTTTTTTAACCCACTTCAACCCAACATTTATTCAAATTTTCACCATCATTGTAAAGCCCTAGTTATTTTGATGCTTTGACATAGTCATTTCTGAAGATGATTATTTATTTAATGTAATTAGTGATTCATTTTAAGGTAACAAAAAAGACACCTGTACCATGTCAGTTGAAATGTATTTAATTTTGAGTTTGCATCCCAATATTACATTTTATATACATCACAGAAGACTGAAATATAACAAAATCGTTTGACATTGAAACACAGGATTTTCGTCGTTTAAAAAAAAAAAATGTTAATTAGGAAATTCTGAAAACTATTAATAACATTCCATCCATGAGGCCACTAGAGGGTGATTTGGTAATTTAACTGCAGGAAAGGGCTACATTTAGAGTTCACATGTTAACATGAACTTTTTACATGTGAGGAGAATAACATGTTTTCACTTCACGTGAATTGCAGTGAAAATCAGATATGCCGTTTCACATGTGAAAATTGCACTTAAACATGTGAAATTCAATCACGTGAAAATCACATTTGCAGTTTCATATGTGAAAAACTTCCACGTGATTGTTTTTCACATGTGAACTTGCAATTCCACATGTGAAAGTGAGATTTTCACATGACATTTTTTCACATATGACATTTTTTCACATATGAAACTGCAAATTAGATTTACATCCGATTGTTTTTCACATGTGAACTTGACATTCCACATGTGAAAGTTAAAATCAAATTTGCAGTTTCACATGAAAGAACTCATGTGAAAATCTCACTTTCACATGTGGAATTGCAAGTTCACATGTGGGGTTAAATAATATCATTCTCCTCACATGTGAAAAGATGGTGTTATCATGTTGCAGTTGCAAAGTTTCCACCGGTGGAATTGGGGTGACCACATCTACAGTAGTTCTGCTGTATGAAGGTCACTGCCTGTTAACCTCTCTGGGGTATGTGGGACACACTGCCAAAAGCCAGTGAAATAGCAGGGCGCCAAATACAAAACAACAAAAATCTCATAATTCAAATTTCTCAAACATACAACTATTATATCCCATTTTAAAGATACATTTCTCGTTAATCCAACCACGTTGTCCAATTTTAAAAAGGCTTTACGGTGAAAGCATAACATTAGATTATGTTAGGAAAGCACCTAAAAAGAAAAACCACACAGCCATTTTCCAAGCAAGGAGAGGCGTCACAAAAAACAGAAATACAGATAAAATGAATCACTAACCTTTGATGATCTTCATCACATGGCACTCATAGGACTTCATGTTACACAATACATGTATGTTTTGCTCGATAAAGTTAATATTTATATCCAAAAACCCCATTTTACATTGGCGTGTAATGTTCAGAAATGTTTTGCCTCCCAAAACTTCCGGTGAATGAGCACATCAATTTACAAAAATACTCATCATAAACGTTGATAAAATATTAAACTGTTATTCAAAGAATTATAGATACACTTTTGCTTAATGCAACCGCTGTGTCAGATTTCAAAAAAACTTTACAGCGAAAGCAAATTTTGCAATAACCTGAGTACAGCGTTCAGACACGAAACCAAACCCGCCATTTTGTGGAGTCAACAAAACTCAGAAATAATATTGTAAATATTCACTTACCTTTGATGATCTTCATCAGAATGAATGCACTCCCAGGTATCCCAGGTCCACAATAAATGTTTGTTTTGTTCGATAAAGTCCATAATTTATGTCCAAATACCTCCTTTTGTTCGTGCGTTCAGTCCACTACTCCAAATGCAGGAAGCGCACGCGAATGTCACGACGAAAAGTCAAAAAAAGTTATATTTACGTTCGTAGAAATATGTCAAACGATGTATAGCATCAATCTTTAGGATGTTTTTAACATAAATCTTCAGTAATATTCCAACCGGACAATTCCAATGTCTTCAGAAAGGAAAAGGAACACAGCTCACTCACGTGATTGCGCGCCTCTGAGCTCATGTCATTTCCTCACTCATCTGACTCCAGGCCCTCTTGTTCGCTTCAAATTCACAGTAGAAGTATGAAACAACATTCTAAAGACTGTTGACATCTAGTGGAAGCCGTAGGAAGTGCAAAATGAACCCTAAGTCACTGTATACTGTATAGGCAACTACAAACCTCAGATTTCCCACTTCCTGGTTGGATTTTTCTCAGGTTTTTGCCTGCCATATGAGTTCTGTTATACTCACAGACATCATTCAAACAGTTTTAGAAACTTCAGAGTGTTTTCTATCCAAATCTATACTAATAATATGCATATCCTACCTTCTGAGCCTGAGTAGCAGGCAGTTTAATTTGGGCACGCCTTTCATCCGGACGTCAAAATACTGCCCCCTACCCTAGAGAAGTTAAAGGGGCGGTCCTTAGTTGTTACATCCATTTTTGTACTTGATTCTTGAAAAATGTAATGCATTTTGCCTCATGAGCATAGTTCAACTGTTGTACCCCATCAGTACTCAAAATATAAGCTTGTTTTACTCCAATCTTGGTAAACAAAGTAAATGTAAATAACCTAGTTTAAATCTATAATTTTGATACCATAGATCAGGTATTCCCAAACTGGGGTACGCGCAATGCCGTCAGGGGTACTCCAAATATAAATGTGATTCACATTAATAAAAAATAAAAATATATATATACAGATATACAGTTGCAAGAAAAAATATGTGAACCCTTTGAAATTCCTGCATTTCTGCATAAATTGGTCATAAAATTTTGATTTGATCTTCATCTAAGCCACAACAATAGACAAACACAGTCTGCTTAAACTAATAACACACAAACAATTATGTTTTCATGTCTTTATTTAACACACCATGTAAACATTCACAGTGTAGGGTGGAAAAAAATATGTGAACCCTTGGATTTAATAGCCTTCCCTGTAGCTCAGTTGGTGTTTGCAACGCCAGGGTGGTGGGTTTGATTCCCACGGGGGGCCAGCACAGAAAAAAAATGCAATGTATGAAATTGTATGAAATGTATGCATTCACTACTGTAAGTCGCTCTGGATAAGAGCGTCTGCTAAATGACTCAAATGTAAATGTAATAACTGGTTGACCCGCCTTTGGCAGCAATAAACTCAACCAAATGTTTTCTGTAGTTGCGGATCAGACCTTCACAACGGTCAGGAGGAATTTTGGACCATACATCTTTACAAAACTGTTTCAGTTCAACAATATTCTTAGGATGTCTGGTGTGAACCGCTCTCGTGGTCATGCCACTCCAGAAGGTGTATTTTCTTCTGTTGAAGCCATTCTGTTGTTGATTTAATCTGTGTTTTGGGTCGTTGTCCTGTTGCATCACCCAACTTCTGTAGAGCTTCAATTGACAGACAGACAGCCTTACATTCTCATGCAAAATGTCTTGATAAACTTGGGAATTCATTTTTCCGGCAATGATAGCAAGCTGTTCAGGCCCTGAGGCAACAAAGCAGCCCCAAACCATGATGCTCCCTCCACCATACTTTACAGTTTGGATGAGGTTTTGATGTTGGTGTGCTGTGCCTTTTTTTCTCCACACATAGTGTTGTGTGTTCCTTTCAAACAACTCAAATTTAGTTTAATCTGTCTATAAAATATTTTGCCAGAAGCACTGTGGAACATCCAGGTGCTCTTTTGTGAACTTCAGACGTGCAGCAATGTTTTTTTTGGACAGCAGTGGCTTCTTCCGTGGTGTCCTTCCATGAACACCATTCTTGTTTAGAGTTTTACGTATCGTAGACTCGTCAACAGAGATGTTAGCATGTTCCAGAGATTTCTGTAAGTCTTTAGCTGACACTAGGATTCTTCTTAACCTCATTGAGCATTCTGCACTGTGCTCTTGTGGTCATCTTTGTCGGACGCCCACTCCTAGGGAGAGTAGCAACAGTGCTGAACTTTCTCCATTTATAGACAGTTTGTCTTACTGTGGACTGATGAAGATCAAGGCCTTTAGAGATACTTCTTTAACCCTTTCCAGCTTTATGCAAGTCAACAATTCTTAATCTTAGTTCTTCTGAGATTCACATCAGGCAATGCTTCTTGGGAATAGCAAACAAAAATTGTGTTGAGTTTTTTTTCATAGGGCAAAGCAGCTCGAACGAAAATCTCATTGATTGGACTCCAGGTTAGCTGACTCCTTACTCCAATTAGCTTTTGGAAAAGTCATTAGCCTAGGGGTTCACATACTTTTTCCAACCTACACTGTGAATGTTTAAGTGATGTATTCAATATAGACAAGAAAAATACAATAATTTGTGTGTTATTAGTTTAAGCACACTGTGGTTGTCCATTGTTGTGACATAGATGAAGATCAGATCAAATGTTCTGACTAATTTATGCAGAAATCCAGGTAATTCCAAAGGGTTCACATACTTTTTCTTGCCACTATATATAAACTACTATTCAAAAGTTTGGGGTCACCCTTTTCAAAACCCTTTTGCAATTATGTGAGCACAGCTGAAAACTGTTGTTCTGATTAAAGAAGCAATAAACTGGCCTTTTTTAGACTAGTTGAGTATCTGGAGCATCAGCATTTGTGGGTTCGATTACAGGCTCAAAATGGCCAGAAACAAAGACTCTTTCTTCTGAACCTCGTCAGTCTATTCTTGTTCTGAGAAATGAAGGCTATTCCATGCGAGAAATTGCCAAGAAACTGAAGATCTCATACAACGCTGTGCACTACTCCATTCACAGAACAGCTCAAACTGGCTCTAACCAGAATAGAAAGAGTGGGAAGCCCCGGTGCACAACTGAGCAAGACAAGTACATTAGAGTGTCTAGATTGAGAAACAGACGCCTTACAAGTTTTCAAATGACAGCTTCATTAAATAGTATGCGTAAAACCGGTCAACAGTCAACAGTGAAGAGGTAACTCCGGGATGCTGGCCTTCAGGCAGGGTTCCTCTGTCCAGTGTCTGAAGAGTTGCAACTGCTTCGCAAACAAGCCAGTGAATTCTATGCGTTACAGCTGGATGAGTCAACAGACGTGGCGGACCTGTCCGTTACGTTTATGGGGGGTCAATTAAGAAAGACATCCTCTTCTGTAAACCAGGACAGCAGGAGAGGATATTTTTAAACTACCGGACAGCTTTGTGACATCAAATGGACTTTGGTGGTCAAGATGGGTTGGTATCTCTACTGATGGCGCAAAAGCCATGACAGGGAGACATAGTGGAGTGGTAACGCACATGCAAGCAGTTGCTCCCGACGCTACTTGGGTACACTGCAGCATCCACCGAGAGGCTCTTGCTGCCAAAGGAATGCCTGGCAGCTTGAAATACGTTTTGGACACTACAGTGAAAATGGTTAACTTTGTTAAAGCAAGGCCCCTGAACTCTCGTGTATTTTCTGCACTATGCAATGATATGGGCAGCGACCATGTAACGCTTTTACAACATACTGAAGTGCGCTGGTTACCAAGGAGAAAAGTATTGACACATTTTTTTAAATTGAGAAACGAGCTTAAAGTTTTCTTTACTGACCATAATTTTCACTTATTTTCAGCAAACTTAACATGTGTAAGTAGTTTTATGAACATAACAACATTCAACAACTGAGACATAAACTGAACAAGTTCCACAGACATGTGACTAACAGAAATGGAATAATGTGTCCCTGAACAAAGGGGGGGTCAAAATCAAAAGTAACAGTCAGTATCTGGTGTGGCCACCAGCTGCATTAAGTACTGCAGTCCATCTCCTCCTCATGGACTGCACCAGATTTGCCAGTTCTTGCTGTGAGATGTTACCCCACTCTTCCACCAAGGCACCTGCAAGTTCCCAGACATTTCTGGGGGGGAATGGCCCTAGCCCTCACCCTCCGATCCAACAGGTCCCAGACGTGCTCAATGGGATTGAGATCCGGGCTCTTCGCTGGCCATGGCAGAACACTGACATTCCTGTCTTGCAGGAAATCATGCACAGAACGAGCAGTATGGCTGGTGGCATTGTCATGCTGGAGGGTTGTGCCAGGATGAGCCTGCAGGAAGGGTACCACATGAGGGAGGAGGATGTCTTCCCTGTAACGCACAGTGCTGAGATTGCCTGCAATGACAACAATCTCAGTCCGATGATGCTGTGACACACCGCCCCAGACCATGACGGACCTTCCACCTCCAAATCGATCCCGTTCAAGAGTACAGGCCTCGGTGTAACGCTCATTCTTTTGACGATAAATGTGAATCCGACCATCACCCCTGGTGAGACAAAACTGCGACTCGTCAGTGAAGAGCACTTTTTGGCAGTCCTGTCTGGTCCAGCGACGGTGGGTTTGTGCCCATAGGCGAAGTTGTTGCCGGTGATGTCTGGTGCGGACCTGCCTTACAACAGGCCTACAAGCCCTCAGTCCAGCCTCTCACAGCCTATTGCGGACAGTCTGAGCACTGATGGAGGGATTGTGCGTTCCTGGTGTAACTCGGGCAGTTGTTGTTGCCATCCTGTACCTGTCCCGCAGGTGGGATGATCGGATGTACAGTCGTGGCCAAAAGCTTTGAGAATGACACAAACATTAATTTTCACAAAGTTTGCTGCTTCAGTGTCTTTTGATATTTTTTGTCAGATGTAACTATGGAATACTGAAGTATAATTACAAGCATTTCATAAGTGTCAAAGGCTTTTATTCGCAATTACATGAAGTTGATGCAAAGTGTCAATATTTGCAGTGTTGACCCTTCTTTTTCAAGACCTCTGCAATCTGCTCTGGCATGCTGTCAATTAACTTCTGGGCCACATCCTGACTGATGGCAGCCCATTCTTGCATAATCAATGCTTGGAGTTTGTCAGAATTTGTGAGTTTTGGTTTGTCCACCTGCCTCTTGAGGATTGACCACACGTTCTCAATGGGATTAAGGTCTGGGGAGTTTCCTGGCCATGGACCCAAAATATCGATGTTTTGTTCCCCCGAGCCACTTAGTTATCACTTTTGCCTTATGGCAAGGTTCTCCATCATGCTGGAAAAGGCCTTGTTTGTCACCAAACTGTTCCTGGATGGTTGGGAGAAGTTGCTCTCGGAGGATGTGTTGGTACCATTCTTTATTCATGGTTGTGTTCTTAGGCAAAATTGTCAGTGAGCCCACTCCCTTGGCTAAGAAGCAACGCCACACATGAATGGTCTCAGGATGCTTTACTGTTGGCATGACACAGGACTGATGGTAGCGCTCACCTTGTCTTCTCCGGACAAGCTTTTTTCCGGATGCCCCAAACAATCGGAAAGGGGATTCATCAGAGAAAATGACTTTACCCCAGTCCTCAGCAGTCCAATCCCTGTACCTTTTGCAGAATATCAGTCTGTCCCTGATGTTTTTCCTGGAGAGAAGTGACTCCTTTGTTGCCCTTCTTGACACCAGGCCATCCTCCAAAAGTCTTTGCCTCACTGTGCGTGCAGATGCACTCACACCTGCCTGCTGCCATTCCTGAGCAAGCTCTGTACTGGTGGTTCCCCAATCCCGCAGCTGAATCAACTTTAGGAGACGGTCCTTGCGCTTGCTGGACTTTCTTGGGCGCCCTGAAGCCTTCTTCACAACAATTGAACCGCTCTCCTAGAAGTTCTTGATGATCCGATAAATGGTTGATTTAGGAGCAATCTTACTGGCAGCAATATTCTTGCCTGTGAAGCCATTTTTTGTGCATAGCAATGATGACGGCACGTGTTTCCTTGCAGGTAACCATGTTTGACAGAGGAAGAACAATGATTTCAAGCACCACCCTCCTTTTGAAGCTTCCAGTCTGTTATTCGAACTCAATCAGCATGACAGAGTGATCTTCAGCCTTGTCCTCATCAACACTCACACCTGTGTTAACGAAAGAATCACTGACATGATGTCAGCTGGTCCTTTTGTGGCAGGGCTGAAATGCAGTGGAAATGTTTTTTTTTTGCGATTAAGTTAATTTGTATGGCAAAGAGGGACTTTGCAATTAATTGCAATTCATCTGATCACTCTTCATAACATTCTGGAGTATATGCAAATTGCCATCATTCAAACTGAGGCAGCAGACTTTGTGAAAATTAATATTTGTGTCATTCTCACACCGATCCTGTGCAGGTGTTGTTACTCGTGGTCTGCCACTGCGAGGACAATCAGCTGTCCGTCCTGTCTCCCTTAGCGCTGTCTTAGGCGTCTCTTAGGTGTCTCACAGACTGAGTCTCTCCAATACAACCCAACATTGCAGAGTTATGTGCATCCTTTCAAGCACACCCTTCTCATTGACCTGTGATGAGTTATTCACAGTTGTTGATGAACAAATAAGGTTTTATTTTTAAGATGGCTAAATAAAGAGCAAGATTAATGATTATTATTATATTATTATTTGTGCCCAGGTCCTATAAGAGCTCTGTCACTTTCCACGAGCCGGGTTGTAACACAAACTCATACTCATTCTTATGTTTAATAAATGTATCGTATAGTGTGTGTGTGTGTGTGTGTGTGTGTGTGTGTGTGTGTGTGGCAGGCTTACAATGATGGCAAAAAATAAAAAATTTGAGAGTGCGCTGACACTGGTGCTAGAAGGTTGTACGCAGCTGGAGGTTGAATGTTTGAAGGGGTACGGGACTATAAAATGTTTGGGAACCACTGCCATAGATGATCAGTCCTTGCATTCACAGCGTAGTCTATGGATTTGAGTGGTTGCATTTCTCCAGCCCCATCCCTCAGCTTGTTACTTAAACTGTGGCAGGTTTAACACTTTTAATAGTGTTATTATATTGTACAATCCTCTAGTGAGAGAGTTAATGTTGTGTCATTTATAACAAGCAAAACCTCTGAAGTCCACTACAAAATTCCTATTATTAAAACTTTTTAAGTAACACTACTCAAAAAATGTGTAAGTTGCTCTGGATAAGAGCATCTGCTAAATGACGTAAATGTAAATGTCGAAAGGCACTTAATTGGCGGAATGACCCAGCTAACCAAAACACACTCCTGTTGATATTACCCTATCCATTGAAGAGGTGTGCGTAATGACTAACACAGGGATACTACAGTCCAAATATATTTTAGTACTTTGTTCATTAGTCTACTGTTCATACAATCCAACCAAAATGTTCCATGGCAGGAGTTAAGTTTTCAGGAACACTTTCAGTAGCAAAAACTGTAATGATGATCTGTTAAATGATCTGTATATTGAATGGATATACAAGTATATTGTCTAACGCTGTGTATGTCTTCCAGGATCATTCAAGAAGAGGAAACAGAAGTCCATCATGGTCACTGTGATGTTGCTCATTCTGTCTGTGCTCATCCTTGTCTTTGGACTGGCAGCCACCACCAGGACACAGAACATCACCGTCAGTGGCTACTACCCAGGAATCCTCGTAAGTAGCAGTCTAACATCTTACTGTCTTAGAGATATGTCATATCTCAATGAAAAGAGGGTAACACTACGAATGCATTATGATGCAGTTATAATGCATCGCAAGACTTGTCATGAGTATATGACCCTCTTGTAATGTCTTATAATCATCTCGATCCTGACTAAATACTAGCCATTTCGAGTCAGTTGAAATGTTGATACTTAGAGAGACATACCTTATTATAAGTTTGATTATTATAATACATTATAAAGATTCATACATGCTTATACATTCACACATGCTTATATAATATAATAACAAGTTATAAACAAGACATTTCCTCACATGAAAAATTAAGTTATTATTTACTATTCTATTCTACTCTAAAGCGTGTTATACCTGCAGACTTTAGGTAAAGTGTTACCGAAAGGGTATTCCATACTGTCACGGATGTCGTATGAAAGAGACCAAGGCGCAGCGTGCGTATCGTTCCACATCTTTATTTCTATGTGAAACTATGCAAGACAGACAATAAACAAAAACAACAAACCGTGACGAAGAGGTGCTACCTGCATAAACTCAAAATAATCTCCCACAAACACTAGTGGGAAAAACAACAACTTAAATATGATCCCCAATTTAGAAAAAAGAGCCTAGAACACAACATAGAAAATGTAAACTAGACAAAAACCCAACATAGAAAAAAGAAACTAGAACCAAACATAGAAATAAATAAACTAGACAAAACCCCCCAGTCACGCCCTGACCTACTCTACCATAGAAAATACGAGCTCTCTATGGTCAGGACGTGACACATACAATCAAGGGTAATATCTTCTGGCTGATGTAAGCTGTATTTTACCTAATTTTGAGTGCTAATTAATGATGGTCTCCCAGAAGGAGGATTTTTCCCCACATTCATTATTTAGCATTGTTGTCATTAAAGGCTAAAATATATGTGATCACCTATAAAGTGGCTTCAGAGACCCCATCTATATAAACCTCAGCATTCTGCCTCAGGAGAAAGCAACTGTGTTGATCCTATAGACATGATATTCTATAAAAAATAAGCTCCCTAACAGGAAAAATAAAGTTCCTCTATTATATTCAGTGTGCATGATGACTAGGTTGTCTCTAAGAATAAATAATATATGGTTATTCATCTGAAGAAAGACCAGTGAATCACATTTCAGTTACAAGAATAGGGCAGGTATTGAAGAACAATCTTAACTAGTATAGATCAAGAAAAATGTTATTGTGAGACTTGTATGAATCGAGCTGAGACTGGTTGTACTTTCATTACATCATTCTTACTGGGAGATCAATGCCACGATCATAGATATGGGCCCTGTTTAAATACTTCAGAAATGCATCCAAATCCAAATCAAATTTTATTGGTCACATACACATGGTTAGCAGATGTTAATGCGAGTGTAGTGAAATGCTTGTGCTTCTAGTTCCGACCGTGCAGTAATATCTAACAATTTCACAACAACTACCTCATACACACAAGTGTAAAGGAATGAATAAGAATATGTACATATAAATATATGGATCTGCGATGGCCGAACGGCATAGGCAAGATGCAGTAGATGGTATAGAGTACAGTATATACATATGAGATGAGTAATGTAGGGTATGTAAACATTATATAAAGTGGCATTGTTTAAGTGACTAGTGATACATTTATTACATCCAATTATTAATTATTAAAGTGGCTAGAGATTTGAGTCAGTATGTTGGCAGCAGCCACTCAATGTTAGTGATGGCTGTTTAACAGTCTGATGGCCTTGAGATAGAAGCTGTTTTTCAGTCTCTCGGTTCCAGCTTCGATGCATCTGTACTGACCTCGCCTTCTGGATGATAGCGGGGTGAACAGGCAGTGGCTCGGGTGGTTGTTGTCCTTGATGATCTTTTTGGCCTTCCTGTGACATCGGGTGCTGTAGGTGTCATGGAGGGCATGTAGTTTGCCCCCGGTGATGCGTCGTGCAGACCTCACTACCCTCTGGAGAGCTTTACGATTGTGGGCGGAGCAGTTGCCGTACCAGGCGGTGATACAGCCCGACAGGATGCTCTCGATTGTGCATCTGTAAGCTACATTTCTTCAGCCTCCTGAGGTTGAAGAGGTGCTGTTGTGCCTTCTTCCCCATGCTGTCTGTGTGGGTGGACCATTTCAGTTTGTCCGTGATGTGTACGCCGAGGAACTTAAAACTTTCCACCTTCTCCACTACTGTCCCATCAATGTGGATAGGGGGGTGCTCCCTCTGCTGTTTCCTGAAGTCCTTCCTTTCCTTGAAGTAATCACAGATCTGAATTGGTTGGATTTAGGGTTATACATTTTGGGGAATATTCAGAGGTGGAAACTTTCTGTAGCAAAAATATGGGAATTAACAGAAATATATGCAAATTAATACACTGCTCAAAAAAATAAAGGGAACAATAAAATAACACATCCTAGATCTGAATGAATGAAATAATCTTATTAAATACTGTTTTTTTTACATAGTTCAATGTGCTGACAACAAAATCACACAAAAATAATCAATGGAAATCCAATTTATCAACCCATGGAGGTCTGGATTTGAAGTCACACTCAAAATTAAAGTGGAAAACCACACTACAGGCTGATCCAACTTTGATGTAATGTCCTTAAAACAAGTCAAAATGAGGCTCAGTAGTGTGTGTGGCCTCCACGTGCCTCCCTACAATGCCTGGGCATGCTCCTGATGAGGTGGCGGATGGTCTCCTGAGGGATCTCCTCCCAGACCTGGACTAAAGCATCCGCCAACTCCTGGACAGTCTGTGGTGCAACGTGGCATTGGTGGATGGAGCGAGACATGATGTCCCAGATGTGCTCAATTGGATTCAGGTCTGGGGAACGGGCGGGTCAGTCCATAGCATCAATGCCTTCCTCTTGCAGGAACTGCTGACACACTCCAGCCACATGAGGTCTAGCATTGTCTTGCATTAGGAGGAACCCAGGGCCAACCGCACCAGCATATGGTCTCACAAGGGGTCTGAGGATCTCATCTCGGTACCTAATGGCAGTCAGGCTACCTCTGGCAAGCATATGGAGGGCTGTGCGGCCCCCCAAAGAAATGCCACCCCACACCATGACTGACCCACCGCCAAACCGGTCATGCTGGCGGATGTTGCAGGCAGCAGAACGTTCTCCTCGGCGTCTCCAGACTCTGTCACGTCTGTCACATGTGCTCAGTGTGAACCTGCTTTCATCTGTGAAGAGCACAGGGCGCCAGTGGCGAATTTGCGAATCTTGGTGTTCTCTGGCAAATGCCAAACGTCCTGCACGGTGTTGGGCTGTAAGCACAACCCCCACCTGTGGACGTCGGGCCCTCATACCACCCTCATGGAGTCTGTTTCTGACCGTTTGAGCAGACACATGCACATTTGTGGCCTGCTGGAGGTCATTTTGCAGGGCGCTGGCAGTGCTTCTCCTGCTCCTCCTTGCACAAAGGCGGAGGTAGCAGTCCTGCTGCTGGGTTGTTGCCCTCCTACGGCCTCCTCCACGTCTCCTGATGTACTGGCCTGTCTCCTGGTAGCGCCTCCATGTTCTGGACACTACGCTGACAGACACAGCAAACTTTCTTGCCACAGCTCGCATTGATGTGCCATCCTGGATGAGCTGCACTACCTGAGCCACTTGTGTGGGTTGTAGACTCCGTCTCATGCTACCACTAGAGTGAAAGCACCGGCAGCATTCAAAAGTGACCAAAACATCAGCCAGGAAGCATAGGAACTGAGAAGTGGTCTGTGGTCACCAGCTGCAGAACCACTCCTTTATTGGGGGTCTTGCTAATTGCCTATAATTTCCACCTGTTGTCTATTCCATTTGCACAACAGCATGTGAAATGTATTGTCAATCAGTGTGGCTTCCTAAGTGGACAGTTTGATTTCACAGAAGTGTGATTGACTTGGAGTTACATTGTGTTGTTTAAGTGTTTAAGTTCCCTTTATTTTTTTGAGCAGTGTATGAATACAATTTAAAATGTAGATATTCTTTGCATTGGATATATTTACCATATCATATGGAGACAGAAACATAAACCCTTTACCTCATCATAAGTAGACATAATTACAAATGATTAAGTCCTTCCAATAGATATATATAAAATAAAAAATGTTACGAATTGAACTTTAATTAAATGAGCTGACTCTTCATGGGATGATTTCACTGAACAACAAAAGAAAGGGAATTTTGAATGATCCCCAATGATCCATTGCATCTCCCAAAAATGTTTTCAACATACATCTGTAAAATTATAGTCTAGAAACTAAAGCTTTCGTTGTCTTCCTCTCAGGCTTCCATGTCTTCTCCCTGGACCTCCTCAATGTCCACCTCTTGAACATCAAACTCTGAGGCTTCATCTTCACTATAATTTTCCAACCTCGTTGAGGATGTCTCATTGTCAGGCTCAAAAAGCCCGGACGGCCACCAAAAAGCCCGGATGGCCACCAATTTTTCAACCCTTGTATTGGTCAGCCTGTTGCGTGCTTTGGTGTGTGTGTTCCCAAACAAGGACCGGTTGCGCTCTGAGGCGGCTGATGTTGGTTGGATTTGGAGGATGATGGAGGCAACAGGGGAAAGAGCCTCAGATTCACAAAGTCCCTTCCACCAGGTGGCTGATGAGATATGTTGGCTTCTCCATCCCAAAACCCTTACTTGGAAGTGTACTTCGCCAGACTGCCAAGAACCTTGCCCTCATCCAGGCCAAGGTGGCGAGACACGGTAGTAATGACACCATAGGCCTTGTTGTTCTCTGCACCAGACAGGATGCTCTTGCCAGCATACTTGAGGTCCAACATGTACGCTGCAGAGTGTATGGGCTTCAGGCAGAAGTCTTCACGCTTTTTGATGTATTCCAGAACTGCAGTTAACTCTGCTTGGAGCAACAGTGAAGTGGGCAGGGCAGTACGGATTTCTTCTCTTACATCTGAAAGCAGAGTCTGAACATCAGACAGGATGGCATTGTCTCTTTCAATCCATCAATGGCTACTGCTATAGGTTTCAGGCTGCTTACCACTCTCTCCCAAAATACATAATCCAGGAGGATCCTCTTGATGGGGCTGTCCATATCGGCAGACTGTGATATTATGGCCATTTCTTGGAGAGACTCCTTCCCCTCAGGAGACTATCAAACATGATGATAACACCATTCCAATGGATGTTGCTGGGCAGCTTCAATGTGGTGCTCTTATTCTTCTCACTTTGCTTGGTGAGGTAGATTGCTGCTATAACTTGATGACCCTTTACATACCTAACCATTTCCTTGGCTCTCTTGTAGAGTGTATCCATTGTTTTCAGTGCCATGATGTCCTTGAGGAGCAGATTCAATGCATTAGCAGCACAGCCAATGGGTGTGATGTGAGGTAGGACTCCTCCACTTTATACCAAGCAGCCTTCATGTTCACAGCATTGTCTGTCACAAGTGCAAATACCTTCTGTGGTCCAAGGTCATTGATGACTGCCTTCAGCTCATATGCAATGTAGAGACCGGTGTGTCTGTTGTCCCTTGTGTCTGTGCTCTTGTAGAATACTGGTTGAGGGGTGGAGATGTAGTTAATTATTCCTTGCCCACAAACATTTTACCACCCATCAGAGATGAATGCAATACAGTCTGCTTTCTCTATGATTTGCTTGACCTTCACTTGAACTCTGTTGAACTCTGCATCCAGCAAATGAGTAGATAAAGCATGTCTGGTTGGAGGGGTGTATGCTGGACATTGCCTGTGAGCATCAGAGGTGAACCAGTTGCATACACAACTCGAGCAAGACCATCAGCATTTCTCTGACTACGTTCCTCCATTGAGTCCAAAATAAATCTGATTCCAGGAGGACTGTGAGCTGTTGCTATCAATAAGGTATCTGATTCATCATTTTCACCTCAAATATAGGTAGAGGGACTTTTGTCAGAGGTTGTTTGTTGTGAGCACTGAGGGAACTTTATGCACTTGGCCAGGTGATTCTGCATCTTTCTGCATCTACACGATAAAGGCAAAAAAGTTGGATGCTACTAGAACTTTGTCGGTACTTAATCAGACCTAGACCCTGTCACACTGAACAAGCCAAGACGTACAACGATTGTTTACGACCTAAGAATTTGCCCACAACGTGGTCTGAGAAGTCAAAATCATGGCATAAATTAGGCTAAAATCATACAGTCTGCAAAGGCCTTTAGCGAGTACCACTTCCTTCCAATTCAGCCCATACCTGGCACGAACTCGAGACCTCTGCCTTGCTCTCCTGAAGCGTCTTACCAGTCAGTGCCGCACGAATATCTAGCTATTTATTGGCGCAGGTGGGGACACTTCAGGCTGAGGAGTAAGTTTCACATCCACATTTCACATGTGCTACACTTAGGTCAAGGAAACATTTCTACAGAATTTGAACTTGGTCATTTTCTATCACAATAATTGGGATTGATTATTTCCGGGGAAAAGTAATTTGGGTGAACTAAATAGAAGGACCATTTCCTGATCCTGAATGAGTCAACAGAAGTGAAGTGTTGTGTTCTATTTGCTGTTGGTCTTTATTACCGTTCAAATGAATTTCCCATTTAGTCCGGTTCGACTGGTGACCTAACATTGTGCTCTTTTTTCAGCTGGGCTTAGGCTCCTTTCTCGGAATCATCGGAGCCCATTTGATAGAAGATAAGAGGCAGATGGTAAGAGTATTTATATTACGCCTGCGCTTCCATATTAGTTTCGATGCCACACCTCTATAGTTCTCTGCAGACGAACACCGCCAATAACCCAATTAAATTCGTCAAGCTACAATCACTTGACATTGATAGACTACGCCCAAATTGTGGTCTTCATGTGGCATGGGCACAGAAACACTGCTACCTTCTCTAGCAGAATGTCACAGTTGGCTCACAGGGATTTTAGCATGAGTGTCAGAACATGTATCTTAGGGCTTCTTGCGAGATTCAGCCAGAAATAAACATGTGTAAGAGGGGGACAGATGTCCACGCAGGAATGTATGGACGGAACTGCAGATGAGAGCCATGGGGTGTTGCCAGGGGCGTAGCTACTCCCCAGTGGAGCTGTTGCAAAAAACCAACAACATACAAATGTTTCATTTTGCACCATCCACATCCACTCATGTATGCATGATTTTAGATGTCAACATTTAGAAATATTTTTGTTGATGTTGCCACATACACATCAACATATTTAGTAAGCATAGATGGAATATATTGCCATGGAAGGAATCTTGGCTCAGACACAAGTCCCTGCATTTGCTGGTAGCTGTTGAATGTGTTGTGTCACTGGCTACTGCTTCCCTCCTATCCTCTTTTTCCAGGGAGGGCTGCAGGGTGTTGTGGGTGGCAGGTAGCCTAGCAGTTAAGAGCGTTGGGCCAGTAACCCGAAAGGTTGCTGGTTCAAATCCCTGAGCCAACTCGGGTCAAAATCTGTCCATGTGCCCTTGAGCTATGCAGTTAACCCTAACTGCTCCTGTAAGTCGCTCTGGATAAGACCGTCTGCTAAATGGATAAAATGTAGAAATTGTTGTGTAATTGAATACGTGCTGTCTTTCTCTGAGGAGTGGAAGGGACTGAAAAGAGCTGGGTACCTTTCCAGATGTGGTGCAGGCACCAAGGTGACAGCCAGAGCACTCTATCATTGTTGCCCTCTACCTCCCCTCGCCGGGAACATTCATACTCACGCAGGCTACATTCTCAGTGACTTGGCTTACATCATGTGTACTTATATACACACTCACCTCATGTAGTCATGCACACACTATCATAGGGCACCTGCAACAGCTACAATGCCACATTAAATTAATCATATTACAACTTCAATACATAATGTAGTAGGTAATACATCATATAAAATAAATAAATGTACAGCATTAGATGCAGAACAACACAATGATTTATTCATGGAATGAGAATATTCCCCCTGATTTGACTTTGCTATGGAAGATAAGACAAAGGTCTGAGTGGAAAGCACTTTGTTTCTCTTGTCACTCTTTGTGTGTCTTCCAGCTGGTGGCGTCCATTATGTTCATCAGTTTTGGAGTGGTGGCTGCCTTCTGCTGTGCCATTGTGGATGGGGTGTTTGCAGCAAGACACATTGTGAGTACCAGTAACAAACACAGCGAGTAAGCCAAGTTCTAAGCAGCAAACATACAGAAGACAGATGCACAGGATACCATGCAGTCATATGGAATGTCAATGTTTCAGTGTTATTACATAGTAACCACACCAATAACGGATTTAATATATAATCTGACCATTGCCACTTGATTATACCATTGTTTTGTACCTTTTCAATTTTCCATGAGAAATTATTATTTACATACAGGTTACTTACGTATAGATTATGATACAAGTTCATTTGCATCTTGTGTTGTTGGAGTGTATTCTGCTGGTGTGGTTTATTTGTCACGTGCGCCGAATACAACCGGTGTAGACCTTACAGTGAAATGCTTACTTACAGGCTCTAACCAATAGTGGAAAAAAGGTATTAGGTGAACAATAGGTAAGTAAAGAAATAAAACAACAGTAAAAAGACAGGCTATATACAGTAGCGAGGCTATAAAAGTAGCGAGGCTACATCCAGACACCGGTTAGTCAGGCTGATCGAGGTAGTATGTACATGTAGATATGGTTAACTTCTATGGGCTAGTTGGGACGCTAGCGTCCCACCTGCGGGACACAGCCAGTGAAATTTCAGGGCAGAAAAAATAAAAAAATAAAAAATGTCATAATTTCTCAAACATACGACTATTTTACACCATTTTAAAAGATACACTTCTCGTTAATCTAACCACATTGTCCGATTTCAAAAAGGCTTTACAGCGAAAGCAAAACATTAGATTATGTTAGGAGAGTACATAGCCCAAAATAATCACACAGCCATTTTCCAAGCAAGGACATGTGTCAATAAAACACAGCTAAATGAAGCACTAACCTTTGACGATCTTCATCAGATGACACTCCTAGGGCATTATGTTACACAATACATGTATGTTTTGTTCGATAAAGTTAATGTTTATATCCAAAAACAGCATTTTACATTGGCGCATGATATTCAGAAAATGTATTCCCACCAAAACGTCCGGTGAATGTGCACATCAATTTACAAAAATACTCATCATAAACATTGACAAAATACATAATTTTTTAAGAATTATAGATAGACTACTCCTTTATGCAACCACTGTGTCAGATTTTAAAATAGCTTTACGGAGAAAGCACATTTTTCAATATTCTGAGTACATAGCTCAGCCATCACGGCGAGCTATTCAGACACCCGCCAAATTCGGGGCAACCTAAACTCAGAATTAGTATTAGAAATATTGTATTACCTTTGCTGATCTTCGTCAGAATGCACTCCCAGGACTGCTACTTCCACAAGAAATGTTGTTTTTGTATACAATAATCCATATTTATGTCCAAATACCTCCGTTGTGTTCGTGCGTTCAGAGCACTATCCAAAGGGTAACGCCCAAGCGCAGAACAAGAGCCGAAAAGTCAAAATGTTCCATTAACGTACTTAGAAGCATGTCAAACGCTGTTTAAAATCAATCTTTATGGTATTTTTAACGTAAAATTGCGATAACATTCCAACCGGACAATAGCATATTCATTCAAGAAGAAAAAGAAGGAGGGGCGTGCTCGCGGGACCGAGAATATCCAATCCCTTTGTTGCCAGGCAGACCACTCAGTGAATGAGCTCCTATACTCTGCCCAGTGACAGGAAAATGCTCAAACCACTTTCTGAAGGCTTTAGACAGCCAATGGAAGCCTTAGGAAGTGCAACGTCACCCCACAGACACTGGAGCTTCGATAGAGAATCAAAAGAAGAACTACAATTCTCAGACTTTTCACTTCCTGCTTGGATTTTTCTCAGGTTTTTGCCTGCCATATGAGTTCTGTTATACTCACAGACACCATTCAAACAGTTTTAGAAACTTCCGAGTGTTTTCCATCCAAATCTACTAATAATATGCATATTCTAGTTTCTGGGCCAGAGTAGTAACCTGTTTAAATTTGGTACATTTTTAATCCGGCCGTGAAAATACTGCCCCCTAGCCCAGACAGGTTAAAGTGACTATGCATATATGATGAAAAGAGAGTAGCAGTAGCGTAAAAGAGGGGTTGGCGGGTGGTGGGTGGCGGGACACAATGCAGATAGCCCGGTTAGCCAATGTGCGGGAGGACTGGTTGGTCGGCCCAATTGAGGTAGTATGTACATGAATGTATAGTTAAAGTGACTATGCATATATGACAAACAGGGAGTAGCAGCAGCGTAAAAAGAGGGGTTGGGGGGGCACACAATGCAAATAGTCCGGGTAGCCATTTGATTACCTGTTCAGGAGTCTTATTGCTTGGGGGTGAAAACTGTTGAGAAGTCTTTTTGTCCTAGACTTCGCACTCCGGTACTGCTTGCCATGCGGTAGTAGAGAGAACAGTCAATGACTGGGGTGGCTGGGGTCTTTGACAATTTTTAGGGCCTTCCTTTGACACTGCCTGGTGTAGAGGTCCTGGATGGCAGGCAGCTTAGCCCCAGTGATGTACTGGGCCATACGCACTACCCTCTGTAGTGCCTTGCGGTCAGAGGCCGAGCAACTGCCGTACCAGGCAGTGCTGCAACCAGTCAGGATGCTCTCGATGTTGCAGCTGTAGAACCTTTTGAGGATCTCAGGACCCATGCCAAATCTTTTTAGTTTCCTGAGGGGGAATAGGCTTTGTCGTGCCCTCTTCACGACTGTCTTGGTGTGTTTGGACCATTCTAGTTTGTTGGTGAGGAACTTGAAGCTCTCAACCTGCTCCACTACAGCCCCGTCGATGAGAATGGGGGCGTGCTCGGTCCTCCTTTTCCTGTAGTCCACAATCATCTCCTTAGTCTTGGTTACGTTGAGGGATAGGTTGTTATTCTGGCACCACATGGCCAGGTCTCTGACCTCCTCCCTATAGGCTGTCTCGTCATTGTCGGTGATCAGCCCTACCACTGTTGTGTCGTCTGCAAACTTAATGATGGTGTTGGAGTCGTGCCTGGCCATGCAGTCGTGGGTGAACAGGGAGTACAGGAGGGGACTGAGCACGCACCCCTGTGGAGCTCCAGTGTTGAGGATCAGCGTGGCAGATGTGTTGCTACCTACCCTCACCACCTGGGGGCAGCCCGTCAGGAAGTCCAGGATCCAGTTGCAGAGGGAGGTGTTTAGTCCCAGGATCCTTAGCTTAGTGATGAGCTTTGAGGGTACTATGGTGTTGAACGCTGAGCTGTAGTCAATTAATAGCATTCTCACATAAGTGTTCCTTTTGTCCAGGTGGGAAAGGGCAGTGTGGAGTGCAATAGCAATTGCATCATATGTGGATCTGTTTGGGCGGTATGCAAATTGGAGTGGGTCTAGGGTCTACTGCTGTTGTTTCTTTACTGATGTGTAAAACCTAAACAGTAGGATAAAATGTGGATATGATGACTTTGTGTTGCGCCCCAGGACCTTAGACCCTACTACGCCGGTCGCTGTGATTTCCACGCCAATTCAAAACCCTCTGTTGATTATGAAGATGTGAGTGCACACTTAATTCCTGTTGACCTCATATCACCACTTTGTTGAAAGGTTAACTTAAAATTGTTTAAATGTTGCCTTAGAGTTGAAAATCCATTACTTTCACATAATATAGAGCATGACCCATATGCATTATCATGTCATAAGTGACTATCTGTGTTAAATCTAGGTTCACTGCCAGACAGCAGCCCGGGCTACCTGTAACTTACGTGTGAAATCCAATACCTGTTACTGCTGTGACCTCTACAACTGTGGCAAGTGAGTTTGCTAAGCCTCCTTCACAAATTCCTATCATTAGAGGATTATTTTGATTATTTTTCTGCCTGAGGGGCAGCTAAACTCAGCTCAATTTTGTTTGATTATTTACTTCTTTGCCTCAAATGTATACACTTGTTGTTTTAGTGTCTTTTTAGTTGCTTTAAAGGTCAGCACTGCTTATGTTTCAGAGAACACCCTCTTTTGGGACATGCGAATAAAGATGTTTTGAAAAAGTTTAGGAAAACGTCCATGATTTGGAAGTAGGTCCCTTTCTTTTAGCCCCTTGTGAAACATTGTTGTGGTTGATTTTAAGAGTAGCTGTGTATAAGTCTTCCTGCTTGGAATACACCATGGGAATGATTGGATGCCCTGCCCTCACTCTTACATGAAGACCAATCCTCATACCCGTTTCCCAACTCTCTCTCTCTAGTAGCTGTAGCTACAGTAGTTCCCCCTTTCCAACTTGATTTGAAACTGTCATCCGTTTTACAACCAAAGGTGCACTTGTGTTCATTTCTATGTTGTTGATTTGGGATTTATGCCTGCCTGTCATTTTCCTGTCAAAAATACACAATGAATGTCATAGGCATGACACATTTCTCTTTAGCCTTGCATCTCAATAAGGTGGTTCTTACTTCTGTATGTCTTTACTCGTTCTCCTTCCTGATCTCGTCCACCCACCTCTCCCGCACACTGGCCCAGCCGTGTGGAGCTTATGGGGGGCTACCATGAGTATACGGAGGTGGGGAGCTGCGAGGACGTGGTGCACCTCTACCACCTGCTGTGGTCCGTCATCATTCTCAACATTGCCGCTCTCTTCCTGGGCATCATTACCGCCGCCGTGCTGGGAGGTTTCAAGGACTTGGTGAGACGAGCAGCAGGGTTGTATTTATTAGGGCACATCCTAGCATAACGTTTTAAAGCGTTTTTCAACAGAAAAAAAGGAAAGCAAGCGGTTATTATTAGACAAGTCCAGGTATTCCCCCCCGGATGCAAATTCTCAGTATATGTGGCCCTTAGTGTTGCCCTTTGTGACGTGCACACACCATGAACCACAGGTATCAGTATTGCTCATTATATCTTTGTGTTTTGGACAGACGCCCATGCTGACCCCTGACTTGTCTGAATCAGAGCCCCTTCCTGCAGCCCCTTTCACCTTAGTGTTTCCAGCTCCCAGCAGCCCCTCGTTCAACCCCAATTACAACATTGCCACCTACCTGCCACCCTACACTGCCTACGACCTGCAGGTAATATACTACTAATACCCATCATACATTATCCCCCACATAGCCACAACTAACAGAAATAATGCATTAGGACTGAAGACTAACTTGAACTATGTGTGGGTAAGTCAAACTTTTGAGGAGATCACGCATTTATGTCAATGGTAAATATGCACAAATTCAAGTTACACTGGTGGATTTCAAGTTAAGATTCTGTCCTTACTGCTTGATCATAGTATGAGTACTCTGCAAACTCGAGTCATCTGTCTTGTTTTAACTCCGGCTCATCTTCTCCCTCCCTTCTCCTCAGGGCTCCAGCATGATGTTCCCTGACTCTTCTGGCCTGTCTGATGACTCCCAGTCAGGGGCTAGCCACATAGAGGCCAGCCGCATGTGGCCCACCCTGGTCCCTCCACGCTACTCTCCCCCTTACTTCCCCCCCGATGAGAAGCCCCCACCATACAGCCCCTAGGAGAGTGGCTGGTCCTGGGAAAGAACAGGGGAGGGCATCCGGCATCATCTCCTCTTTTTCCAGCTGCATTAACAACAATGGGCATTGATGGATGTTGGTGGGCCTTGAATATTAACCTGTTTGAAAGAGAGCTGCTGCTACATCTGGTGCTCCATACCTTTCTAAAGCAGCCAAGCCTGCCTGGGCTTTGTGTATGCAGAGACAAGGAGTTACTGGAAGAAAAAAATTGCATGCGTCACTGATGTGACTAGAAGCCAGTGCCATTTGTCATAGGAGGGCTGCAAGGTTCATTCATCCCCCAATAAATATAGCCTGTTAGGATTCAGTTCAGCCCAACCTGGATGGAGCGGGGGATATAACAAGATGCTGCTTGCCCTACACACTTTTCTCAGCAGACTCTCTGTCGGTGCCAGTTCGCTCCCTACATCTTTCCCTTGGCCCTACCTATTCTATGTTTGCAGGGGTCTGGATAGGTATAAACAGTGTAGTGGGGAATGTAAACATCCTATCGTTTACACCTTAAAGTTCTGCAAACATCGAAGAGTTAGAGCCAAGGTGCGAATTGGGATCGGTTGTACTTGTATCAAAAACAAGCTTACCTCGCTCAAGATACCAGGACTGTCTACAGATGTGCCTTATCCATATCTGTCGACTCTCAGAGAAGCACCAGTTATCCTGACCAGATTAGAAGCTCGCCACCTTGGACAATGTGGTCTCCTCCCTCTGACTCGCACCTCAGTCAGTGTCTCGCTTTCTCTCTCTGCCTTAGTATAGTATGAATGCTTTCTGTCAAAAGTGGCACCGTGATTGCTCCTTATTTTTTGCATTGCCTTTAAGTGACATGACACTGGTGTCGTGGTTTGGGAATGGTTTGTCTGATTCGGGACTGATTTATACGCCTTGGTAATGTCACATTGAACCAGTATTAATACTGTTAGATTGCTTTCAAGCTCAACTTTTTGTGTATTTCCATTAGGACTAAAAGTGTATAGCTTGTAATTTACTGTACATCATTAGAAATATAATCTGTAACGTTGCTTGGACATATGTAAAGGTACACAATTGTATCTCGTAATGTAAAATGAAGGTATTGAAGCATAGATCACAGTTCACCCTATTACTCTTTATCTCACATTGTTGTTCGCAAATTGTGAGCAGGGATATAGCAGAGCCAATAAGCCTTTGTTGTGGGGTGGATTGGGGGGCAATCTATGGAGCCATATACCTGCCAAAAGGTTGAACATGCGTATCATTAGGATCGTAAGAAAATCCATATGTAAATTGTTTGGATCGTAAGAAAAACCATGCGTGAAACATGAAACTTAAACGTTAAAATAGATCTGTCAATGTACAAACCCTATGTTACGATTATGAATTAACATTTACACATTCAATTCTTACTTTACATATCCATTTACAGATCTTTTTTATGCGTACAAACTTTTGTCAGTAATGTGGCATCGGCAAAGGACATGAACCGAACGTAGCTAGTCGAAGTTAGCTAGTCAATCAAGCAACTCTAGCCCGCTATCTAAATATGCCATGCTGTTGTGTGTTTATATAATGGAATAATTTAATTTTATAGCCGCGTGGGGCTTTTGTGGTGATCATGTAACCTAATGAATCACACTTTTTCCAGTATTTGGAGCACCTTAGGCCTTACAGTGGGGGAAAAAAGTATTTGATCCCCTGCTGATTTTGTACGTTTTCCCACTGACAAAGAAATGATCAGTCTATAATTTTAATGGTAGGTTTATTTGAACAGTGAGAGACAGAATAACGAGAAAAACACATGTCAAAAATGTTAGAAATTGATTTGCATTTTAATGAGGGAAATAAGTATTTGACCCCCTCTCAATCAGAAAGATTTCTGGCTCCCAGGTGTCTTTTATACAGGTAACGAGCTGAGATTAGGAGCACACTCTTAAAGGGAGTGCTCCTAACCGCAGCTGGTTACCTGTATAAAAGACACCTGTCCACAGAAGCAATCAATCAATCAGATTCCAAACTCTCCACCATGGCCAAGACCAAAGAGCTCTCCAAGGATGTCAGGGACAAGATTGTAGACCTACACAAGGCTGGAATGGGCTACAAGACCATCGCCAAGCAGCTTGGTGAGAAGGTGACAACATTTGGTGCGATTATTCGCAAATGGAAGAAACACAAAAGAACTGTCAATCTCCCTCGGCCTGGGGCTCCATGCAAGATCTCACCTCGTGGAGTTGCAATGATCATGAGAACGGTGAGGAATCAGCCCAGAACTACACGGGAGGATCTTGTCAATGATCTCAAGGCAGCTGGGACCATAGTCACCAAGAAAACAATTGGTAACACACCACGCCGTGAAGGACTGAAATCCTGCAGCGCCCGCAAGGTCCCCCTGCTCAAGAATACATATACATGCCCGTCTGAAGTTTGCCAATGAACATCTGAATGATTCAGAGGACAACTGGTGAAAGTGTTGTGGTCAGATGAGACCAAAATGGAGCTCTTTGGCAACAACTCAACTCGCTGTGTTTGGAGGAGGAGTAATGCTGCCTATGACCCCAAGAACACCATCTCCACCGTCAAACATGGAGGTGGAAACATTATGCTTTGGGGGTGTTTTTCTGCTAAGGGGACAGGACAACTTCACCGCATCATTTGATGGGGCCATGTACTGTCAAATCTTGGGTGAGAACCTCCTTCCCTCAGCCAGGGCATTGAAAATGGGTCGTGGATGGGTATTCCAGCATGACAATGACCCAAAACACACGGCCAAGGCAACAAAGGAGTGGCTCAAGAAGAAGCACATTAAGGTCCTGGAGTGGCCTAGCCAGTCTCCGGACCGTAATCCCATAGAAAATCTGTGGAGGGAGCTGAAGGTTCGAGTTGCCAAACGTCAGCCTCGAAACCTTAATGACTTGGAGAAGATCTGCAAAGAGGAGTGGGACATAATCCCTCCTGAGATGTATGCAAACCTGGTGGCCAACTACAAGAAACGTCTGACCTCTGATTGCCAACAAGGGTTTTGCCACCAAGTACTAAGTCATGTTTTGCAGAGGGGGTCAAATACTTATTTCCCTCATTAAAATGCAAATCAATTCCTAACATTTTTGACGTGTTTTTCTGGATTTTTTTGTTGTTATTCTTGTCTCTCACTGTTCATATAAACCTACCATTAAAATGATAGACTGATCATTTCTTTGTAAGTGGGCAAACGTACAAAATCAGCAGGGGATCAAATACTTTTTTCCTCCACTGTATATTAGGCATTTTGACTGTTGCGTTTGTGAATCCGACTCGGTATGTAGGCTTGTTATAGCCATTTGCGATGCACAACCCCATCACGCAGAGGATATATCCATATCCAAAACAAGACAAAACTAAATATTGATTAGGTCTTGGTCATAACCTGTCCTGAGTGAAAACGTTCCTATCAGCCACTGCACATGCTTTAACTATTTTGTAAAAAAAAATATTTGGAATAAACAAATGGAAAAGACTGTTCTATTCTCTTTGATTTAGTTCCTATTGCAACTCAGACAAATTACTGAATGAGAGACATACTGACTGAACTGAATGTAGGATTAATTAAATGTTAAAATATGTTGGAATGACAAGTTGCACGCATCATGCATGCTCTACACTTTATTTGGCTAGTAGGCAAATAGTCCTACATTAGGCTATAATGACTCTGACTGCATGCCTCCAGAAGGGCAACTTCTGAGGCTGAGGGTTGCTTTTCTGAAGGCTCATGGTGCTGCATGGAGATCACAAGCTCTTCAACTGGGCAGCAGTGTTGAGATGGAGGGAATAGCCTGGATGGAGACTACCTAAGACCACTGCAACAGAGTTATTGTGAAGTGTGGGAATAAGCTTATGCCAGACTTAGCCTACATTTAACCTCTCCCTTGTTCATTTCAAGGCACATTACCAGTCAAAAGTTTGGACACACCTACTCATTCAAGAGTTTTTGTTTATTTTTACTATTTTCTATATTGTAGAATAGAAGACAAACTATGAAATAACACATGTAATCATATAGTAACCAAAAAGTTGTTAAACAAATCAAAATATCTTATATTTGAGATTTTTCAAAAAGTAGCCACCCTTTGCCTTGATGACAGCTTTGCACACTCTTGGCATTCTCTCAACCAGCTTCATGAGGCAGTCACCTGGAATGCATTTCAATTAACAGGTGTGCCTTGTTAAGTTAATTTGTGTTATTGTTTCCTTCTTAATGCGTTTGAGACAATCAGTTGTGTTGTGACAAGGTAGGGGTGGTATACAGATGATAGCCCTATTAGGTAAAAGACCAAGATCATATTATGGCAAGAACAGCTCAAATAAGCAGAGAAACGACAGTCCATCATTACTTTAAGACATGAAGGTCAGTCAATCTGTAAAATTTCAAGAACTTTAAAAGCTTCTTCTAGTGGAGTCGCAAAAGCCATTAAGCGCTATGATGAAACTGGCTCTCATGAGGACCGGCACAGGAAAGGAAGACTCAGAGTTGTCTCTGCAGCAGAGGATAAATTCATTAGAGTTACCAGCCTCAGAAATTGTAGTCCAAATAAATGCTTCAGAGTTCAAGTAACAAAAACATCTCAACATCAACTGTTCAGAGGAGACTGCGTGAATCAGGCCTTCATGGTCGAATTGCTGCAAAGAAACCACTACTAAAGGACACCAATAACACGAAAAGACTTGCTTGGGCCAAGAAACACAAGCAATGGACATTAAACCTCTTGGAATGCATTTCAATTAACAGGTGTGCATTAAAAGTTAATTTGTGGAATTTCTTTCCTTAATGCATTTGAGCCAATCAGTTGTGTTGTGACAAGGTAGGGGTGGTATACAGAAGATGGCCCTATTTGGTAAAATACCAAGTCCGTATTATGGCAAGAACCGCTCAAATAAGCAAAGAGAAACCACAGTCCATTATTACTTTAAGGTCAGTCAATCCAGAACACTTCAAGAACTTTTAAAGTTTCTTCAAGTGTAATCGCAAAAACCATCAAGCGCTATGATGAAACTGGCTCTCATGAGAATCGCCACAGGAAAGGAAGCCCCAAGTTCATTAGAGTTACCAGCCTCAGAAATCGGCAATTAACTGCACCTCAGATTGCAGCCCAAATAAATGCTTCAGAGTTCAAGTAACAGACACATCTCAACATCAACTTTTCAGAGGAGACTGCGTGAATCAGGCCTTCATGGTTGAATTGCTGCAAAGAAACCACTACCTAAGTACACCAATAAGAAGAAGAGACTTGCTTGGGCCAAGAAACACAAGCAATGGACATTAGGCCGGTGGAGATCTGTGTTTTGGTCTGATGAGTCCAAATTTGAGATTTTTGGTTCCAACCGCCGGTTCTTGTGAGATGCAGAGTGGGTGATGGATGATCTCCGCATGTGTGGTTCCCACCGTGAAGCATTACAAGTAATAGAGAATGGAGACTTAACTTAAAAACGTGCAGGATACCTCTTTCCGGTTTCCCTGACATCCGTTTTTTTATTCTGTTATACTTGTTTGGGTAGCACTCCTCACAGGCCGTTCGGTGTACGTTTTTTTTGGTTGGCGAGATTAAACTGTCAAAACTCTTTAAGGTATTATTGTATATGTCAGAATTGCAACACAAGATTTGTTCAAGCCTAAAATGTTAGTCCGTAGTCATAACATGGTGTTTGTATGTTCACAGATGAAATGTCACGTTTACGTTTGTTTCACACTTGGCTTTTGTTACGATCCTAACAATTTAAGTATGGATTTTCTTACGATCCTAACAATATGTACATTCAACCTTTTGGCAGGTATCTGGCTCCATAGGAATGTGAAAAATAAATTATCACTCCTAATGTTATTTATTTTTGTAAAGGGACTAAACACTAAACTCTCCTGTCTCTTTATGGGTGTAATATAATAGGTTATTACACACGTACACTTGAGTATACCAAAAGAACACCGCCTTGTGTTGTCTTAAATCACAAAATGCATTGACCTCAAAAGTACAGCCTCGAGATGATCGATTAAAGTAGTCAGTTTTGTTTTTGCACAATTTGTTTTGAACAGCACTTTCTCAACCGCTGAAGATGGACTTCTGCGGACTGGAGTGGATTGATTGTCTCGCCATTAAAAGTAATTGTGTAAAATGCTTGTACGGTGTTCTTTTCCATAGACAACATATAAGTTAAATAGTCAACATGCATCATCCTTAATGAAATCCCTACCTCACAAGGTGCATTTTATTTTCCATTTTTGAGAATAACCATCCACCAGGGGGAAAAATGCCAATGGAGGGGCCTTCATTACTATGGGATTTAGGAAAACTATCAGATTTAAACTCTTTCAAACTAAAAGGCTGTGTAGTCGTCTCATTCAATAGGTTTCTTCCATTCTGCCAAAATGAGGCACACTTTATTTTTTACTTTTATTAACATTTGTTTAGCACTATACCTAATAAATACGTTTTTAAAACAGAAACATTTTCAAAATGAAAAAAGGTCACAATTATGTACACTGTTAATTGTGTAAGGTTTCTTTTAGCCATAAAAGTTGGCAGTGAAGGACATAATGAAGCAGTATAAAATGTCAAGTTAGCTCTCCGCAGTCCAACTCAATTCAAATACATACTGACAAGGGGAAGGGAAGAAAAAGGAACATAAACAAATATAACGATCTGCAGAACAATCCTGCACTAGGTGCTATTTCATAACAGAAAGAAATGGTTTTCAAGTTACATGATTCCTATGATACACTATGTAGGCAAACTGTATACATACAGAGTAGGAGGTAGCTGACTAAACTCAACTCCAGGGCAAAGGAAGTTTCTGATGAACTCCACCAACGGAGTAAAGCAGAGACCAGGCTTTGTGGATCAACGCTTAAAAAAATATAAACGATGAAATGCTTACCTTGTACCTATGTTTGTCCTCTGTGGTTGTGTGCCTTTCTTTGTTTTCTGAAATCCATACTTTTTAATAAAAGGTTAGTCAAATACAACCATTGACCGTTTCCTTGTTGAGGTTCATCTTATAGCAACAGAAATGAGGAAACAGTCTGTGGTTGTTTTTAATTAAAGTTTTTTTTTTTTAAGTGTGGATTTCAGAAAACAAAGGGATGAATGACATCCATCAATATCCAGCATCCTGATCCAATCTCTGTTCAAACAACAAACATCAACTGTTACCATTCAGCACCACTGTACATTTTATCTTCCCAAAGGCATAAGGTAATTTGACTCCTGATAACAAAAATATATTTCATAAAAAATAAAGATCTAACAATAAATAAATGCATATGCCTAGATTTAGGGTCCTTCTGTTGAACTGTATGAGCACTCCAGACAGAGTACTCACAAATATTGACCATTAAAAAGGGTAAGTAGAAATACAATGAGCGCCAATACATAGTTCAATGACAAGCGCTTGATAAGAACAAAAGTCACATTACACTCCAGATGGGCTAGCTAGAGCACATAGGAATTTCCTAAAAACAACTACACTTAACAAAAATATGAACACAAGATGTAAAGTGTTGGTCCTGTGTTTCATGAGCTGAAATAAAAAATCTCAGATATTGTCTATAAGCACCAAAAGCGTATTTCTCTACAATGTTGTGCACAAATTTGTTTACATCCCTGTTATTGAGCATTTCTCCTTTGCCAAGATAATCCATCCACCTGACAGGTGTGGCATACCAAGAAGCTGATTAAATAGCATGATCATTACACAGGTGCGCCTTGTGCTGGGGACAATAAAAGGCCACTTTAAAAATGTGAAGTTTTGTCACAATACCACAGATGTCTCAAGTTGAGGGAACGTGCAATTGGCATGCTGACTGCAGAAATGTCCACCAGAGCTGTTGCCAGAGAATTGAATGTTCATTTTTCCACCTTAAGCCACCACCAATGTCGTTTTAGAGAATTTGGCAGTACGTCCAACCGGCTTTACAACCGCAGACCACATGTAACCATGCCAGCCCAGGACCTCCACATCCAGCTTCTTCACCTGCCAGATCATCTGAATGAGGGTGAGGTGGGGGTGGTCACAGGGTGCTGAGGAGTATTTCTGTTTGTAATAAAAACCTTTTTCTGAATGGCTGGTCCTGGCTCCCCAGTGGATGGTCCTGGCTCCCCAGTGGGTGGGCCTATGCCCTCCCAGGCCCACCCATGGCTGACCTTGCCCAGTCATGTGAAATCCATGTATTAGAGCCTAATGAATTTATTTCAATTGATTGATTTCCTTATATGAACTGTAACTCAGCACAATATTTGAAATGGTTGTATGTTGCGTTTATATATTTTTTTCAGCACAGTTTAGCTAAAACAACTGTTTAACATTTGAAAAAGACAACATTTGACGTGGACCCAGGAAACAAAATTCAAATAGGGGGACCCACTGACAAGGCATAGATCACAGAGCCACCCTGCTCAGTACGTCTCTGGTATGACAAACTCAAACTCAGAAGAGCCTGGGGGAGGTTGGATAGGGCGGCTCCCTGGCCGGTGGGCACCTGATCCAGGCTGTGCCTCTGGCTCCACAAAGATGTCATCCCAGTTCAACATCTTGCCCTGGGTGGACTGTAACTGTATTGGGTTGGCCAGGTGCCCCCTTCCAGGGTTAATGTGCTGGACGCTCCCATCCTCTTGGATAATAGGGACCCCTCGTGAATCTGAATCGTCTGTCTCATATGAGTAGGTCTTGAACTGCACCGTTTTGCAAGGGAGAAGGCGGTACAAGTTGTTGTCAGTGTCGTCCTTTTGTTTCCTCCCGGATGGGTCCTGGTTGTGGGCCTGTTTGCAGTGAGTCGACAGTAGCTGGTAGTTGATTAACATCTCGTTGCACAGCAGGCACTGGTACCGCCGCTCCCCTGTGTGGTGGATCTCGTGTTTGGTCCGATACTCGGCCAGGGCAAACACCTTGTCACAGTAGTGGCACGGGTACTTCTTCTCCCAGGAGTGGGTGTTGAAGTGGCGCCGGAGGCTCGTCAAGCACACGTAGGGACGCTTGCAGACCATGCACACAAAGAAAGTCTTCCCGTCCATGATGAGCTCGTAGTGATCTTGCTGCTCTGTTTTGGTCTTCTTGATCGAGGCACCCTGTGGCAGTGGAGCGGTGTTGAAAGGTTGAAGAGGGGTAGCCATCAGAGACCTCTTTCCCCCTCTACTGTTTTTAGAATCTCCCTCCCCGGGGTCGTCCTTCATGGGGACAATGTCATATGTGTTTTCCCCAATATTGGCATACACCTTGCAGCCTGGAGAAAACGAGTCGATCTCTGAGGCTTTATCTAGTGTTATCGTCTTTTTTGTGGTTGCGGACATTTGGGGAATGTTGAGGCCTGCCTCGTTGATGAATCCGCCGGGTGACTTGACGGCCGAGAGCTTGATTTTTAAGTCACTCTGTCGAGCTAGTGAAACCTGCTTCTTGTGGATTCCTATTATCTTGTGGTTTTCTGAGGGCAGGGAGGTGCTGATGGGTTCGGGGGTGAAAGTGCCAATTCTAGCCGGCGTAGTGGGTGTGCTGCAAGAGGAGGCTCCAGTGGGTGAAGGTGGAATATCTGAGCTTGTGTCAGGGGACACCATGGGTCTGATCAAAGGACTTTGGCCTCGCAAGGTCTGCGAGGAGCTGTTGAGGTGCGGGGCTGCTTTGACTGTTTTCTCTTGGTCCTTTGTCAAAGCGAGTCTGGCCTCTCCCGGTTGCTTTGTCACAGAGTCTTCCTCTGTATTGGGTCCATCCAAATCGATGATTTCGCAGGGCTTGCATTTCTTGGTGGCGTCCGTTTTGGATACAAACATAATGTCATCATCGTCTGAGTCCTGATTCTTGTTTGCACTTTTGTCAGTTTGACTGAACTCCTCTGCAGACAGTGAAAAGGACTCGGTGACAATGGGCATCATCATCCCCATTGAGTCTGTACTGCTTTTCTCCACGGAGCTTACTTCATTGTTTTCTGTGTCTTTTGACAGACCAGGTAGGCCCTTGACTTGTGAGAGCGGTACGCCTAGATTCGCAATGAACTTCACGCCCAACACCTGCCCAGCATTGATAAGCTCATTGAGCATGTCGGAACGAACGCGGACAATTTTGGAACTGTAAATGTAATTCAGGACTTCCTCAAAGATTTCCGCTTTGATGAAATTCAACTCGATCACCTGTCCAGCCACTGAGAAGAGTTGGTGGAAATAAGTACTTGACGCGGACAAAATGTTTTTGTGTGCTCTAAATTTACGGTCCTGTATAATTATGGTGACATCACAGAACAATCCATTATTTCGCTGTCTATTCATCGACTTCAGCACCGTTCCTGAATACCGGGTGTCAGTTGCAGAGATCAGCTTTAGGCCCGACATCCCTGTGGAGTGAAGACAAAAGCAATGAATGACAAATGCA
This sequence comes from Salmo trutta, assembly GCF_901001165.1. Taxonomy (NCBI): domain Eukaryota; kingdom Metazoa; phylum Chordata; class Actinopteri; order Salmoniformes; family Salmonidae; genus Salmo; species Salmo trutta. The sequence continues at coordinate 3,116,991 of NC_042969.1, read as the reverse complement.
TTCACTTGACAGTCTTTCTATCAATATAAAACATTCCCCCCCCCCCAGTAAGTCTTACAGTTGCTTGACTGCACTACTACCAGTAAATGTAAAATCGCCTTTCACTTCTTGTTGGGTAACCTAATCATGCATTCATAGTAGCCAGAGAGGAAGAGGCGAAGCGAGAGGATTCACGCTCGTCAGAATCTGTCCAAAATAAGCACAATGCGTTTCTATGGGCTTATTTTGGACCTAAGGTTGTCGCATGCCTTCCTGCCTTTGGGACAACGACTCCCATTGTTAGGGTGGAGACATCAGTATCTCGTCATCATTTAATGATCTCTGTAGTAGCTCATTGTTTTAAAGGGCGACTACACTTCCTTATTTGGCCTCATTTTAGATTTGGTTCATTAAAGGGTAACTCTCAACCCCAATTTAGCATTTGTCCAACCCCTTCAAATGTTAAAAAAATGCATTCAGGTGAGAAGTTGTGGGTGAGGGGAATTGCTAATAAATATTAACTTTGGGGGGGTGTGGGGCACAAAAAATATATTTGAAATATGGACTCACGTTTATTGCAGTATTGTGTTGGGAAGAAAAGTGCAATCATCCCCTTGAAAATGAAGATTAGAGGCTCAATTCAATCCAACTCGCATTGCAGTATTTATGCAGTAGCTCTTTTCCAAATGGTCAAATTAACTCACAGATTAGTCTTACTGTATAAAAACCTACAACTACTACTACCACCAGGGTGACCCCTTCTCACAGGTATGATTTCACTCTTTTGACTTAGAAGTGTGTGGGCATTGGATGAATACTGTAAAGGATTTGGAGAGAAAAAAGATATCTGCCCCCATGTGGAATTAGAACTCACATCTATTTCTTGTTACTTTGGATGTAGCTACGAATATAAACATATAATCCTTATAGCCTACATGTTTTTTTTTCTTTGTAAAAGCACAGATGAAACGGTAAGCAAAAACGTTGAATTTGGTCATAAGCAGAAATGTGATTTACAGCCATTTTAATTTTGTGTAACGTCAGTTGTCTTGTCAAGGAAGCATCATGCAAAAATATATTGGCACACTCCACTTATCAAGACCATTGACAAATAAGGCGCCCTGTCACCTGATTTTATAGTAAGGCTTGAGGTGGTACCACCCAGTACATCCAAAACCGAACCCTCCCTTGAGATGACGTAACTACATCATGATTTCAATGGTAGAGTTGAACTGCTAGTGGCAAAGAGCTAGATTTACAACTAAAAGACCAAAATATATCACTTTTGCAACAAACTGTCAAAATTAAGACCAGAATTTACGTGTTTCACTATAACTAAGCGTAAAACATCTGTGTTTTGATCATAAAAAATAATAATATTAAAGGCTAGCAGCCTTGACCGAATTCAAACGCGAGTTGGTTTCGGGGTGTGGTTTGATGTGGATGTCTCGTGTGTTTACAGGTGGGAAGAGTTAGCCAAATTATTTAGCCAATTAGCTTCAGCTGGCTTGCCGTGGCAAAGTTAGTTTGACTATGGATAGCCTTTCTCTAAGGCTAGTTAGGGACCGTCAATGAATTACAAAATGGAAATCTGACGATATTTTCATCTTTTAGTTGTCTCAAATGCTTCAATATTTGTATATGAATTATTACATTTTATAGTTGGAGGTTTTTAGGTCATTAAAATTTGGAGCTACTGACCTTTAAAAATATTGTCCCATGTACATTGTGTGATTTACTGATGGTCCCTATCTAACCCCATAGGGATATCGAATGTCAAACCAAATTGACCATGGACATTACAGGTCGCATGAAGCTGCGCTCCAAATGTATGATTACTTGGGTGCTGCCAGCTGTGGACAGGATTAAAATAAACCCAACCCACGGAAAACTGTTATGGTAACCTTCATTCCGTGACAAACAATTTTTTCCTATCATTTCGCAAATCTCAGTTTTAAACAAGACTGACTTTATGACCAAAAATGCTCCTATTTACACTTTGTAGTCAATTTTGACACTAGAATAAATGTTTCTGACTCATATTGATGGCATATATGCCATTTTCAATGTGAGAAGTTACTTTTTAGGGGCAGTCACTCTTTAAAAGCAGGTAGGAGTCAGCTACCTATTATACTAGCTGTTCTACAAGCTAGAGTGGTAAATAAAATATTTGGCAAACTAACTACACTGCTAGCTAGCTAACTAACTATAGCCTTAATTGAAAATAAAAGTCAAGATCGATACAATAGTGAAGTGCCGTTCGAGAACGATTCGTTATTTTTGAACTACTCTTTTTACTGACTTGAGAGTCATGATTCGTTTTACTGATTTGTTTTACTCAATTTAGTCGTTTGTTTGACCTGCTAGTGGTGGCTGCAATGAATCCTACAACAGAATGAATACACGCCCCTCTGGTTCAGCGACTCCTGAGACGTGCTCCGACCACCAACTGTAATTTTTTTACAGACGCACACATACATCCACGATATCACCCCTGCCCAGAACCACCTGCTCACACCCCCATTTCCAGCACCTGTATCACTCATGCCATGTCTTGAAATATGCAGACAGACAGATTAATAGTAAATTTACATTGTAATACAACTTTCTAACGCTGCCCATAACTTTGGACTTTCCAGCATTCCCAGACAGCATGGATTATTGAGTCATTGTTATTTTTATACTTAAGACCTGACTGGCGATGTGTTGTAGAATTTGTGAAATTTGTCTTGTGTAATAAATACTAGACAGTTTGTACTGGATTAAGTGTACATTTTCGTTAACTGCAATTTCGTTAGTTATGTTCCAACATTCCCTCCATCTTGTGCCAATATCAGTTATTTTCAAGTCTTGGTTCCAGTAGTTAATTTTTTTGTAAGAAATTGTTAGTTTTCTACACTACCGTTCAAAGGTTTGGGGTCACTTAGAAATGTCCCTGTTTTTGAAAGAAAAGCACTTTTTTTTGTCCATTAAAATAACATCAAATTGATCAGAAATACAGTGTAGACATTGTTAAATGTTTTGGGGCAGCAGGTTAAAGCGTTGGACTTGTAACCGAAAGGTTGCAAGATCAAATCCCCGAGCTGACAAGGTAAAAATCTGTCGTTCTGCCCCTGAACAAGGGGCTCCAGATACTCAACTAGTCTAAAGGCCAGTTTTATTGCTTCTTTAATCAGAACAACAGTTTTCAGCTGTGCTAACATAATTGCAAAAGGGTTTTCTAATGATCAATTAGCCTTTTAAAATTATAAACTTGAATTTGCTACCACAACGTGCCATTGGAACACAGGCGTGATGGTTGCTGATAACGGGCCTCTGTAAATCAGCCGTTTCCAGGTACAATAGTCATTTACAACATTAACAATGTCTACACTGTATTTCTGATCAATTTGATGTTATTTTAAATGGACACATTTTTTTTCAAAAGCAAGGACATTTCTAACACGGAACCCAAGCCGGCTGCGCGCATAAATGTATTTTGTCCCCCTACACCAAACACAATCACGACACGTAGGTTAAAATATCAAAACAAACTGAACCAATTTCATTCATTTGGGAACAGGTCAAAAAGCATTAAACATTTATGGCAATTTAGCTAGTTAGCTTGCACTTGCTAGCTAATGTGTCCTATTTAGCTAGCTTGCTGTTGCTAGCTAATTTGTCCTGGGATATAAACATTGAGTTGTTATTTTACCTGAAATGCACAAAGTCCTCTACTCCGACAATTAATCCACACATAAAACGGTAAACCGAATCTTTTCTATTCATCTCTCCTCCTTCCAAGCTTTTTCATCTTTTAACTTATATGGTGATTGGCATCTAAACTTTCATAGTATTACTACACCGACCGGCAACACAGTTCATCTTTCAATCACCCACGTGGGTATAACCAATGAGGAGATGACACGTGGGTACCTGCTTTCTATAAACCAACGAGGAGATGGGAGAGGCAGGACTTGCAGCGCGATCTGCATCAGAAATAGAAAGGACTTCTATTTTAGCCCTTGGCAACGCAGACGCTCGTTGGCGCTCGCGAGCAGTGTGGGTGCAATAATTGAATAACATCGATTTCTGAATTTATTTTGCAACGCCCGCGAGCAGTGTGGTCAGCCTATTAGTGACCCCAAACGTTTGAACGGTAGTGTAGGCTCTCTGCAAGGTTTTGTATATCCAGTGGTGGAAAAAGTACCCAATTATCATACTTGAGTAAAAGTAAAGGTACCTTAAAAGAAAATGACTCAAGTAAAAGTGAGTCACCGAATTAAATACTACATGAGTAAAAGTCTAAAAGTATTTGGTTTTAAATATACTACAGTATAAAAAGTAAATGGAATTGCTAAAAGTACAAATAATTTCAAATTGCTTATATTAAGCAAACCAGACGGCACCATTTTCTTGTTTTATTTACGGATAGCCTGGGGCACACTCCAACACTCAGACATCATTTACAAACGAAGCATGTGTTCAGTGAGTCCGCCAGATCAGAGACAGTAGGGATGTTCTCTTGATAAAAGTGTGTGAATTGAACCATTTTCCTGTCCTGCTAAGCATTCAAGCATGCTAGGCTCCCGAGTGACGCAGCGGTCTAAGGCACTGCATCTCAGTGCAAGAGGCGTCACTACAGTCCCTGGTTCGAATGCAGGCTGATTCACATCCGGCTGTGATTGGGAGTCCCATAGGGCGGCGCACAATTGGCCGAGCGTCGTCCGGGTTTGGCCGGGGATAGGCCGTCATTGAAAATAAGAATTTGTTCTTAACTGACTTACCTAGATGAATAAAATAAAAGTAGAAATGTAACGAGTACTTTTGCGTGTCAGGGAAAATATATGGAGTAAAAAGTACATAATTTTCTTCAGGAATGTAGAAGTAAAAGTTGTCCGGAATATAAATAGTAAAGTACAAATTCCCCCAAAAAACTAAAGCAGTACTTTCTAGTATTTTTACACCACTGTGTATATCTTACCTATCATACAAATATCATTTTCTGACTCAAATAGGGTTCCCTCAAGTTGCTCAGATGTCCAAAAGATTTTCAAATAAAAATGTATTGATATTAAAAACTTTTAAGTTGCATGTATTTGAAAAGATCAAATTCATTTGAAATGTTGGCCTATCATGAAATAATGTTATTTGTATGCCTAGCAATCAACAAATGTTAATAAGTCTCAGTCACAAATGACCACTCCAATAAGGCCCCTATAGTGAACGAGAGGCATGTAGAATGTAATCCTTCGAGTTTTCAGTTCATCGTTCGCCGGTAGGGGGTCCTGCGTGCTCTGGGCATTACTGACTCAAATTAGCGAAATGAGTCGAAAGATTCGTTTGTTTGTTTTTTACTTTACGAGTCAAAACGATCCGAGTCAGTAATGAGCCGAACTGCTCATCACTACTGCAGAATCAATTTTGTAGGAATGAGCGAACGAGAATCTGCATTGTTTGTAGCTTACTGGCTAGTTAACGTTAGCCTAACACCATTCACTAACACAAGGCCGGTCTACACAATTGAGTCTTGCATGCCAATCACATAAATGTGATTTAAAGCAGCCTAGTATCTATACAATCTATTCGCTCACATGCATATTAGGGGAGATACAACTTAGTATTGGTTGATTATTGTGGATAACTTATATGAAAAGGATCTACAGTAGCTTTAGCTTAACGTTAGTTGGCTACTTATTAGCAGGGGAGGGATGTTAGCTTCCTGGTTCGCGGCAGGTTGCAGCGTTTTTGCTAAACGCTGATCCATCATGACAACATTTTTGGATGAGGCCAATATACGAGGTTGGCTTCTATAAGTTACACTTGTTATTTACCTGCAGCGCCAAGCCTTATGATTGATTGTTCTTCCCAAACGAAGTATTTTCTTCTTTTATGGTATTATTGCGGTCCCCAAACAGTCCTTAGAGGTGCCTGCCGCCACCTACAGCACGGGTGGTAAACTATAGAAGAAAATCCATTGTAGGAAGGGGATAAACCAACATCATCAAAAATATAAAAAATATGGCACATAAAAAAAACATCCCACTCCTTCAGTCACATTCCAATTCAAGTCACATCCCTATACAGGCTCAGGGGCCTGTGAGGGCGGAACATCCTTTGACAGGATTTATTGCAATGCCTCAGCTGTAAACTCAAAATAAGCCCACTTCTTGTTACTCTCACTGATGCCACTTCAACCAACACACCCATGACATTTAACGAAACTTCCAAAGGATCGTCCAGGTTACGTTGGTCCAAAACCTTCACTCAGAAAAAAAAGAAAGTCTAGGGGTTTCCTCCACAACTTAGACTTTCCTTTCCGCCAGTGTAACCCATTCATTCTTACTCTCTGTCCTCTCATCTTCGCCTAACTCGCCAACAGTTTCAAACAATACATCTGTTTCCGCCATCTTTCTTCCACTCTTCTCAGAGGTCATGTCTAGATGCATGGAAGAGTATTAGGGCCAAGTGAAGAGAAAAAAACGGTTCAGAGTTTGTTTTGATATTTAAACCTGCATGTCCAGATTGCGTCTGGTGTAGGTGAACAAAATCAACATACGCGTAAGCGGTCTGGTCATACAAAACAATTTTCCTTAAATTCGCAAAAGGCTGAATGTATATCTCACCGGAGAAAGCATACGAGCAAGCAAAACAGTGCCCCACTGTCACTATATGTGTAGGCCATCTATCTGATGCTGTCTGGTCCAAACGAGTATGACATTGTTGCCGCCCGTAGCGTTGAATGAAATACTAGGGAAGCCACCGAGCATTTGGCCTCCCTTGATAAAAAATGTGCCAATCAGCGTTGAGCAAAACTGAGCGAGTTCAACTATGAATGGTCTTGGCACACCAAAACAAAGTGTCAAGGGAAGCCAGCTTGGATATTGGCTTCACTCCTATCAAAATCGCATTTTGAGCATACGTCATTGATAGAAAGAACTTGAATTCTTGTATCTCGTTGTGTTGTCTTCCGGTGGCTAGCTAGCTAAAGTTGTGCCTTTACTAAATTAGCCATGGTTGGAGATAGGGATTTGGACTTGTGGTTTTACTTAATTATCTGTACTGGCCAATGATTATAACGGCGATTCTGATCCAACCATTAATTCATACATTGTTGTGCCCCTGGCCTGAGAGGATGGAAGTTCAATATGTAGCTAGATGTAAAAGGCTAATGTTAACTAGCTAACGTTGCCCATGAATGGAAGTTAGGCTAACAAGCAAGCATTTTAGTCTAGGACAACTAAAAATAAAAGTGTGTACTGTAAGACAGAGTGATAGACCGTTTCGTCAACATGAAAGAGAGGAGGAGGACATTGGCGTTTTTCTGCAAGTAGGGCGAGTCATCATGTCAAATCAAATTTTATTTGTCACATGCGCCGAATATAACAGGTGTAGACCTCACAGTGAAATGCAACTTACAAGCCCTTAACCAACAATGCAGTTAAGAGAAATAAGTGTTAAGTAAAAAAAATGTATTAAGGAGCAGCAGTAAAATAACAGTAGCGAGACTATGTATAGGAGGTACCGGTACATTAAGTTTACCGTCTGCAAACTTAATGATGGTGTTGGAGTCGTGCCTGGCCATGCAGTCATGAGTGAACAGGGAGTACAGGAGGGGACTGAGCACACACCCCTGATGGGCCCCCGTGTTGAGGATCAGCGTGGCAGGTGTGTTGTTACCTACCCCTACCCTGGTTCGTCGGAGGGCATAGCGGGATTTCTTATAAGCTTTCAGGTTAGAGTCCCGCTCCTTGAAAGTGGCAGCTGTACTCTTTAGCTCAGTGCGGATGTTGCCTGTAATCCATGGCTTGTGGTTGGGGTATGTATTTACAGTTACTGTGGGGACGACGTCATAGATGCACTTATTGATGAAGCCAATGACTGATGTGGTGTACTCCTCAATGCCATAGGAAGAATCACGGAATGTATTCCAGTCTGTGCTAGCAACACAGTCCTGTAGCTTAGTATCTGCGTCATCTGACCACTTCTTTATTGACCAAGTCACTGGTGCTTCCTGCTTTAGTTTTTGCTTGTTAGCAGGAATCAGGAGGATAGAATTATGGTCAGATTTGCCAAATGGAGGGCGAGGGAGAGCTATGTACACGTCTCTGTGTGTGGAGTAAAGGTGGTCTAGAGTTTCTTTTCCTCTGGTTGCACATTTAACATGCTGGTAGAAATGAGGTGAAACGGATTTAAGTTTCCCTGCATTAAAGTACCCCGCCAACTGGGAGCGCCGCCTCTGGATGAGCATTTTCCTGTTTGCTTTTGGCCATATACAGCTCAATCAGTGAGGTCTTAGTGCCAGCATTGGTTTGTAGTGGTAAATAGACACCTACGAAGAATATAGATGAAAACTCTCTTGGTAAATAGTGTGGTCTACAGCTTATCATGAGATACTCTACCTTAGTTGAGCAAAACCTCGAGACTTCCTTACTGTTAGATTTCGTGCACCAGCTGTTGTTTACAAATTTACACAGACTGCCACCCTTTGTCTTACCAGAGACGGCTGTTCTATCCTGCCGATGCGGTTTAAATCCCGCCAGCTGTATGTTATTCATGTCGTCGTTCACCCACGACTCAGTGAAACATAAGATATTACAGTTTTTAATGTCCCGTTAGTAGGATATTCGTGATCGTAGTTCATCTTTTGCTATCCAGTGATTGTATGTTGGCTAATAGGAATGATGGTAGAGGCAGATTACCCAATTGCTGTCGGATTCTTACAAGGATCCCCGATATCGCTGTCTCTCATGTTTTTCTACTTGCACACACAAATTCAGAAATCAGAACGATGGACAGCCACAACATATTTGCTTACATTGATTGGACTAAATTGTTTTTGGTATCTTTTAGTTGGCACTGTATTAGACTAAACAGAGGTGATTTGATGATGTTGCTATCCGGTTTTGTGATAAAACAAAGGTGTGTTTGAATTATTGTCTCAGCCTTTAGGTTTATAATTCATATGAATTGCGACCGCGGTATAAGAGGTTATGAAGCAAACAACGCAATTATCAAAACGCTTAGGTTTTAATATGGCTTTTTTCTGGCTTCCCTAGTGATTTTACCCACGAATCTCGAATGGGCTTCAGCCTGCCCTCCGAATTCGCTACAACATTCTGCTGCGTAGCCTATGCGAACATCTTGCAAACAATCTGTGCATAGTGGAAACTATTACGTTTCAATGTCACATGCACAAGTACAGTAAAATGCCTTTCTTGTAAACTCAAAACCCAACAATGCAATAACCGATAACAATGTATTACTAGAAGAACAAAAAAACATAAGAAATACACAATTAAGTAAGCATACTAAATACAGGAAATATTTATAAAGTCAGTTCAAATAACATATTTACATGTGCAGGGATACTGGATTGTTGGAGGTAGATATGCATAGGGCCAAGGGGACAAGGCAACAGGATATAAGATACAGAGTATCAGCAGCTTGCATGTGAGTGGGTGTGTAGAGTCAGTATACACAACTTTATCCGTGGTGCAGTAATATGTCCCCGTTATGGCAACTATCCTTCTAACGTCTGTAAGCTACGTGAGCACACCCCATACAACGAATTCTCTTGGGATCCTGGAGACCGGAGGCTATGGGTGTGTCCCATGTCAGCTGCTCTCCAAATTCGGGACAAACAACCTGCTGCTAGATCATACATGGCCAACAGGAGTCGTAACATTTGTGTCAAAACAGTTGCATCTGGTGTGATATCTACACATTTGCCTCAGTTCAAAACGTTTCAAACTAGATATGTTCAACGGCATTATTTGACATAATCAATACAGCCCACAATTCAAATGTTTTAAGACAGCAACATTGGCTCGAGCGTCTGCTAACTACGCGGAACTAAAGAGCATTGTGCTGCATGTTTCAAGGGGGACCTGTTTACAGTCCCACTGACCCAATCATTTCCCGTTTCTTAACTCACGTAGAAACAACGCTGTGTGGCCTAAACAGTAGATTAGGTAGCTCGTCTTGTTTATTCTTCACCCACATATAGAATTTAGGCTGTTCGTATTAGTGGACATAAAACGAAAGCGATGCCTCTGTCCGATCAAGAACAGAGAGGCCCCAGAAGACGACGACGGAGCCGATCTGGCAGCGGCAGTCGATCTCGCGACTCCAGTCCAGTCTTTGGGCCCATGCCCAAGGCCCCCAGATATGAAGAAGAGCTTAAACCTCCCCGAATGTCCGAGAGAGAAAGAGAAATGAGAGAGAGAAATGCCAAAAGGTTTCGTACGGAAAACCCCCGCAGTCGTTCTAGATCTCGAGAGAGGTACAGTAACCACAGCTGGTCCGATCAGCGCGGTGGCGGCGCTGGTCGATACGGAGGTGGTGGTGGCAGGAATGATTACTACGAACGGGATGATGCTCAACGCCAGAGACAAGACGCCTTCATCTCCAGGTAAATGGAGTTAGCGCGCACAAGTTAATTGGTTACAACCGTGTCTCAGCTGTTTAGATATTTGTGCACAGCTAACTAGTATCCGTGCAAATGCAACGCTTGACCCACACTAGCTAGCAAACGACAAATTGTTTCAAGGGTTTGTGAAGTCCTGTTTAAAATGAGCCAAATCAGAGATGACCCCCCCCCCCCGGGGCCGCAGATTGTTGGCTTTTGTTCCAGCCCAAGATGCCAATACACCTGACTCAACTAATCACAGCCTTGATCATTTGATTCAGGTGTGTTAACTCTGGACTAAGTGGAGTCCACGCTGTTGGAACTTGCACATCCTGTGCCTCTAGCCTGGGACAAAGATTGTCTATTATATTGACAAAGTATTCGATTAGATGAGTTTATTAGTCACATGCACAGGGTCGCAGATGTAATTGCAGGGTACAGTGACATTCTTAAGCTATTCGAGCGACCGCTCTAACAATGATGGGAGGAGGCAAGATCTTTTTCTATGGTATATTGGCAATCACACAATTTAATGTGCATCCCGCCACCTACTGTGCAGGATGGAAACAGGATTCCCAAAAATAAACAATAACACAACCAATAAACTACATCAAACTTTTCTGTTAAAATTAAAACAGATCTGATACCTACACAGGCTCAAGGGGAACCTGGGAGGGTTCGATTGACTGCTCAAACTTTTGCCACCTCAATCTCCTTCACCCTTTCAGGGCACTCCAGGAACTCAGGATCATGATTCCCCCACCACAATTGCAACACCGTCGTCATTCTACACACCGTTCTTCAATATACTCTGTTTGCACACACTTGAAACATGGCCAAATCCTTTACAATTCTTACACTGCAATGGTTTGGGGACGAAAGCTCTTACAGCGTATCTTACATAACCAAGCTTCACATCTTTATCAAAAAACAACAGGAGCGAGAGACCTTCTTTTTCTCCATTCACCCAGCGGGTCAGACGCCGGGCACCAACCACACCAGGAATTCTCTTCAGGTATTCAACCTGAACATCTGTCATCACCCATGAGATGACTCTTTTGATGGGTGCTCTACTCCGAAGTTCAAAACACAACTTCTGTTGTTCGGATTCTTTTGAGGCTCACTGCAATCTGCAATTAATCGAAATAAGACCACTCCTGGTCACTCTGACAGACTCCACTTTTCCCAGCGCATACTTCACCATTTAACACCTCAAACGGGTTTCCCACATGCATCCTTACTCAACAAACGCATCCCAACAACAAGCAATTCATTATCATTCATACACGTATCCTCCACTCCAATTTTAAACAATTCCCTTTTTGTTCCAGTTTTCGCTACTACAGTTGTCCATTCAGAACATTAGTCTTTACCAACTTTGCTCGGCTCAAACTCAACATCCACTTCTACCATATTTTTCCTGAACCGGAACCGTAGTCCCAGGAGGCGAGATCAGGTGAGACCGTTCTAGCCAATGAGAGGGCAGATAGTGTGAACAACAGGCTATACAGAGAGAGGAATCATCTTTGCAGTGCATTTTCTTCTTCTTTCGCTAATTGCACCCAACTCAGAGCAATCCCCACCCAGTTGACTACTTTAAATGGTGGAAGCTCTCAATGGCAATGTCCATGCTAAAGCAGGTTATATCCATGATGAATCCTATCTATCTCTTTGACAACAGGCAGAACTCGAATATAAAGTTGTTTTTGGGTAAGTTGCGAAGTGCCACATGAGTCCACTTATATCAGTACATTCGTAACAACCTAACCATTACAAACCTTCTATTAGATTAAATAAGCCTCACACAGCAAATTAGCAATTACATTTTTTGTTGACCAAATTCGACCTCCATACAAAATTTCCTCACTTCGTGGGCTTGTTTTTGTGGACAGATTTTGGCTGGTGAAAACTTCTCGGTTCGCCTCTTCCTCTGCCTAGGACTAGAATTGGTCACAGGGTTTAATGTATTTCTTGTATATTTCTAATGATATGAATTCTATTCCAGGCGGCTACAAGAGAGGGAGAGAATTGGTGAACTTGGATCACCTGAAGTCTGGGGCTATTCACCAAGAGTAATGGCACCAGAGTAAGTAATTGTGCATCTGATCTGACTAATCAAGTACAAGAGTTCAAAGAGTTGGGCTATACACACCAACTACCAAATTATCTACATTTAGATCATTTTGTGTCCTTTTTCAATAAGCTCTGATGAACATACCCCAGTTGAAGAGGATGTGAAAAACAGCAGCTCAGATTCAAGCTCATCCGGTGAGTATGCTGAATTAGCTTAATAATCCTTCTATAAAAGTCTGTTCTCAGTTAGCCTACATCTGACTGAATGACATGCATTGACTAGTCAAGAACAAAGTGTAACCTGGGCATACTATATTACGTAGTAAGTCAAATGTATGTTCTGATTACACCCTTGAATTGGTGAGAGATCAAGACAAGTGCACTATAATTCATAGATGATAAGAAGAAGAAAAAGAAGAAGAAGAAGAAATCCAAAAAGAAGAAGAACAAGAAACACTCCAATGACAGCGAGTCAGAGTCGGACTCTGGTGGTGAGAAATGTTTCACCTTAAAAAAAAAAAAATTCAAGTACAAAGGCTGCTTGTCCAGCTAAGTTTATTTCACCCTCTAATTTAGTTGTCTTTCAGACGAGGAAGTGAAAAAGAAGAAAAAGAAGAGCAAAAAGTAAGTTCACTCATATCTACATTCTACCTCTACAGTCGTGGCCAAAAGTTTTGAGAATGACACAAATATTAATTTTCACAAAGTCTGCTGTCTCAGTTTGTATGTTGAAAATTTCCATATACTCCAAAATGTTAGGAAGAGTGATCAGATGAATTGCAATTTATTGCAAAGTCCCTCTTTGCCATGCAAATGAACTGAATCCCCCCCAAAAAATTCCACTGCATTTCAGCCCTGCCACAAAAGGACCAGCTGACATCATGTCAGTGATCCTTTCGTTAACACAGGTGTGAGTGTTGACGAGGACAAGGCTGGAGATCACTCTGTCATGTTGATTGAGTTCGAATAACAGACTGGAAGCTTCAAAAGGAGGGTGGTGCTTGGAATCATTGTTCTTCCTCTGTCAAACATGGTTACCTGCAAGGAAACACGTGCCGTCATCATTGCTTTGCACAAAAAGGGCTTCACAGGCAAGGATATTGCTGCCAGTAAGATTGCACCTAAATCAACCATTTATTGGATCACCAAGAACTTCAAGGAGAGCAGTTCAAATGTTGTGAAGAAGGCTTCAGGGTGCCCAAGAAAGTCCAGCAAGCGCCAGGACCGTCTCCCAAAGTTGATTCAGCTGCGGGATCGGGGCACCACCAGTACAGAGCTTGCTCAGGAATGGCAGCAGGCAGGTGTGAGTGCATCTGCATGCACAGTGAGGTGAAGACTTTTGGAGGATGGCCTGGTGTCAAGAAGGGCAGCAAAGAAGCCACTTCTCTCCAGGAAAAACATCAGGGACAGACTGATATTCTGCAAAATTTACAAGGATTGGACTGCTGAGGACTGGGGTAAAGTCATTTTCTCTGATGAATCCCCTTTCCGATTGTTTGGGGCATCCGGAAAAAAGCTTGTCCGGAGAAGAAAAGGTGATTGCTACCATCAGTCCTGTGTCATGCCAACAGTAAGCATCCTGAGACCATTCATGTGTGGGGTTGCTTCTCAGCCAAGGGAGTGGGCTCACTCACAATTTTGTCTAAGAACACAGCCATGAATAAAGAATGGTACCAGCACATCCTCCAAGAGCAACTTCTCCCAACCATCCAGGAACAGTTGGTGACGAACAATGCCTTTTCCAGCATGATGGAGCACCTTGCCATAAGGCAAAAGTAATAACTAAGTGGCTCGGGGAACAAAACATCGATATTTTGGGTATGGCCAGGAAACTCCCCAGACCTTAATCCCATTGAGAACTTGTGGTCAATCCTCAAGAGGCGGGTAGACAAACAAAAACCCACAAATTCTGACAAACTCCAAGCATTGATTATGCAAGAATGGGCTGCCATCAGTCAGGATGTGGCCCAGAAGTTAATTGACACATGCCAGGGTGGATTGCAGAGGCCTTGAAAAAGAAGGGTCAACACTGCAGATATTGACTCTTTGCATCAACTTCATGTAATTGTCAATAAAAGCCTTTGACACTTATGAAATGCTTGTAATTATACTTCAGTATTCCATAGTAACATCTGACAAAAATATCTAAAGACACTGAAGCAGCAAACTTTGTGGAAATTAATATTTGTGTCATTCTCAAAACCTTAGGCCACGACTGTAGTCAACCGTCCATAACGAATACATGACATACCTATACACAATTGTTTTCCTCAACCGTGTTTTGGCTTCTCCTCACAGGTCCAAGAAGTCCAAGAAGAGGAAGGCGAAGAAGAACCGCAAGCAGTCAGCGAGCGACTCCAGCAGCGACGGGTCGGAGGAGGACGCCAACGGGGATCTGTGGGTGGAAAGGACCTGCATCGACGAACACATGGTGGGCCCTGAGGCCCCACTCACTCACCTGTCCCAGGACGACAAGCCTCTCGAGTGAGTATCTTTTTTTACATAGAAGGATCTTTCTTACATTCAAGAATATGACCTGTTTTAGTCTGTCGCTTGGTATATACGACTGGCTTCCACATTTGGTCAGGATATTACCACACTATATTCAGCTTTTAAAATTCAGTTTTATTCTTTATTTTTCATTATCAATGAATGGCCAAATGATTTACATACCTTTTCCCACTAGTTTTGGTCATGCACTGCTGCCAGGTGAGGGTGCCGCTATGGCAGAGTATGTGAAAGCAGGTAAGCGTATCCCAAGAAGAGGTGAAATTGGATTGACCAGCAACGAAATCGCAACCTTTGAGATGTCTGGGTTTGTGATGAGCGGTAGCAGGTACATTAGTACTCTTCTGTTTACATTTTGGCATTTCAAATATTTCATCATATTTTACACATTTGGTTGACGGCTTTGTAACGCTCATTGCAATATTGCAACCCCCAGACATCGTCGTATGGAGGCTGTGCGTCTGAGAAAGGAAAACCAGATCTACAGTGCTGATGAAAAGAGAGCCCTGGCATCTTTCAACCAGGAGGAAAGGAGAAAGAGGGAGAGCAAAATCCTCTCTAGCTTCAGAGAAATGGTGTACAGGAAAACTAAAGGCAAAGAGGAGAAATGAACCCTTTTGTTTCTCTCCTTTCAGAACTTTCAGCTTCGGAGACCATTTTTTTACCAACATTATCTTTTGTTGTTTAGTTTCCCATCGTTTCATGATTTGATAATGTATTTTTTTCCCCTCTTTGTATTGTGAATTAGGCCTATATTTTAAGCATCTGATACAGTGGACTATTTTGTTTATGTAGAAAGTTGTCGGAAAATGAATATTGGAATGGGCTTGTTTTCCTGTTTCAAAGCAAACACAAGAATGGACCAGGAAGCTATACTTAGCCTAATACAAAATGTTTCTGTACACTATTACAATATTGTGCATCCCAACATAAATCCAATCCATCCCTGAACCTTCTACCTATTGATGTAACTTTTAATGTTGGAAAAGTGCCTGTAAAATCACAAGTTACGTGTTCAGGATTAATAAATCAATTAAAAATAGTGGGGTTTTATGCTTTATTTAATAGGTACATTTAGTTGTTTAAAATTAGGTTTGATTTTCTCTGGGAAATGCATTTTAGATATTGGTTATTCTATCTTGACTTAAAATCGTTCCTGTTATTATTCTAAACCTTGATGCCAGGGAGATGTGCATTTATTTAACTGGCACTGGCTTCAGTCAATACAAAGTCTATAGACTGGAAGAATTGTAATTCTTTGGCACGATGTGCTTTAGGAAGCGGAAGGAAAATGGGGTCAATATAGCAATGAGGGTTTGTTTAAATGCAAGCTTCCAACCCTCTCTTGTCTAAGTATCCTACTGTTTCGTTAGCTGCAGCCCAACTGCTGGCAAAGGCCTAGCACTGAAAACCAAACCAAGCCATTCATCTTGTAAACAACATTCAAATGTCCTGGTGGTAGGAGACTAGTTCATTGTTTTACCCTATTAAACAAATTTGCTTTGCTATATTTCTACAGAAGTGCATTTCTGTACATAAGACACTGTTGGTATGGCATTTCAAGGAAACCACAAGGCATAACACCCTCATCTCTAACAATTAGATGTTTTATTTTTTTATGTATTTGTCCTGTCATACTGAGACCATGGTCTCTTTTACAGATGAGCCTTGAATTACAGAAATTACTGAAAATACACACATCAAAATATAAATACAAAATGCAAGCAGAAAGAAAAACATTGCCATAAAAAACAAGCACATTCATTAGTAATAAGGTCCTCAATCAGCTCTCTGAATTGCCCTAGAGAGGCACCATAACATCAGATTTAAGGACATTTTGAACATTGTTCCACAAATAAGGTGCAATAACTAAAAGCTGATTTACCTAACTCAGATACCAAAGGAATTTCCAGAGTGAGCCATCCCCGAGACCGGGTGTGGTAACTCATGTCTAAAGTTTAGTAATGATAGGTACAGCGGGACTTTTTGTAAAAGGGCTTTATGAATGAAAACATAGCGATGTATCAACCTATGTGACTTCGAAGAGGGACAACCAACTTTATGGTAGAGCATGCAGTGATGAGTACTAAAACTGACTAATGAAGTGGCAGCCATAGCCTAGGACAGATGGGAACGTCGACTGAATACTCAACTTTCTACTATTTAGCGAGAGGCATGACCTATTTCTATTGAAGTAGCCCATTTTTATTCTCAGCTTCTTAACTCATGAATATGCTTTTCCTCAAAAAATAGCTTTTCCTCAATCCAGATGCCCAGATATTTGTAAGCAGGGACACAATCAATATGTACACAATCCAAAGTACATATTTCTAAATCATCAGTTATTTTTATGCGCTCTAGAGAACAACATATACTTAGTTTTACCTGTATGCAATACTCATTTCAGGTCAAAAAAGTTTTAATGTAATACAATGAAGGCAGATTGTAGTTACAGCCTGGTCAACCGTGGGGACAATAGCATACACAACAGTATCATTGGCATACAAGTGCAGGTTATATTTATTTTACAGACAAGTCAATATTGTTAATGTAAACAGTAAAAAGTACAGGACCCAGAATCGACCCCAGCTTTCATAATATCCAGGAAACCTGATTTAACACCATCAGTAGATACACATTGAGTTCTATCTAAGTCATTTTTAAAGCAGTTACATGCAGCCTGGTCTAGGCCAATTGAGAAATGCCTCTGAATTAGCAGTGAGTGATCAACAGTATCAAAGGCCTTTGACAGGTCAATGAAGGGAGAGGGCAGCACTATGTTGCTTTTTATCCATACAGTTAAGCACATCATTTCTAATTAGGGATGCAGCAGAGATAGTGCTGTGACCTGGTCTAAAACCCGACTGATGTACATTTAGAATAAATAAGATAAGAAAGGTCTTACCTGAGAATGAATCAAGGTTTCTAATATTTTAGCTCAGCAAGAAAGTTTAGAAATAGGGAGATAAAGATTCAGGTCACAAGGGTCAACACCTTGGGAAGGGGGAGTATATGGGCCACCTTCCCACCCTTGGGGATAGTGCCAGATATAATTGTCAGGTAAAAAATATGGGTTAATGATTCAGCAATCAGGGGGGCAAAGAACTGCAGCAAATATGGTTCTAGAATATCAGCCCCAGTGAAGGCATCTAGCTCATCACAGGTAGTAAACTGTTGAAATGAAAACAAAGATTCACTAGAAGTTGACGGGTTAACTCCCAAGTCAGCGAGAGGCTACCAGAGGGAAGAGCAGTTGATTGATTGACCAGGGTCAATTAAACCACAGTTTCTCTCAAATAAAAGCCTGCCGAGATAAAATTATGATTAAAAGCATCGCTGCATTAAAAGCATAATTTTCCAGCTATTTTCATTTCATTGTTGGCCTTGTGGAGGTCTGTGTGCCAAGCATTTGGATGGTCAGTGTAGAACAGAAGGTCTGATTTGATTTCCTTGTTTGATTTCAGGATAAAGTCTGCCCTCAGTCTCAGTGGATTCACTTAGCACTTTACTTTTGAATTTATTTCTTCCTGACAGTTGTAAGATTTTTAGGATAAATTATAACAAGATCTCTGAAACAATGGATGCGGTAATGGAGTCAATGGAACACAGACCGTTCCATTGACCAGATTGGCGCACATTCAACAAATCTGATGTTACAAAGTGGATATTCGTCAATTCCGTCATGGTTCATGTATTGTAACAGGGCCACAATGTGGTTACTTAAGTCCGATTTGGATATATTTAACTCTTTTCGCAGCATAACATTTAAAAGTTGTCCCTTTTCAGGTTTAGAATAAGTGACTGCTAAATGCTAACTCCCGTTCGTATAAGCTGGTTAGCATAGCTAGCATACAGAAATTGTTGGTGGTAGTAACAAAGTCATTTTTAACTGTAATGCAGTTGATTGGTGACGATGACATGAATGTGAGTTGGGGTTGACATCCATACAAGCATTATACTCTGATTTCTACCTCAACATAGTGTGAAACACACATACACTGAGTGTACAAAACATTAGGAACTCCTGCTCTTTCCATGACATAGACTGACCAGGTGAATCAAGGTGAAAGCTATGATCCCTTATTGATATCACCTGTTAAATCTACTTCAATCAGTGTAAATGAAGGGACAGCCTTGAGACAATTGAGACATGGATTGTGTATGTGTGCCATTCAGAGGTTGAATGGGCAAGACAAAATATGTATGTAAGTGTCTTTGAACAGGGTATGGTAGTAGGAGTCAGGCACAACGGTTTGTGTCAAGAACTACAACCCTTCTGGATTTTGCACACTCAACAGTTTCCCGTGTGTATCAAGAATGGTCCACCACCCAATAGACATCCAGCCAACTAGACACAACTGTGGGAAGCATTGGGGTCAACATGGGCCAGCATCCCTGTGTAACGCTTTCGACAACTTGTAGAGTCCATTCCCCGATAAATTGAGGCTATTCGGAGGGGAAAAGGGGGTGCAACAATATAGAGGGCATGCAGTTGACGTACAACACCTCCTGGCCATGTTGGCATGAATTCTTCTGACAACAACAGCCGAGTGGCACCCGAAACTGCATGATAACAAATCAAATCAAATTATATTTGTCACGTGCGCCGAATACAACAGGTGTAGTAGACCTTACAGTGAAATGCTTACTTACAAGCCCTTAACCAACAATGCAGTTTTAAGAAAGAAAATAAAGAAATATAACATAATTAAGGAGCAACAATAAAATAACAGTAGAGGGGCTATATACAGGGGGTTCCGGTACAGAGTCAATGTGCAGGGGCACTGGTTAGTCGAGGTAATTAAGGTCATATGTACATGTAGGTAGAGGTAAAGTGACTATGCATGGATAATCAACAGAAGAGCAGCAGCGTAAAAATTGAGGGTGGGGTGGGGACAATGCAAATAGTCCGGGTAGCCATTTGGTTAAGTGTTCAAGAGTCTTATGGCTTGGGGTAACAGTGCCTAAAACTAGTTGATTCATCACCATGGTCATTTTCTGTAGCGTATTTGGCTGCTCTAACAAGGTAGGAAAGACAACAGTAAAAAATATGTTTACAGATTACCCACAATCATGAAACACCATTGGTGATACCAATGAGATAAGACTCAAGACCTGTCAGAAAAGCAAAGAAACCTTTTCGCCCGTCAACCTGAACCCAGACAGCTGTCAGTAAAGGGTCTGCTACGATCATTTCATCACTGGTAAGTCAAGTCTAATCGATTTTGAGTTTAGTTTAGCTGTTATGCTAACCAGGTGTAAACAACAAAACTACAGTAAGTTAGCCAACATTAGCTAGCTAGATACAGTTGAAGTTGGAAGTTTACACACACCTTAGCCAAATCCATTTCAATTCCTGACATTTAATCCTAGTAAAAATTCCCTGTCTTAGGTCAGTTAGGATCACCACTTTATTTTAAGAATGTGAAATGTCAGAATAATAGTAGAGAGAATTATTTATTTCAGCTTTTATTTTTTTCATCACATTCCCAGTGGGTCAGAAGTTTACATACACTCAATTAGTATTTGGTAGCATTGCCTTTAAATTGTTTAACTTGGGTCAAACATTTCAGGTAGCCTTCAACAACCTTCCCACAAGAAGTTGGGTGAATTTTGGCCCATTCCTTCTGACAGAGCTGGTGTAACTGAGTCAGGTTTGAAGGCCTCCTTGCTCGCACACACTTTTTCAGTTCTGGCCACAAATTTTCTATAGGATTGAGGTCAGGGCTTTGTGATGGTCACTCCAATACCTTGACTTTGTTGGACTTAAGCCATTTTGCCACAACTTTAGAAGTATGCTTGAGGTCATGTCCATTTGGAAGACCCATTTGCGACCAAGCTTTAACTTCCTGACTGATGTCTTGAGATGTTGCTTCATTATATCCACATAATCTTCCATCCTCATGATGCCATCTATGTTGTGAAGTGCACCAGTCCCTCCTGCAGCAAAGCACCCCCACAACATGATGCTGCCACCCCCGTCCTTCACGGTTGGGATGGTGTTCTTCGGCTTGCAAGCCTCCCCCTTTTTCCTCCAAACATAATGATGGTCATTATGGCCAAACAGTTCTACTTTTGTTTCATCAGACCAGAGGACATTTCTCCAAAAAGTATGATCTTTGTCCCCATGTGCAGTTGCAAACTGTAGTCTGGCTTTTTTATGGCAGTTTTGGAGCAGCGGCTTCTTCCTTGTTGAGCAGCCTTTCAGGTTATGTCGATATAGGACACGTTTTACTGTGGATGTCGATACTTTTGTACCTGTTTCCTCCAGCATCTTCAAAACTATAGTTTGTTAACAAGAAATTTGTGGAGTGGTTGAAAAACGAGTTTTAATGACTCCAACCTAAGTGTATGTAAACTTCCGACTTCAACTGTACAGTAGTTTGTAGTCTTATCATGTGTCGCGTAAGTTTCAAGTTTTGGTGAAGCAATTTTTTCAGCATAAAAATGATTTATACAGTGGTGGAAAAAGTACTCAATTGTCATACTTGAGTAAAAGTAAAGATACCTTAATAGAAAATGACTCAAGTAAAAGTGAAAGTCACCCAGTAAAATACTACTTGACTAAAAGACTAAAAGTATTTGGTTTTAAATATACTTAACTATCAAAAGCAACCAGACAGCACTATTTTCTTGTTTTTTGTTTATTTATGGATAGCTGGGGCACACTCCAGCAATCAGACATCATTTACAAATAAAGCATTTGTCTTTAGTGAGTCTGCCAGATCAGAGGCAGTAGGGATGACCAGGGATGTTCTCTTGATAAGTGTGTGAATTGGACCATTTCCCTGTGCTGCTAAGCATTCAAAATGTAACGAGTACTTTTGGGTGTCAGGGAAAATGTATGGAGTAAAAAGTACATACTTTTCTTTAGGAATGTAGTGAAGTAAAAGTAAAAGTTGTCAAAAATATAAATAGTAAAGTACAGATACTCAAAAAAACGACTTATGTAGTTCTTTAAAGTATTTTTACTTAGGTACTTCACACCACTGCCTTTATAACAAAGGATTGCATGCCTCCATCATCACATTTGCAAACTAATGTAAGCCTACTATTCCTAATGTGATGAGTAGACTATTAATAAGCACGTGTCACACTCTGATCTGTTTCACCTGTCTTTGTGCTTGTCTCCTACCCCCTCCAGGTGTCGCCCATCTTCCTCATTATCCCCAGTGTATTTATATCTTTGTTCTCTGTTTGTCTGTTGTTAGTTTGTCTTGTCTTGTCGGGTCTTACCATCATGTTTTCCCGTCTCCCTGCTTTCTCAAATTCTGTTTCCTAGTTTCCCCGGTTCTGACCATTCTGCCTGCCCTGACCCCGAGCCTGCCTGCCGTTCTGTACTTGCCTGTCTCTGACCCATTTACGAACCTCTGCCTGTCCTGACCCCGAGCCTGCCTGCTGTTCTGTACCTTTTTGACTCTGACCTGGATTACGGACCTCTGCCTGCCTTTGACCTGTCTTTTGCCTGCCCCCTGTTTGGGTCAATAAACATATGTGACTCTATCTGTCTGCACCTGGGTCTTATCCTGAGTTCTGATGGTACGAACTGGCCATGACTGACCCAGCAGACTCAGACCAGCTCCACAATGCTGTCTCCCTGCAAGGAGCCACAATTTGAAGACACGGGGAGTTACTGCAATGTCTTATTGAGGGGATCCACACCCTGGATGAACGCCATGACCAGGCGTTCGATACATTGCTGGAGACATTTTTTGTATTCCCCACTGGGCAGCAGGTCACACCCGTAATCTCCCAGCCTACCCCAGTGTCCCAAGAACCCCGCTCTGGGAGGTGTTCAGTAAGGCCCGGGCCACTTCGCTTCCGCCACACCGACCCTATGACTGCGGGATCGACCTTCTCCCAGGCACCACTCTGCCCCGGGGATGACTGTACTCTCTGTCAGGTCCGGAGACCAAGGCTATGGAGACCTACACTGAGGACTCCCTAGCTGCAGGGTTCATCTGTCCTTCTGCCTCCCGCGCCAGCGAAGGATTCTTCTTTGTGGACCTACAGAACGCCTACCACCTGGTGCGGATATGGGAAGGGGACCAGTGGAAGACTGCCTTCAACACGGCCAGAGGTCACTACAAGTATCTGGTCATGCTATTTGGCCTTACGAATGCCCCTGCTATGTTCCAGGCAATAGTGAATGATGTTCTATGTGACATGTTGAACCAGTTCATCTTCGTCCACCTCGACGACCTTCTCGTCTTCACCCGCTCCGCCCAAGAACACACGCTCCACGTCCGACAGGTTCTCCAACACCTCCTGGAGAAGCAGATTTTTGTGTAAGCAGAGAAGTGCGAATTCCACTGCTCCACCATCCCCTTCCTGGGTTACAACATCGCTGCAGGGAGTGTACAGATTGATCCTGAGGGCGGCGGTGGATTGGCCCCAGCCTATGTCCAAAGTGCAACTGCAACGTTTCCTGGGATTCGCCAACTTCTATCGCCTCTTTAACCAGGGTTACAGCACCCTGGATTCCCCCCTGTCTGCACTCACCTCTCTCTACATTCTGTTCACGTGGTCCCCAGCTGCTGACCGGGCGTTCAGGGACCTCAACACTATTTCACCACAGCTCCCATCTTGGTTCATCCTGACCCGTCCCACCAGTTCGTGGTGGAGGCCGATGCTTCGGAGTTAGGGCTGTCCTGTCCCAGTGTTTTGCCCTGGACCTCAAGTTACATCCCTGCACCTTCTTCTCACATCGCCTCAACGCCACAGAGAGGAACTACAATGTGGGGAATCGTGAGCTTCTCGTGGTGAAGATGGAGTTGGAGGAGTGGAGGCACTGGCTGGAGGGGGCGGAACTTCCGTTCATTGTGTGGAACCTGGAATATCTCTGCACCGCCAAGCGTCTCAACTCCAGACAAGCTAGGTGGGCCCTGCTTTTCACACGGTTCAACTTCTCCATCTCATACTGACCGGGATCCAAGAATGTCAAGCTGGATGGACTGTCACGCCGCTATAGCCCCATGGCTACACCCCCTGAACCGGAGACCATCCTTCCCACCTCGTGCCTGGCGACGGCACTCAGCTGGGGAATAGGGAAGCAGGTTTGTGAGGTGCAGTGTTCCCAGCCAAACCCCCGGGGGGGGGGGGGGGCCTAATAACCGGCTGTTTGTTCCTGACGCAGTCCGCTCCTCGGTTCTGGAGTGTGTCCACTCCTCCAAGCTTGCCTACCACCCGGGCTCCCGTCAGACCCTGGCCTTTGTGCGACAACGCTTTTGGTGGCCGAACATGGTTCCTGACATCTCCGTATTTGTCGCCGCATGCACGATCTGTGCGCAGAACAAGACTCCCCGGCAAGCTCCGGCTGGTCTCCTTCAACCTCTGCCTGTTCCTCACCGTCCCTGGTCTCACATCTCCCTGGACTTTCTCACAGTTCATCCCGTCTGATGGCAATACCACCATCCTGACAGTAGTGGACCAGTTTTCCAAAGCCGCCCACTTCATTCCTTTCCCCAAGCTACCCTTTGCCAACGAGACGTCCCAGCTCATGGTGCAGCACGTCTTCCGGATCCATGGACTCCCAGTGAATATGGTCTCCGACCAGGGTCCTTAGTTCTCATCTTAGTTCTGGAAGGCGTTCTGCACACTCATTGGGTCGTCGGTCAGTCTGTCCTCCGGGTTCCACCCCCAGTTCAACGGACAGTCGGAGCGAGCCAACCAAGACCTGGAGACGACTCTTTGCTGCCTGGTCTCTGCCAAACCCCACCACCTGGAGCCAGCATCTAGTGTGTGTCGAATATGCCCGTAACACCCTTCCTTATTCTGCCACGGGTCTCTCGCCCTTTGAGTGTTCCCTGGGTTGTCAGGGAACCCCTCAGGGTGGAGTCCCGCAAACTTTCCCCCCGGTTTATCGGCCCTTTCCCCATCTCTAAGATCATTAGCCTCTCTGCTGTTCATCTTCTGTTGCTCCGTATACATCCCACTTTTCACGTGTCTAGGATCAAACCCATGTCTCACAGCCCTTTGTCTCCTGTTTCCCACCTAGAGGACATTATTGTCCAAAAAACTCCAGTGGTTATCATGTATTCATATAATAACCAAATGATAGTTTGTTGAGAAATGTATTCATAAGAGGAGGGAAAATATATGGACATAGGCCAAAGGCCTCAATGGGATGGGCAACCTGCTGTGTTGACTATTGGTTGTTCCAGCCCAACAATAGATGTAATCTTTATATGACACTAAAACACATGAATTAATTAAACACAACCAAACACTTAAGTGCCCTGGTGGTATAGGTGACCTAAAGAAGTGATGTTCTAACATCAGGAGTGCTTTTAATTTGTTTATGTACTACTATAGGTTCACCAGCTGACCTCTATCAAGACACCCATGTTGACTGGATTCCCCCTGTGAAGATGAGCAATGCTGCAGTAGCATCAGATTGTACTTCTACTTTGTTCTTTTCCAGATATGAAAGGAGACTTCCCTCAGTTTGGACTATCTGAATGATTCTGTTGTGCCATTTGAGTAGAGAGCACCTTCACCTTGTCATCATGACAAAAGTGCCACCTTAAACCGTTTGAATATATAAAATGTAATTTGGAACGTATAAAATACTATTGTTTGATATTGTAAACATACTGTACTTTAATAATAGGCTATATTATTGTATGGGTGAAATGAAAAGTATCTCTGCTTTGCCTAGCCCCATTGAATACAGTTTTTTTCTTATAGCCTAAATTTTCTTTCTTTGACAATTTAAACACATTTCGCATAGACAATGTAATTGTTGTGGTAGTCTTAGGCAAACCATGTTCATTATTACAGTAGCACCTCCGAGTGCCACTCAGAACGTCTGTATGTTTTAAGCTAAGGATCCCATGTGTTTGATGTATTTGATACATTCCACTGATTGAGCTCCAGCCAATCCTCCCCTGTCCTTCCCAATTAAGGTGCCACCAACCTCTTGCGGTCTACTGGTGTTGTTTTTAAATTAAGAACATATAGCTGAACAATATGTAAACAACGTGTGAGTTAAGCTATTCTCTGATTCAGTTGCACAATGTCAAGGGGTGCATTGCAAATGACATCAGACTGTAGGCCAGTGGTTCCCAACTCCGGTCCTCGAGTACCCCCAACACACCTGATTCAACTTGTCCGCTAATCATCTGTAAAGGTTAGACATTTTAGTAACAAATAGGCTATTATTAATAAAGCAACATTTCAGGTGAGCAAAAGAAAGCCTATCATAGGTGGCTAACCTTGCTCCACTGATCCCTGATCTATGGGGGGAGCAGCCTTCTGTTACATCCCAGCAATAGCACTCTTGATAATTAACTCATTAGGTTTGACACATTGAATCATGTGTGTTAGTGCTGGGCTGGAACAGAAGCCTGCACACCCAGCAGCCTCCTGCATCCACCCAGGCTTGGCCTGCTGCAGTTGTAGTAGGTTTATACATTGTGTGCGACTTTTAAACTGTATTTTTGTTCACAAAATGTGCTAACATACAGTGCATTTGGAAAGTATTCAGACTCCTTCACTTTTTCCACAATTTGTTACGTTACAGCCTTATTCTAAAATGGATTAAATAAAATAAATTCTCATCAATCTACACACAATGTCTGCAGCATTGAAGGTCCCCAGGAACACAGTGGCCTCCATCACTCTTAAATGGAAGAAGTTTGGAACCACCAAGACTCTTCCTGGAGCTGGCCGCCCGGCCAAACTGAGCAATCGGGGGAGAAGGGCCTTGGTCAGGGAGGTGACCAAGAACCCGATAGTCCCTCTGAAAGAGCTCCAGAGTTCCTCTGTGGAGATGGGAGAACCTTCCAGAAGGACAACCATCTCTGCAGCACTCAACCAATTAGGCCTTTATGGTAGAGTGGCCAGACGGAAGCTACTCCTCAGTAAACGGCACATGAAAGCCCGCTTGAAGTTTGCCAAAAGGCACTTAAAGGACTCTCAGACCATGAGAAACAAGATTCTCTAGTATGATGAAACCAAGATTGAACTCTTTGGCCTGAATGCCAAGCGTCACATCAGGAAGAAACCTGGCACCATCCCTACGGTGAAGCATGGTGGTGGCAGCATCATGCTGTGGGAATGTTTTTCAGGGCCAGGGACTAGGAGACTTGTTAGGATCAAGGGAAAGATGAACGGAGCAAAGTACAGAGAGATCCTTGATGAAAATCAGCTGGAAAAGGTCACGGCCAACAAATTGGTGTTACGCACTCTAACACAAGACTACGCACAACAATTTTTACAGAGGCCTTCCACTCTTGGTGCTGTTGAACCCAATTGAAGCCTCATGTTGTAAGTTCTAGCTTTCAGCTTGCTTGTGAATACGGTAGTATAACACAGTTTAAATTCTGTGCTACCCTGTTGGCTAATTATATTATGTTGCATCCTGTGGTGGATACAAGGAGGTTGGACGAGATGGAGACCCGCACTGTCGAAAAAAGGAATAAATCCAAAACTGAGGGACGAATGCAAAATAAAGATGATTATTAAAAAAATCATATTGCAAGAAAGTGTACCATTGATGAGACCTCAACCAGAAGGAATACAAGTAAGAAAACCCATTAATGTGTCTGTACCACTACATATTCTCATTTGAGCGATGACATCAAGGGAGAGATTTAGAAACATTGGAATGTGCTCATGGCTGACCCTCTTCTCTTTTCACACTATAGGGCCAGGAATGTCAGGGACTTCATTGTTCGGGCTGACACTCATGTCCCTCGGGGACAAAATGATGGAAGACTGGATGTTGTGACGGGCTTCTACCCCTGCTGCCGTAGTTGTGTGGCATGTAGGGATTCCTGTAAAAAAAGTGAGTGTATTCAACAGCTCTGCCACTGGCATACAATACACTATCAAACAGTTCCTCACATGCAGCTCTTCTAACGTCATATACCTTATCTCTTGTCCTTGCAATAAGCAATACATGGGCAAAACCAGCAGACAGCTAAGAACACGTATTATAGAACACAAGAGTGCTGTTAGGAGAAATGACCCTAAATCCCCTATTGCACGTTATTTCTCAGATGCTGGTCACCCCATCTCCTCCATGTCCTTCTGTGTTATACAGCAGATACAATGTTCACGTAGGTGTGGTAATCTTGAACTTGGTTTTCTCCAGACAGAATGTAGGTGGATGTTCTGTTAAAAGCTCTCCACCCATCAGGGATGAATGAAGAATTGGTATTGAAGTGTTTTCTGTAACTAGTATATTTATTTTTATTGGTGTAAGATATACCACTAGATGGGTGTCTCTCGCTCACTACTCTTACAATCCTGCGTTATTTATCCTGAGGAAAAGTTCACATGGTAAATGTAAAAGCAATAATTTATGATATTTCTCTGTCCGCTTCTGTATATACTGTATGTACTGATTCAATAATTTTCTGACGTTTTCATGCTTGATCATCTGACATATGCAGTTAACAAGAAGCCAGGGGTGTGTGCCAACGATTTACACTGATGAAACGTTTGTGTTTTGTTTTCACCTTTCATTTATGCACTACGTTTTAAAAACATCTTTCTCTTGCATGCAAGCCTCAGTTTTGGGTTTATACATTTCTTCGTCAGTGTGCCGGTCTCCATCTTTTCCAGTATT
Organism: Salmo trutta; assembly: GCF_901001165.1. Classification (NCBI taxonomy): domain Eukaryota; kingdom Metazoa; phylum Chordata; class Actinopteri; order Salmoniformes; family Salmonidae; genus Salmo; species Salmo trutta. Next base: position 3,088,465 of record NC_042969.1, on the reverse strand, counting down.
CTTATTTTGACTCCTATGTACCTGAAACAGACACTGATCAGTAGTAAGGACCTTAAAATAGCGCAGACAGCCTCTTATCATTTTTGGATACAAGGCGGTCCCAGGGTCTCATCTGGATTAAGTTAAATGGTGAGTTATCCCACTCTGTTGTCCGAACAACCCCTTTGGTACAGCCTCTCCCATAGGTTGTTTGGCAAACCATTACGAAACAAAAGAGACATTTGGGTTATGGATGTAACCTTGGTTCTCTGAGTAGAGTAATAGTCGCCAAGCTTTCATATTGTTCCTCCACCTCCATGGGATTCGAGTTTAGTAATAGACAGTAAACATCTTTGATATTAAGCATGCCAAATCACATTGTGTGAAGGGGAACGAGTTCCCATAGGTCGTTTGGCAATCCGTTACTCTACACAGAGAACTAAGGTTACATCTGTAACCCAACGTTTTGTATCTCCTTATGTCCGCTGTTAGATCATTCGCAGGGTACCAATCCAAAAACGACTAATATCTCCATATGTAGGTTACATATGGACATTGCACAAAAGTTTCCCATCTTGAGTGCAGATTCATTTATCAACTCAAAATCGATGAGTGTGTTCATGTTAAAAAGACAAAACATTTTATGCTGTAAATATATTGTGCTTATATAAAAGGTAGTATGCCTACACTTACCTAGCATAATAAAAAAATCCCCATCAAAATCCGTCTGCTAGAAATATCATACTTTTTGCATTGGATGCGTCTCAATAATGTAGTAACCAAAAGAGTGATAAACAAATCTAAATATATTGTACATTTGAGATTCTTCAAAGTAGCCACCCTTTGCCTTGATGACAGCTTTGCACACTCTTGGCATTCTCTCAATCAGTTTCATGAGCTAGTCACCTGGAATGCCTTTCAATTAACAGGTGTGCCTTGTTATGTTCATTGGTGGAATTTCTTTCCTTCTTTATGCGTTTGAGCTAATCAGTTGTGTTGTGACAAGGTAGGGTTAGTATACAGAATATAGCCCTATTTGGTAAAATACCAAGTCCATATTATGGCAAGAACAGCTCAAACAAGCAAAGAGAAATGACAGTCCATTATTATTTCAAGACATGGAGGTCAGTCAATCCAGAAAATGTCAAAAATGTGCAGTCGTAAAAACCATCAAGCGCTATGATGAAACTGGCTCTCATGAGGACCGCCACAGGAAGGGAAGACCCAGAGTCTGCTGCTGAGGATAAGTTCATAAGAGTTACCAGCCTCAGAAATCGGCAATTAACTGCACCTCAGATTGCAGCCCAAATAAATGCTTCACAGAGTTCAGCAATGGACATTAGACCGGTGGAAACCTGTAATTTGGTCTGATGACTCCAAATTTTAGATTTTTGGTTCAAACCGCTGTGTCTTTGTGAGACGCCGAGTAGGTGAACAGATGATCTCAGCATGTGTAGTTCCCACCGTGAAGCATGGAGGAGGTGTGATGGTACTTTGATGGTGACACTGTCAGTGCTTTATTTAGAATTCCAAGGCACACTTAACCAGCATGGCTACCACAGCATTCTGCAGCGATACGACATCCCATCTGGTTTGCACTTAGTGGGATTGTCATTTGTTTTTCAACAGGACAATGACCCAAAACACACTTCCAGGCTGTGTAAGGGCTATTTGACCAAGGAGGAGAGTGATGGAGTGCTGCATCAGATGACCTGGCCTCCACTTTCACCTGACCTCAACCCAAATTAGATGGTTTGGGACAGTTTGGACCGCAGAGTGAAGTAAAAGCAGCCAACAAGTGCTCAGCATATGTGGGAACTCCTTCAAGACTGTTGGAAAAGTATTCCAGGTGACTACCTCATGAAGCTGGTTGAGAGAATCCCAAAAGTGTACAAAGCTGTCATCAAGGCAAAGGGTGGCTACTTAGAAGAATCTCAAATATATTTAGATTTGTTTAACACTTTTTTGGGGGTACTACATGATTCCATATGTATTATTTCATAGTTTTGAGGTCTTCACTATTATTCTACAATGTAGAAAATAGGAAAAATAAAAACCCTTGAATAAGTAGGTGTCCAAACGTTTGACTGGTACTGTATATACACATCATTGGTTCAGACAGACATAACATGTTATGAATATCAGTGAATAGGAGTAAATCCTTAGGAGTAATAAATGTTACAATAGCCTATTGAATACACTGAACTGTAAACCCAATTTGTTTTTTCGTCAGGTTTTCAACATAATGAGTAGTAACTACAAAAAGAAAATGATTAATTCGGACAATATAGAACTTTATTAACGTACAACAAATTAAGACAGATTAGAATTCCATTCATAGGTGAGATCTGGGATTAGTGGATGTTCTCAAGTCCCTGTAAAGAAGAAATAGTTAGTTAGGCCTAAGCAATGGCTGACTGCTGGTCAATTGTAATAACGTTACAGTACTAAATTACTGCATTGACGTTTGAATTAATCGCGTCGCTATTTACCTTCGATTTGTAATACAAATCCACTCCCGACACTCGTCTGTCTCTCTCCATCAGATACCACTGGTATGGAACCCTGGCGATTCTCTTTTCCTAAGCAAAGGTTAAGGATAATACCTGTTAACGCAGCTAATTTACTGCTAGTATACAAAACTAGTTAATTGTATAACTTCAACCAGTTTAAAAATGAATATTTAGCTAGCTACTGCATTAATTCATAACATTGGTAAGCAACATTCTCTCACCTTCCCCCCGTTGGTCAATTTATGGATCTGTGCAGTGAAAACCCCAGGAAGGATGAGACAAGCAGTCATGACGCCAAGACCGGGAAGAATTTCGTACCACATAATTGTAATGTGGGTGAAGCAAGTGACAACCACGTTTATTTGTCAAACAGTTTTATGTGAATGTCTGGCGACCAAATACGCCAGTTTATTTTGCTAACTTCTGGTAGCCTTAAGAAAGGCTAAAGGCTACCAAAATGTTGACGGTCATTCGTTCATTTCCGGAACTTGAAGCTGTTTTTTGATTTTCTATCACAGCGCCATCCTACGGCATTGAAGTTTCAGTGTAGTACATACAGAATATAATACTTTTCCAATAAATTACATAGCTAGTCACATATATTGAACAAAAATATAAACCCAACATGTAAAGTGTTGGTTTCATGAGCTTAAATAAAATATCCTATACATTTTCCATATGCACAAAAAGGTTATTTATGGGGCAATAAAAGGCTACTCTAAAGTGTGCAATTTTGTCACACAACACAATGCCACAGATGTGTCAAGTTTGAGGGAGCGTACAATTGGCAGGAATGTCCACCAGAGCTGTTGCCAGAATTTAATGTTCATTTCTCTACCATAAGCCACCTCCAACATCATTTTAGAGAATTTGACAGTACGTCCAACAGGCTTCACAACAGCAGACCATGTGCAGCCACACCAGCCCAGGACCTCCACATCCGGCTTTTTCACCTGGGGATTGTCTGAGATCAGCCACCCAGACAGCTGATGAGACTGTGGGTTTGCACAATGAAGAATTTCTGCGCAAACTGCCAGAACCCGTCTCAGGGAAGCTTATCTGGGTACTCATTGCCCTCACCAGTGTCTTGACCTGACTGCAGTTCGGCGTCACAATTGACTTCAGTGGGCAAATGCTCACCTTCGAATGTCACTGGCACGCTGGAGAAGTGTGCTCTTCATGGATGAATCCCAGTTTCAACTCTACTGGGGAGATGGCAGAGCGTGTATGGCGTCATGTGGGAGAGCAGTTTGTTGATGTCAACGTTGTGAACAGAGTGCCCCATGGTAGCGGTGGGGTTATGGTATGGGCAGGCATAAGCTACGGATAACAAACACAATTGCATTTTATCGCTGGCAATTTGAATACACAGATACCGTGACGAGATCCTGAGGCCCATTGTCATGCCATTCATCCGCCTCCATCACCTCGTGCTTCAGCATGATAATGCATGGCCCCATGTCACAAGGATCTGTACACAATTAATGGAATCTGAAAATGTCCCAATTCTTCCTTGGCCTGCATACTCACCAGACATGTTACCCATTAAGCACGTTTGGGATGCTCTAGATCGACATGTACCACAGTTTGTTCCTGTTAATATCCAGCAACTTTGCACAGCCATTGAAGAGGAGTGGGGCAACATGCTACAGGCCTCAACCAACAGTCTGATCAACTCTATGTGAAGGAGATGCGTCAAGTTGCATGAGGCAAATGGTGGTCACACCATATACTGACTGGTTTTCTGATCCACATCCCTTTTTTTTAAGGTATCTGTGACCAACATATGCATATCTGCATTCCCAGTCATGTGAAATCCATAGAGTAGGGCTTAATTTATTTATTTCAATTGACTGACTTTCGTTATATGAAATTGTTGCACGTTGCGTTCATATTATTGTTCAGTGTACTTACACCTACACTGCTGTTATTTACTTGGTACTTTGCATCCACTGTCTTACATTATATGTAAATATTTGTGGCCAAAGTAAACCACATTGTTGCCTATCGACCCCCTCTTCTTAAATTTAGATTTTAAACCTAACCCTAACCACACTGATAATTTAAGGTTAAGCATAAGGTTAAGACAAATAAGCTAATTTTAGTTTTTCATACATTTTTACGATATAGCCAATTTTGACTTTGTGGCTGTGGTAACTAGTGGACACCACCCCGCACCATCACTGACGCGACACACTTTCCTTTCAAGTGTCGCAGAACGTCTTTCCCAGAGTCTCCTAGCAGCCAATCAACAAGCAGTTTTTGTTGTTGACGAATAGAAGGAACTAGCTAGCAGCAAGTTAGCAATCAAGCAATTAAAAAAGTTTATACAGGTCTGCAGATTGCTTTGTTTATGGCATAAATATGAAAGACGATAAGGAAAACACTCGTCAGAGGGAGAAAAGGATGGAGATAAAATGCGAAAACATTGAAAAAACGGAGAAGCCAAAGCAGGAGAAGAAAGAATTAATGACCAAGGTAACGTTACGCCATCTATTCTATTTTGCTAGCGAAACCAAAATGGCTAGCTACACGGATTTAATCTGGCAAGCTACTCCTGTATTGCTGGCTAGCTAGTAGATCAGGTGTAATTAGCCTGTAATTGAATTTAGCTGGCTAGTTATCTTTTGAATGTTGCCTATTGAAGAGTAACGTTAACAGATATGTCTAAGTTAGTGAACCTGTTATAGCCAGCTAAACTAGCTAGTTACCGTTATTTTTTTTTATTTCACCTTTATTTAACCAGGTAGGCAAGTTGAGAACAAGTTCTCATTTACAATTGCGACCTGGAAACCAACGCTTAGAGGCTGAATCTGCTATTTTAACTATCTGGCTTGGATATTATTTTCATAAATTAACATTTGAGTGCCACAGATCATTATCCGACGTCTGCCTCCAAGCATAACCAAGGAGGAACTGGAGGTGCAATTGCAGCCACTTCCAGAAGTGGACTACTTAGAATTTTTCTCCAATGACAGCAGGTGCGTTAGTCTGCTGAACGATTGTCAGTCAGAATCACATATTTGGTACCCTGGTTACTTACTTAGTTTTTCTTCTATACAGCATGTACCCCCATGTCTTCGCCAGAGCATACATCAACTTCAAGATTCAGGAAGATATTGTACTTTTCAGAGACCGGTTTGATGGATATGTGTTCGTTGATAATGGAGGTGTGATGCATTTAATTTCATTAAGCTATTGACATCTAATAAGTGCTGAGCGATTAAACCAACATTGCATTTTTTCCCCTGGTTATTAAACGACTAATTGACTGACGTCTGTTAAATTACTTTAATTCCGTTTTGTTTTTTTGTGAGCCCAACGTAGCGTTTCTCTAGAGAGAAGTCAAATAATTCATGAGATGGATTGTCAAACTATTTGGGACACTGGGCGGAAGGGAGTTGTAGTTTTCATCAAGCAAATATTCAACCTATCTCAGCGCAGAAATGCCGTAATTTAATACAATGACCATAATCCATTGCGCCTGTCTTTTTCCGGTTCAGACAGTGACAGATATCCTTGCACCTGCTACTTAGGTTAGATAAACACAGACCGCATGAGAGAGAAATGTACACAACGACGAGGGAGATGGACAGTTTGTGAAAGCACGTCTAATCTACTTTAAAGCACTTGTAAAATTATTTCGTCAGACAGCTATGCAGCATACTTACAGGCAAGCTAAATAGGATGACAAAAGACAGTACAGTATAGAGAGCACAGACAGAGATTAGATGGTCAGGGCTGCTTCTGCTTGAGATGATGACTTTTTAAGGAATTAAAAATAATAGCCATAAACTAAATAATATACACAACCTAAATATTTTATTATTTCCTATTTTTCTATTGATGTCTACCCAATGTGGACCTGACAGACAATGAAATATTTTCAATGTTTTGACAATTTAATGTTCATTGTTTTTGTCTTTGGAACTTCAATTTGAAAGATTTAAAATAATTGAATTTCATAATGCATTTAATGTCTTAAAATGTTTTTATCAAAATGGAAAACTGTGATTCTTTAAAATAATTGAACCGACCTCAAAGCACTAATAGCTTAGAACTAATAACGACCACGCAATATTAGCCTAGGCTATTGCAACAGCTTCTGATTGCCTTATGTGTTAATGATGTGGCTTATTTTGTTTAACAGGGCAGGAGTATCCAGCCATTGTTGAATTTGCTCCTTTTCAAAAGATTGCCAAAAGAAGGAGTAAGAAAAAGGATGTTAAAAGTGGAACAATAGATGAAGGTGAAAATGTTACATGAGACATTTTATGGTTGGTTGCAATTGCACACCATTTAGATCCTCTAGCTCGAACGTACCACTGAGACACTTTGTTCTTTTAGATGCTGACTATAAGAAATTCCTGGAGATTTATAATGGCGACGATGAAAAGTTTACATCCACCCCTGAGACTCTACTGGAGGAAATAGAGGCGAAAACAAAGGAACTAGTAGGTATGTAAACATATTTTCTGGTTACATTTGGTTGACATCAAAGCCAGTTGAAACACTCTAGATGCGTGTCAATGTGAAATCAAGTAGTGTTCCATGTGAAAGGGATATTTCAGTAATGGATGAGGCATGATTCCCCCCCCAGCTAAGAAAATGACTCCCCTCTTGGACTTCTTAAAGAACAAACAGGTATGTGTAGCCTGTAGGAAATAATTATATATTTTAGCTGTGTTCTTGCATGATATGAGGCTGGATAGACTATTCATGTGGCTTTTGTCTGCTGATGGTCAGAGAATCCGTGAGGAAAAGAGAGAGGAAAGGAGGAGACGAGAACTCGACCGTAAGCGCCTGAGGGACGAGGAACGTCGCAGGTGGAGGGAGGAGGACAGGAGAAAGCGCAACGAAGCAGAGAAGTTCAAGAAAGGAGACAAACCTTCCGAGAAGGATAAAGACCAAGCGAAGGAGGTGCCAAAAATCAAGGTATGGAAAGGAGAAGAAATCCTGTCAAACTACTGGACTGTATGATACAGGTGATCCCGAAGAATAACAGACTGCTCTTTTCATGTTTATGCGGTTTCTGTCTCCGTTCAGCTCTTGCGAAAACCAGACAGAGGAGATGATGTGGAGAAGCCTAAAGAGAAGTTAAAGAAACCTGAGAAGGACAAGATGAAAGATGACAGAGCTCCAGGGTGTCCTGATATGACAAAACGCCAAAACTTCGAAACCAGGGAGGATAGGGTATCGCAGAAGTGAGGGGTCATCACCATTCATCTCTTAGATGTTACAGGTCTTTAACATAAAGGCTTGCATTGTATTCATGTAAATGTTCTTGTCTTTCAGAGCTGATGAAGATGGACACAAAGACTTCAGAGAGCGTGACGTAGAAAGGGACAGAAACCGTGAACGAGACAAGGAGAGGGAGCGGCGGCAGAAAGAGAAGGAGCGCATCAGACGACAAGACGAGGATCGACGAAGGAGGAGGGAAAGGCACGATGGAGAGAACTCCTACAGAAAGCGAGAGGAAGAAGGGAAAAAGAAGAAAGGAGATCGTGTCTGGGAAAAGAGAAGGGGCGAGAATGCCGGGGACTCCGCAAGCCATACTGATAAGCCTAAAAAGTCGGAAGAAACCCTGAGGGAGGAGAAAGCTAAAAGAGATTGTTTAAGAAACAAGGTAATAACTTCAGTCTTTCTTGGTATATAGTCAAATATGCATTTTTCCAGATCAATCAATTCCTTGGGTTAATCGGGATATTCTATTACATTTGTTCCCTTTTCTCCTGATTTCTTATGTTGATCTGATCACATTCCTCAATAGTTTTGTTGTATTTATTTTTTGTTGTTGTCTCTTAACCACAGCCATTTCGTTCCCTTGTACATCAGGATCGGCCTACCATTCAGCTATACCAGCCAGGTGCCAGGAACCGAGGAGGAGAATCTCATGCTGGGGAGCGGAAGTTGGAGCGAGACCAAGAAAAGGGAGTTGAAGGATAAAAAAATGACCACAAATAAAGAATGTTAAAACGATTGAGAGGAATCTGCTCTGAGCCAAGCAAACTGGTGCCAGAGAGGCTGCTGCAGTAGTGCTTCTCCTGCAGAGCCACATCCCGTCTTCCCACTCCCAACCAGAGGAAGGGATGTGACCATGGTGTCCCCCCTCAGTGCCTGAAGGTGCCCCTCTTTTAGTTTTGTTTATGGAGAAAAGCAAGGGAAAGTTGGCGCTTTAATGTTTGCAGGAGTTTGGCTATGGGGCAGCAGGTAGCCTAGTGGTTAGAGCGTTGGACTTGTAACCGAAAGGTTGCAAGATCGAATCCCCACGCTGACAAGGTAAAAATCTGTCGTTCAGCCCCTGTTCCTAGGCCGTCAATTGAAAGTAAGAATTTGGACCACATGAATTTAAAGTGACCTTACAGTATTGGTCTGCTACGCAGTTGCAGTTCTTATATTAAATGGGCTTTCACCCTCATTAGTTGTTCATATGTTAAAAATAAATCACATACAATATGTTATTTAATTTAGAAACAGTGTAGGAGTCTACTGGTTTTACACAGTTGCGAAGCACAGTTCTTATATTAAATGGGCTTTCACCCTCATTAGTTGTTCATACGTTAAAAATAAATCACATACAATATGTTATTTCATTTAGAAACAGTGTAGGAGTCTACTGGTTTAACTTCTTTCAAAAACTAGGCATTTTAGGTTTATACTCTGTACATTTAGAAGTTTGTTTTCTATTTCCCCAACAAGTCCTCAATACTCTGTACAGGTAAAAAAATAATATTAAGCTGTTATTTCACCCATTAAACAATTCAGGGGAATTAAAAAGCCATTTCATTTATAAATATAGAACTGTGAGCTATGCCTTGACTTGAGACTGCACGCAACCCCTAATGGGTGACTATTAAGTTGTAGCCTTCTCTGTCGTACTCGTATACATCTTCATACATAAACAATGCTACAGTATGGTAACAACATTCTCATTGGAATAAGCATATATACCTTCATTTTTATTCCTGTTTCATGAGCCTTGCTAAACAAGAGTTACAAATGAGCGCAATAAAGAAAATATTGTTCTAAGTTGTGTATGGTATTTATTCAACACTCCAGATAGTTTTTTTTGGTTTTATGACAAACTACTGTAAATACAATTTGAAAGAACCAATCACTAATACTTTTTGCAAGTGGTACAGAAGCGTCATGTTGATGCAATGCGGGAGTGGTCCACTTGATGACGCTGTGTGCGCGGAGCGCAAGACTTTGCTACACTTTGATTGGTTGGGATTGCCTACATCACCAACGCTTCCCCTCCTTCTTTCTCTTCGGCCTCCGCCATTGTGGTGTAAGGACTGCGGACAAAATGGTAAGGAAAAATCTTATAACATCCTTGTCTACATGAGTGAAATGCATTATTGTTCATGGCATTTGCATAAAGCGTTTTTAAGGGCAACACCGAAAGCTTTTATATTGTCTTCAATACCAGTATTGAATTCCTAAAAAGTAACGTTTTAGTAGCGTGTGGCCGGGTTGTCGGTAAAATTGACTTGACTTATATAAGTATACTTCCTGCCTATAGTAATCTAGCTGTAACTGAAGTGCAACGAGTTAGTTGGCAGGTTTACCTAACGTAAGTGTAGCATGCCATGAAGGAAATGTAGGTTTGCGTGTGATGTATGCTACCCTAGTTAACTAACACAGCCCCATCCTCTTAATTTCAGTCGTCCCACAAGACTTTCCGGATCAAGCGCTTTCTCGCTAAGAAACAGAAGCAGAACAGGCCCATCCCACAGTGGATCAGAATGAAGACTGGCAACAAGATCAGGTATGTGTGTAGCTACATTCCTAGCATCCCGCTATCCCGTACAACGCATAAAATGGTCTAATGTTAACTAGTGCTGAATGGATGCGCTGACCGTCTAAAGCAGGTCTGCAATTACAGTACTCCAATCAGTGGGTGTGCTGTCATTAATCCTGCTGAGAGTAACATTCTGCTTTGGAGTTCACACCTGGTCACATCACCTGTGATGGGGATTCTCTTTAGTATTGACAGTGCAATTAAGACTACAGTATCATAGTTGCCTGACAGGGCTCAAAGCTCCGACCGTTTGACTTGAGTTACAGTTCGACACCAATTTTTGTTCATAATTTGCAATTTTTTTAATATACATTGCTCAAAAAAATAAAGGGAACACTAAAATAACACATCCTAGATCTGAATGAATGAAATAATCTTATGAAATACTTTTTTCTTTACATACTTGACTGTGCTGACAACAAAATCACACAAATTGGATTTCCATTGATTATTTTTATCAACCCATGGAGGTCTGGATTTGGAGTCACATTCAAAATTAAAGTGGAAAACCACACTACAGGCTGATCAAATTTTGATGTAATGTCCTTAAAACAAGTCAAAATGAGGCTCAGTAGTGTGTGGCCTCCACGTGCCTGTATGACCTCCCTACAACGCCTGGGCATGCTCCTGATGATGTGGGGGATGGTCTCCTGAGGGATCTCCTCCCAGACCTGGACTAAAGCATCCACCAACTCCTGGACAGTCTGTGGTGTAATGTGGCGTTGGTGGATGGAGCAAGACATGATGTCCCAGATGTGCTCAATTGGATTTAGGTCTGGGGAACGGGCGGGCCAGTCCATAGCATCAATGCCTTCCTCTTGCAGGAACTGCTGACACACTCCAGCCACATGAGGTCTAGCATTGTCTTGCATTAGGAGGAACCCAGGGCCAACAACACCAGCATATGGTCTCACAAGGGGTCTGAGAATCTCATCTCGGTACCTAATGGCAGTCAGGCTACCTCTGGCGAGCACATGGAGGGCTGTGCGGCCCCCCCAAAGAAATGCCACCCCACACCATGACTGACCCACCGCCAAACCGGTCATGCTGGAGGATGTTGCAGGCAGCAGAACGTTCTCCACGGCGTCTCCAGGCTCTGTCACGTCTGTCACATGTGCTCAGTGTGAACCTGCTTTCTTCTGGGAAGAGCACAGGGCGCCAGTGGCGAATTTGCCAATCTTGGTGTTCTCTGGCAAATGCCAAACGTCCTGCACGGTGTTGGGCTGTAAGCACAACCCCCACCTGTGGATGTCGGGCCCTCATACCACCCTCATGGAGTCTGTTTCTGACCGTTTGAGCAGACACATGCACATTTGTGGCCTGCTGGAGGTCATTTTGCAGGGCTCTGGCAGTGCTCCTCCTGCTCCTCCTTGCACAAAGGCGGAGGTAGCGGTCCTGCTGCTGGGTTGTTGCCCTCCTACGGCCTCCTCCACGTCTCCTGATGTACTGGCCTGTCTCCTGGTAGCGCCTCCATGCTCTGGACACTACGCTGACAGACACAGCAAACCTTCTTGCCACAGCTTGCATTGATGTGCCATTCTGGATGAGCTGCACTACCTGAGCCACTTGTGTGGGTTGTAGACTCCGTCTCATGCTACCACTAGAGTGAAAGCACCGCCAGCATTCAAAAGTGACCAAAACATCAGCCAGGAAGCATAGGAACTGAGAAGTGGTCTGTGGTCTCCACCTGCAGAACCACTCCTTTATTGGGGGTGTCTTGCTAATTGCCTATAATTTCCACCTGTTGTCTATTCCATTTGCACAACAGCATGTGAAATGTATTGTCAATCAGTGTTGCTTCCTAAGTGGACAGTTTAATTTCACAGAAGTGTGATTGACTTGGTGTTACATTGTGTTTAAGTGTTCCCATTATTTTTTTGAGCAGCGTATTTATTCAAACAGCAGTGGGTATGCAACAATGTGTTCAGGCCAGGTATTCAAAGTTTGGTTCGGAGTCTTGGTTGAATACTTGGAAAGTGCAATTCAGTCATGCGCTGTTGGAATACATTTCTGAAGCCCCCCCCCCCAAAAAAAATAACAAATGTAAATGTTGACTGCAAAGTAAGCCTACCTGTCGGAATGATATCATGATTTGTTTCAATCGCTGGACAATTGTTTAGCTAACTCTGCCATCACATGTAGCCGACATTGTACAGTACAAAAACACTACTGGGCAAACACAACGGTCTCTTGCTAGGCTCACAATTTGTATTTAATTTTTTAATTTCACCTTTTTATTTAACCAGGTGGGCTAGTTGAGAACAAGTTCTCATTTACAACTGCGACCTGGCCAAGATAAAGCAAAACAGTGCGACGACAACGACAGAGTTACACATGGGATAAACAAACGTACAGTCAATAGCACAATAGAAAATCTGTATACAGTGTGTGCAAATGGAGTAAGGAATTTACATTTAAGTCATTTAGCAGATGCTCTTATCCAGAGCGACTTACAAATTGGTGCATTCACCTTATGATATCCAGTGGAACAACCACTTTACAATAGTGCATCTAAATCTTTTTTTTGGGGGGGGGGGGGGGGGGTTAGAAGGATTACTTTATCCTATCCCAGGTATTCCTTAAAGAGGTGGGGTTTCAGGTGTCTCCGGAAGGTGGTGATTGACTCCGCTGTCCTGGCGTCGTGAGGGAGCATGTTCCACCATTGGGGTGCCAGTTAAGGCAATAAATAGGCCATAGTAGCGAAGTAATTACAATTTAGGAAGTTAACACTGGAGTGATAGATGTGCAAAAAAGTAAATAAAAAAGCAATATGGGCATGAGGTAGGTAGTTGGAGAGGGCATCTACACTCTCCTTTAATATATTGTTCAGACCTCAAAAGTGGTCTTCTGATGTGGTTTAAGCGTTGTGGACTTTGAGCATCACATTTTTGTAGTTTTGCAACTTTTGAAAGGAACCTCCACAGAATTGACCAAAATATAAAACCTGAATTTTAAAAATGTTTAATTAATAGGGCCTTACAACTGTAGATTGACTGTTCAAAATCGCTAACAATAACGCCCTTTATGAGATTGTTAGAATGTGTATGGAGGGTAGGTTGTTATACGTTACTTGCTTTTCCCGCAAGAATTTAAAATTCCCTTTATAATCAACCGCTTTCCCAGGCCAGTATTCTTTTCATTTGGCGCCAGTAGCTTTCAGTTAGTACTGGCCCAATGTTGCCACTGGCAAATGTACCTTTTAATGTCAAGCCCTGCAAAGGCATGTTACTTTAAAAGCTGTCTAGACATTATTAGCCAGGTTCCATGGAATGCAGGTACATTATGGGACACTGGTCAAGTCATTATTGCCCCAAAATTGGTGTGCCCAAATCACGTGCTGGTGCCATCAACTGAAAGTTGGTAGCAACAGTGCCGCCAGTGGTAGAAGTTAATGTAACTTAATCTGACTGAGGTAATGATGTTCCTATCAAATAGTATGTTTGAATGTCTTTTTGCCATGTTGGGGCTTATTTCTGCTGTGCCTCATTTTCTTGCTTTTGAGCATATGGAATAAACAGCATTTGGTTGATATGCTTTACCAGTCAAATGCAGTTTGTCAGTATTCTCTGGTCTTGAAACGATTTTAATTGGATTTATGCATCTGCTCAGATAAATTGTAAAGAAACAATATGGTGTTTACAACTAAACAAGCCTAAATACAAACGGTCTACTATAGCCCTTGAATGGATTTCAAACTAATGCCACCATGGAGATTGCTTGTGTTGTATTATCATTTATTCCTGGTTTCACTGTGTTCTAGGTACAACTCCAAGAGGAGACACTGGAGGAGGACCAAGCTGGGCTTGTAAATATACAGATCTTCAGATCTCCAGCATCCACAGCATCTTCACCTGCAAAGGCCACCACCTGCTAGAACCTGGAGAGGAAGCCACGCTATCTTGAACGGCAGTCTTTTTGTACAAATACTCTGGTTATGCGCGTGTTTAACAATAAAAGATTTTAGAAGCGAGATGTGGTTGAGTTTGTCTAAACTCAATACGTCCTTTACTCAAATGCTTTTTAAATGCTTCCAGTGCAAGTAAGTGTCTCTTATCCCCAATGTTTGCCTGCCATGTATCATACTGGTGTTACCTACTTTATAACAGGGTTGACATTAGCGCAACGCTCTACATTTGATTACAGGCAGGCATCCCACTCAAGTAAGGGTCACTGGGATTTGACTAAATTACAAACTAGTCGCCCTGTCTGTGTAATTTGTTGAGGATTCAGATTTACTTGGCATAAGCCAAAATGTAAGCTAGTAAAAGATGTATGACCTTGTGAAAGGGTTGAATGGTCCGCTTACTAAGCTCCACCGGAGGGGGAGGAAATGGTGCAATACTTTTTCTGCACTGGTGAGACACATGATGCATTGATCAGTGACTCAGACTTCCCGGAAACAATATTGGAAGCCCAATGTAAAGTCCAATTAGGAATGGGCCGGCGTTAAATGTTAAATCCAAAGGACCCAAAGTGTAACAGAAGTGAAGATTAGTGTTCTGTTTTTATATAATCCTATCAAATGACCACAACACCCTAAGAACAATTAAAAAAATATATGTTTATGCATTATCAAATGTCATTTGTTGCATGATCTGTAAACTGGTGTAGACTAATGGTGAAATATTTATGGGCCCTTCCCAACAATGCAAGGAATAAATACACCATGAGTAAAGGCAACTTTGCTATATACTCAGGGTACTGAGTCGATTTGCAGGAATGTAAGGTAGCTATGTACATTTTAGGTAGGTGTAGAGTGACCAGGCAACAGAATAGATGAGCAGTACCTGCAGCGTATGTGATTTGTCAAGAGTTGGTGCAGATGGTTCTGGTAGCTAATTGGTTAACTATTTAGCGGTCTTATGTCTTGAGTAGAAGTTGTTCAGAATTCTGTTGGTTCCAGATTTGGTGCATCAGTACTGCTTTCTGTGTGGTAGAGAACAGTGACTTGGGTAGTTGACGTCTGACAATTTTTAGGGTCTTTGACACCGCCTGTGACAGAGCTCGGCCCCAGTAATGTACTGGGCTGCACACACTACACTTGAGTGCCTTGCGGTCGGATGCCAAGCAGTTGCCATACCAAGCGGTGATAGTCAAGATGCTCTCAATGGTGCAGCTGTAGAACTTTGAGGGCCCATGCCAAATCTTTTCAGCCTCCTGGGGGAAAAGGCGTGACTTTTTCACGGCGGTTTGTGTGTTTTAAAATTATAAACCTGGGTAGTTCGAGCCCTGAAAGCTGTGGTATATCGGACTTTTTTTTTCTTTTTAAATGACTACTGGTCTAATTACATTGGTAACCAGTTTATAATAGTAATAGAGCTCTGGATTTTATGGTATACAGTGTATAGACAATATACTATGGCTAAGGGCTGTATCCAGGCACTCCCCTGTGTCCTGATTTACAACAGCCCTTAGCCATAATACATTGGACATATACCACACCGCCTCGGGCCTTTATCTAACGTCTCTATAGTTTTGTAGCACTTGCTTACACGACCTGCAGAAGGTGTCAAAATTAGGGTTTCACGAAAGCTTATACAAAATCAGCATAACTCATTTTTGGTGTAGAAACCCTTTTGATCAAAGAGCACACTTGTGCATGCCTTCAATAAAAGTTTAATTTAATGAAATAACATTTTTAAATACAATCAAGTCTAAAACAACACGTTTTTTTGTGCAAGAAACGGTTCCACTGCTGTGCTGCCTATAATCAGATTGATTATTCACCAATTATAAACTGGGTGGTTCGAGCCCTGAAAGCTGAAGGCCGTGGTTTATCAGACTGTGCCTTTAAACAGCTTGGAAAATTCCCGAAAATGATGTCATGGCTTTAAAAGTTTCTGATAGGCTAATTTGAGTCAATTGGTGTACCTGTGGATGTATTTCATGACAGAACATTTCGTTTTACTGGTCTAATTACATTGGTATCCAGTTTATAATAATGCACATTGGGGGCTTGTGATATATGGCCAATATACCACGGCTAAGGGCTGGGTCCTAGTACTCAGTGTTGCGTCCTTCGTAGCCATGGTATATTTGCCATAAACCACACCCCTCGGGCCTTATTGCTTAAGTGGCTTAGCATACTGTGCGTAAAAGCGCAAACGCGTGAAAGTCTTTACAAGCTATGATCAATGTGACTCGTGATAAAGACACTTGCTTTTGCGTTAAAAAAAAAAAAAATTGTGTGGTTATCTGACCTTTAACTTTTGATCACAAAAGACAAGAATGGGGTAAAACAACTTTTTAAATCACCCGCGCCATCTGCCATTCCTCCGAGTCCGATCAAAGTAGACTGGATCGTCTCTCATCACTTAATTCTGGCTTGGGCACTAGCGTGGCACTGCACGCAATGTTGTTATTAGGGGTTTGCAGACGCACCCTACCGTGCGCATCGTCCCAAGTGCTAGGAAGCTCCATCTCCTCTGCGGCGTTGCCCTTCAGATGATTTCATAGTTTCCATCTACAACAGACACCATCCGTACGTGCTGCATGGGGTCCAGAGCCCAAACATCCCATCAACTTCCCTTATTAAAGACGCATTGTAGCATCTTGACAACAGAACACAAATCCACCGGACGAGTTGTTCAATAGTAAGTCTTTCAAGTGTCTTACGCATGGCGGACGAGCGAGCCTCTGCTCCACGGACAACCTCTGAGATGCGTTACTGCTGGTCTCACACACCTCTGGCTGTCTGCTACCTTGATCTTCGTGTCGAAGCATAATTAGCCGTACAGGCAGGGAATGCCCGCACACCCACTCTCTTGTCCATTATCATTATTAGTTGATTCAGATCCAAACTCCAATGCGCATCCGCCTTGTAAGGGTTGGAAATGTGTCGCAGAGTTGTATGCTGTCGTCTTACTGATGGTACTGTTATACACGTTGCTTGACTTACAGTTGAAGTCGGAAGTTTACATACATTTAGGTTGGAGTCATAACTCGTTTTTCAACCACTCCACAAATTTCTTGTTAATAACAAACTATAGTTTTGGCAAGTCGGTTAGGACATCTACTTTGTGCATGACACAAGTCATTTTTCCAACAATTGTTTACAGACAGATTATTTCACTTATAATTCACTGTATCACAATTCCAGTGGGTCATAAGTGTACATACACTAAATTGGCTGTGCCTTTAAATAGCTTAGAAAATTCCTGAAAATTATGTCATGGCTTTAGAAGTTTCTGATAGGCGAATTTACATAATTTGAGTCAATTGGAGGTGTACCTGTGGATGTATTTCAAGGCCTACCTTCAAAGGCAGTGCCTCTTTGCTTGACATCATGGGAAAATCAAAAGAAATCAGCCAAGATCTCAGAAAAATGATTGTAGACCACAAGTCTGGTCCATCCTTGGGAGCAATTTCCAAATGCCTGACGGTACCACGTTCATCAAATCAAATTTATTTATATAGCCCTTCTTACATCAGCTGATATCTCAAAGTGCTGTACAGAAACCCAGCCTAAAACCCCAAACAGCAAGCAATGCAGGTGTAGAAGCACAGTGGCTAGGAAAAACTCCCTAGAAAGGCCGAAACCTAGAGAGGAACCAGGCTATGGGGGGTGGCCAGTCCTCTTCTGGCCACCCCCCATGCCGGGTGGAGATTATCACAGCACATGGCCAAGATGTTCAAATGTTCATAAATGACCAGCATGGTCAAATAATAATCATAGTAGTTGTCGAGGGTGCAACAAGTCAGTAACACAAGAGTAAGTGTCAGTTGGCTTTTTCATAGCCGATCTTTGAGAGTATCTCTACCGCTCCTGCTGTCTCTAGAGAGTTGAAAACAGCAGGTCTGGGACAGGTAGCACGTCCGGTGAACAGGTCAGGGTTCCAGCAGGTCTGGGACAGCAGGTCTGGGACAGGTAGCACGTCCGGTGAACAGGTCAGGGTTCCATAGCCGCAGGCAGAACAGTTGGAACTGGAGCAGCAGCATGGCCAGGTGGACTGGGGACAGCAAGGAGTCATCAAGCCAGGTAGTCCTGAGGCATGGTCCTAGGGCTCAGGTCCTCCGAGAGAGAGAATTAGAGAGAGCATATTTAAATTCACACAGGACACCGGAAAAGACAAGAGAAATACTCCAGATGTGACAGACTGACACTAGCCCCCCGACACAAACTACTGCAGCATAAATACTGGAGGCTGAGACAGGAGGGGTCAGGAGAAACTGTGGCCCCATCCGATGAAACCCCCGGACAGGGCCAAACAGGTAAGATATAACCCCACCCACTTTGCCAAAGCACAGCCCCCACACCACTGTGTGTCATCTGTACAAACAATAGTACGCAAGTATAAACACCATGGGACCACGCAGCCGTCATAGCGCTCAGGAAGGAGACGCATTCTGTCTCCTAGAGATGAACGTACTTTGGTGCGAAAAGTGCAAATCAATTCCAGAACAACAGCAAAGGACCATGTGAAGATGCTGGAGGAAACAGGTACAAAAGTATCTATATCCACAGTAAAACGAGTGCTATATCGACATAACCTGAAAGGCCGCTCAGCAAGGAAGAAGCCACTGCCCCAAAATGGCCATAAAAAAGCCAGACTACGGTTTGCAACTGTACATGGGGACAAAGATCGTACTTTTTGGAGAAATGTCCTCTGGTCTGACAAAACAAAATTAGAACTGTTCAGCCATAATGACCATCGTTATGTTTGGAGGAAAAAGGGGGAGGCTTGCAAGCCAAAGAACACCATCCCAACCATGAAGCACAGGGGTGGCAGCATCATGTTGTGGGGGTGCTTTGCTGCAGGAGGGACTGGTGCACTTCACAAAATAGATGGCATCATGATGGAAAATGATGAGTATATATTTAAGCAACATCTCAAGACAGTCAGGAAGTTAAAGCTTGGTTGCAAATGGGTCTTCCAAATGGACAAAGACCCCAAGCATACTTCCAAAATTGTGGCAAAATGGCTTAAGGACAAAGTCCAGGTATTGGAGTGGCCATCACAAAGCCCTGACCTCAATCCCATATAACATTTGTGGGCAGAACTGAAAAAGCGTGTGCAAGTAAGGAGGCCTACAAACCTGACTCAGTTACATCAGCTCTGTCAAGGAGCAATGGGCCAAAATTCACCCAACTTATTGTGGGAAGCTTGTGGAAAGCAACCCGAAATGTTTGACCCAAGTTAAACAATTTAAAGGCAATGCTACCAAATATGTCTATGTAAACTTCTGACCCACTGGGAATGTGATGAAAGAAATAAAAGCTTAAATAAATAATTCTCTCTATTATTCTGACATTTCACATTCTTAAAATAAAGTGGTGATCCTATCTGACCGAAGACAGGGAATTTTTACTAGGATTAAATGTCAGGAATTGTGAAAAACTGAGTTTAAATGTATTTGGCTAAGGTGTATGTAAACTTCGACTTCAACTGTATATATGGGGCATACAACAATCTCATCTCTGTAGATTTTGCTGCGAAGAGACAATAGATCATTTATTCTGGTATTGCCCCAATGTAGCTTGTTTCTGGTCACAGGTTCAGGAATGAATAAAAAAATTCACTACTTACTTGAAATGAACGTTACAAATAGCAGTGTTGGGCGATTTGGAAAGCCGTAGTCGGTCAATAAATATACTTGTAGGAAAGGTTTATCTTTAGCTCACAATCTGGGGATACTATTGAAAAGGTTCAAAAATTGTAAATCACAGCACAATTGAAAAATACATGGCACATGGAAACCAAAAGATGGTCTATGGTGACAGGTGGGATGGACTGAGGGTTAGGATTATATAGCTTGTGTTTGGTAATGTATTGTTGACTGCTTTATATAAAAGTACCATGTATATGCGCAATATACACTACCATTCAAAAGTTTGGGGTCACTTAAATTGTTTTTGAAAAAGCACTTTAAAAAAAATAAATTGATCAGAAGGACAGTGTAGGAAATTACTATTGTAGCTGGAAACGGCCAATTTTGAATGGAATATCTAGATGGTAGAGGCCCATTATCAGCAACCATCACTCCTGTGTTCCAATGGCACGTTGTGTTAGCCAATCCAAGTTTCATTTTAAAAGGCTAATTGATCATTAGAAAACCCTTTTGCAATTATGTTGGCGCAGCTGAAACCTTGTGCTGATTAAAGCAATTAAACTGGCCTTTAGACTAGTTGCGTGTCTGTAGCGTCAGCATTTGTGGGTTTGATTACAGGCTCAATATGGCCAGAAACTAAGACCTTTGAAACACATCAGTCTATTCTTGTTCTGAGAAATGAAGGCTTTTCTGTGACAATTGTCAAGTAACTGAAGATCTTGTCCAACGCTTTACATAGATTTATGCTAGATCATGTACTTGGTTTAGTTAACTCCTGTTAATAATAGCGTAGTCTACATGAAATCCCTTAGCCTGGCCCCAGTTCTGTTCCCGCAGTCTTGTCAACTCATGGTCATTGGGGCGTCACAATGACCATAGTTACCAACAGCACAGACAAGTCTTGGACCAGGTAAAGAATTCTTGACAGTGCTGCTCACATAGCCATAATGATATGCCTTGAATAGGTACGCAATATTACCAAAATAAGTATCAGATTTGCAGCAGCCAATGCAACACTTATGAAATTAAAAATCAGTAACACTATTCAGGATTTCAAAAATAAGCTTTATTGATAAAAACAGAACAGTAGGTGAGAAACTACAAAGCTATAGACTCAGCATTCATCCATCTCTGGGGGCAGGTCAATGGTCAGCTTATTGATAGTTTGAAGGAATGCATCCAATTCCATAGCACAATTGTCTGAGGAAAATAAAGGAAAGCCACTGAAATGACAAACTGACAATGCCACAGTTTAATTGAACCCCAAATCCTAAAACGAACCTGAGCGTGGTAGGTTCTTCAAAGGAGACAAACATGTGTACGTCCCAAGCACGTCAAAGTCCTCTTCAGGCAGACATGGCATTTCTGGGAGACTTACCAGTCGAGGCAACACAAAATGACTCAGGCAAACCACATCCTCTGGGATGATGTAGTTCTCAAACTCTAGAACCACAAAGAATTTGTAAAAGTTAGTGGGTGGTTATCAGAAAGGTGGTGGGATAGCAAAGGGTAAAACACCAGAGTTGATTTACCAAGTGGGTCATAGGGTATAAACTTCTCAATGTCTGGGTATTCTTCTTCTTTGGTCTGAGGGAGGGTTTTAACTTTTGTTTCCTTAAGAGAGAAAATCATGATTTTCAGTCACAGGGGTTGTCAAGAGCATATATTTTATACAGATCTAGGCACACATCACCTGGCAAAAACAATTTGTGAAATTGTGAGATTATGACCTGTGCCTCAAGGAGTTTGTTCTTCTCTTGTCCATTTACAGCTGGCATTGATGTGATCTTGTTCACTGCCCCCAAAGCCTTGCGACCAGACTGTAAAGGAGCATGAAACTTTTTTCCAGTCACGGGGGTCTTCAGGTTTTCTGTAAGCATACATTTTAAAGGGGTAAATGGGTTGAGCAAAGTATACACTATTGATAACAATCAGGGACAATCGTTTACATTTTACTGTCTCAGATGGTAACAGAAGTGCATGTGTTCTCATGGTTAAAACAACCAATGTAGCCTTGGTTATGAAGCATACAGAGTTCTATCAAAGCAGACGTAAACGAAGGTAAATAATTGACAATTGTAAGGCAGAGTACCTGGAACAGATTGCAACCGCTGGCGCATCTTCAGGGCAGGTGTATGGAGGGTTGCATTTCTCTCAGAGAAGATGATTGAAGCCATTTCCTGTTTGGGCAAGTGGTAATTAGTAAAATCGTGTTAGCTAGCTAATTAGACAGACAATTTGCTACCTAGGCTAGTCATTATCAAATATCAGGGAATCAAAATACGCTTGAGGTTTATGACAACCCGAGTAACGTTAGTGAGGACAGCGTCCAAAGTTCGATCAGATGATCTTCGGTTTGGTTGGTGGAAGGCATGACTAGTTAGCAGCCTTTTTACTCCAGGGATGCCTGTAACGTTACAGGTATCCCGCTGCTAGCTAGCAGGGATGGCTTTTGTCATTCAAAAGCGATAGCAAGATATTTACATTGCTAATAATGTGCAAAATTAGTGTCAATTACTCACGGTTTGCTGGCTAGTGGTCATAGGAGTGCGACTTACCGTTCTCTTGTCCGGTATCTTTAGGCTTGCCCGTTTGTTTTGTTTTGGATAAGCGGAAACGTCTTCGCGGCTTCCTTTTTAAACTGCGCCTCTCGTCGTCCCATTGGTTCACATGCGCACGGGGGAGCCAGTCACATAGGGGAGCGGTAAAAGTGGAATAATGCGATGCCTCTTCTCTCTGCTTGAGATAATAATAAGGCTTTTGTGTAACAGTTACCTCCCAAATGAAAACAGAAACAGACAAACATACATACGCGTGACCAATATTTATATCATTCTTGATCTGAAGAAGTAGCAGCAATTGGGATCAGAAGCTATTTTATAGCTTAGGTCTATGATCATAACGCTATAAACTCAATCACAACAGGCGATGGCTATCAATCAAAATGGTTTGGCTACAAGTCAGACATTTTCAAAAACGTTTCAACAAGACTGGTAATATAACAATTTCATGACAATGATCAGGGCACTACAATGGTAGATTTGCATTCACCTCTACTACAAACAATCTATACATTTTTTCTGTGTGCCTATAACAGTTTATTCACTTATATAAAACAGCCTGATATTATCACTGATGTAAAATATTTTCACTATTTTTTCATCTGTTTCCCCCTTGATATGTCATAATCCTCCTAGTATAAAGTTTAGCATTCGGCGGAATGGCTACTGGCTTTTATGAAAATGCCACCAATTTTAGAAAAATGCCAAGTATTTTATGGCATTTTACTGGTCCAGCCGCTCCAGCCTACCCAGAAGGTTCCAATGAAGGAAAATAGGGGAGAGATCCTATTAGGATGTATGTAATTTTTGAGTTATTCAAACATTAATTGATCAGTTTAACATAGTTTATACTGATATGCCCCACCCTTTTTTTAAAGTTTATATTTCAATTAATTATCTTGCAGTTCTGTAAAAAAAATAAAAAAAATATCGGAGGACAGGTAGGAACATTCTCTCGTGTATGTCTGTTGTACTATGCAGTTTCCATTACCGTTCTCTTGGCAGCGGGATATTATGCTGGCAGCACGATCCCGGATGTTTTTTCAAAAAATAAGAGTCCTACTATAAAGAAATACATGCTACATTTTGGGAATATCGATTTTTGTACTCTAGTGCAGTACAAGTGTGTTTCACAGCATTGAAACCACCTTTAAAGAGTAACTTTCACGAAGAAGAAAAAAATATTCGAAAACAGATGTTTAGGCTTACTTACAGTGAAACACAGTTCGTTGCAAAAGTGATTATATTGCCCTGCCTGTTTCATTACAATATGTTTGTTTTATAGTACTAACTATATCGACCTCTTTTTGCCCCTAGCGGTTCAACTCTACCATTGAAATCGTGATGTTGAGAGAGCCTCGACATCATCTCAAAGGAGTGGTTCGGTATGAAATACGTACACTTCCTTCTAGATGTGCTGGGTGGTACCAACTCAAGGTATTTGGCAATGGTATTGGTCTTTGGAGTGTACCAATATAATCTGCATGACGCTTCCTTGACTAGACTACTGACTGATGTTACACAACATTCAAAAGGCAATAAGGCACTTGACCAGTTTCAACGTTTTTGCTTGCCGTTTCATACACATCTATGTGCTTTTACGAAGAAATGAACCATGTAGGCTATGGGGATTATCGTTAATATTCATAGCTACATCAATCGTAACAAGAAATAGATGACAATGGTGGTCATGTCAACTCGTATTTTTTCTTAACCGCTATGACTGATTGGCGGCACAGACATACTGATCCGCTAAAACAGGTGCCTCATAGTAGAGTGAATGCGGGTCCAGACAGAGATCATTGCAGCGCATTCGGAATATTTCATGCTCGGGTTGGGAGCGGGCGGGTCAGAAAGTCAATTTTGGGATGAAAATATTTTTGTTGTCCCGCAGATTATTTATAAACAGTCATATTTCTGCTTTGTATGTGTTAGCCTACGTATTGTATTAAAAGCACATCTTTGTCGCCTTATTCACACTCAGAATTCGCTGTTTCAAGTTAAGATAACTAAGTGGGACAACCACATATCTCAGTCATAGGGGTACATTTTTCCTCAATAAAGTAGAGATCAGTAAGGTCAGAGCTAGTAGGGGGGGAAAGTCAAGTGCAAGTGTTAGTTCAGGATTATGATTTTTTTGGGGGGTAGGGGTGGGAGGGCCAAGATACCAGAGGTGTCAGAACGGAGTGCTCGGGTTGGGGTGTAGAGTTGGAGCAAAGCCTGAAGTTAGGGAGAGGCAGTTCCTCTTGTTGCTCCTTAGGCAAGTACCATGCATGGTCTTGCGAGCTTTGACTGGAACCTAGTGGAGTGTGCGGAGGAGCGGAGTGACATGGGAGAACTTGGGAAGGTTGAACACCAGGCAGGCTGTGGCGTTCTGGATAAATTGCGGGGTTTTGATGGCACCAGCAGGGAGCCCAGCCAACAGCAAATTGCAGTAATCCAGATATGAGATGACAAGTGCCTGGATTAGGACCTGCGCCGCTTCCTGTGTATGGTAGGGTCGTACTCTATGGATGTTGAAGAGAATGAACTTGCAAGAGCGAGGGGGATGGAAGGGGGATGCCATGGAGTTGTCACCCGTGATGGAGAGGTCTTGGAGTGGGCAAGCCTTCCCAAGGAGGAAGAGGAGCTCCATCTTGTCGAGGTTGAGTTTGAGGTGGTGGACCGACACGCAAGCTGAGATATCTGCCAGGCATGTAGAGATGTGTGTTGCCACCTGGGTGTCAGAACAGGGGAAGGAGAAAAGTAGTTGAGTGTCATCCGTATAGCAATGATCGGAGAGATCATGTGAGGATATAATGGAGCAGAGTGACTTGGAGAGGGCTTAGAGAGGAGAGGGCTTGGAACCAAGCCCTCAGGGACACCAGTAGTGAGAGTACGTGGTGCAGACACAGATCCTCTCCACGTCATCTCGTAGGAGCGGCCTGCCAGGTAGGATGCAATCCAAGTGTGCAGGAGAGGAGGATCTGATGGTTCACAGTGTTGAAGGCAACGGATACATCTAGGAGGATGAGAACAGAGGAGAGAGAGTCAGCTTTGGCCATGTGGATAGCCTCCATGACACAGAGAAGAGCAGTCTCGGTTGAGTGACCCGTCTTGAAGCCTGACTGGTTAGGGTCAAGAAAATCGTTCTGAGAAAGATAGCAAGAGAGTTGGTCAGAGACAACACGCTCAAGGGTTTTGAAAAGGAAAGAAAGAAGGGTTACCGGTCTGTAGTTTTTGACGTCAGAGGAATTTAGTTGGTTTCTTGAGGAGGGGAGTGAATCGGATAATTTTGAAGTCAGAGGGGACTCCAGTGGTCAAGGACGAGTTAATGAGGGAAGTGAGGAATGGGACAAGGTCTCCAGAGATGATCTGGAGAAGGAAGGAGGCAATGGGGTCGAGCGGGGTGGCCGGATGTCACTAGTCGTAAGATTTAATCTGGAGAGAAGTCAAGGCGTCGGGGAGTTCCGTGTGAGTGAGACAAGTGGACTCAATAGGCTGAGTGAATGAGGATGTTGTCAACCTTCTTTTCAAAGTCGTAGATAAAGTCATCCGCATAAACGGAGGAGGGGGGGGGGGGTTGAAGGATTAAGGAGGGAGGAGAAGGTGGAAAATAGTTTCCTAGGGTTAGAGTGATAGAAAGTGGCTTTAGCAGTGGATACAGAGGAAGATAAGGTAGAGAGGAAGGAGTGAAAGGATGATAGGTTCTCCGGAAGTTTAGTTTCCCTCCATTTTCACTCAACTGCCCGATGCCCTGTTCTGTAAACTCACAATGAGTCCCTCAGCCACAGAGCAGGAGGGGAGGGCTGAGCCGGCCGGGAAGAAAGGGGACAGCACGAGTCATAGGATACGTAAAGGGAGGAGAGTAGGGTCGAAGAGGCAGAATCAGAAGACAGGAGGGAAAAGGATTTAGGGAGAGAAGGGTAGGATAGAAGAGGAAAGAGTAGTGGGAGATAAAGAGCAAAGATTGCAACGGCGCATGGGTTACCATCTGGGTAGGGGCTGAGTGGCTAGGGTTGGAGGAAAGCAACACAGAAAAGGGAACAAAGTAGTGATCAGAGACCTGTAGGGGGGTTGCAGTGAGATTACTAGGCAAACAGCCTCTAGTAAAGATGAGGTCAAGCATATTGCCTGCCTTGTGAGTGGGAGGGGACTGGGAAAGGGTGAGGTGAAAAGAGGCAAGGAGGGGAAAGATAGATAGGCGTCGGGAGGTTGAAGTCGGCAAGTATGAAGAGCGGTGAGCCATCATCAGGAAATGAGCTAATCAAGGGGTCAGGCTCATTGTGGAACTCTCTAAGGACACCTGGTGGGCGATTCATGACAACAATGTTAAGCTTGAGTGGCCAAGTGACAGTGACAGCATGGAATTCAAATGAGGAGATTGACAGGGAGAAAGAGAAAATCTCCATTTAGGAGAAATGAGTTCGCCTGTGCCACCACCGCGACGACCAAATGCTTTCGGACTATGAGAGAAAATGTCAGGGCCAAAAAGTCAAGGGACTGAGATAAACTCACCGTTCTTGACCGCAGATCAGTAGTTCCGAACACTGCCAGAGACCAGGAATTCCACATGGGTTGTGCGTGCAGGGTACACTAAATTAGAAGGGTTGCAGCCAAGGGGTGGGGAGCAACTGTAAAGCCTACAGGAAGAGGAGTGAACTGAGATAGGAAACACACACATAGTTGCCAAAGCTACAAAAGAGCAAAATGAGGGCCTCCCGGGTAGCTGTGCCACCAGAGATTCTGGGTTCGAGCCCAGGCTCTGTCGCAGCCGGCCGCGACCGGGAGGCCCATGGGGCGGCGCACAATTGGCCCAGTGTCGTCCTGGTTAGGGAGGGTTTGTCCGGCAGGGATATCCTTGTCTCATCGCGCACTAGCGACTCCTGTGGCGGGATGGGCGCAGTGCATGCCGACCAGGTTGCTAGGTGTACGGTGTTTCCTCCAACACATTGATGCGGCTGGCTTTCGGGTTGGATGTGCATTGTGTCAAGAAGCAGTGCGGCTTGGCTTGGTTGGGTTGTGTTTCGGAGGACGCATGGCTCTCGACCTTCGCCGTACGGGAGTTGCAGAGATGAGACAAGACCCAACTGGGTACTCCCAACCCCACTTTCACATCAGCATAAAGAATAGTTTTTTTTATTTTTTTTACTTTAAGCCCATATTGTCTACAATTCAGTCTGAACATACGCCCCCCCCCCATACATTTCTTCTTGCGTTTGCTTATAAACACCATTAAAATCGACATTGATTAAAATGTTATATATTTTGAATGAGTTATCCACCTTGCGATGTTTTGAAATGCGGGCTTTTATTTTGAACGTTTCGTCATTACCATAGGAAAGTGACGTCATTGGTAGTGTTGCTAGCAGAATAGTAGTGCAGCTTCCTACATAGGGTCTTCATAAAAAAAGAACCATGGCGGCCACTGAAATAGCTCGGCAAGCGGTGAGTACTATAATTAAGGATGATTTTCTAGTTTTTTTGGGGGCTAGGGCACCGTTATAGCTTGCTAAAATTATTCATTTTGATAAGTATTGGGTGAATTTAACTCAAACGGCATGGATAGATATCGGTGGAAAGCCCCACTCGCCATGGTTGTTGCACCGTTTTTTATAGGCTAACTCGATATCAAATTACCTCTATTACAACGTTATTATCGTAATGATACAATGCATCTAGATAAATATCGCTCATTACGTAACCGCATGATTTATTAAAATACACATTATTGGGAACATTCGATAGTCTGCATTCTGCACGCATGCGTTCGCTTTTATGGTTATCGTTGTGATCCAGTATCCTCATAATTTCGCTATTAAACTGTATATACTTCACATTGATATGCTATTTAAGGATATTGTGACTATGTATTTTATTCTGGACATTTCAAATTTCATGCATATCCGCCGTCTATCGTGGGTTCGATTCTGTTAGTAAGTTAGCCTATCGCGTTGTTTCTGGTCCTGTCAGCCCCGTTACTTTGTTTGCTGGGCGTTGTCTGACGTGCAACACGAATCATATAGGGTACAACTGAGTGGGGATGATTCATATTTGTGTATACTATACACCTAAATAATAACGATGGTAATGTGGATTCATCAAAAGGGGTTGAATTAATTTCAGAATGTGAGAGTGAGTAGGCTTGAAAAGTCACCGGGAGAAGGATTGGTAGTAGCCCGATGTCCGGCAGATGGCGACGTTGAGTCGTTTAGACCATCAATACCGGATCAAATATCGCCATCTGCCGGCCTTTGGGCTCGATTGGTAGGCTAACGTAAATCGCCTTTCCGTTTTGTGTGCGGTTAATTCAACCGAAATGTATCAATGAATGGACGAGAACAAACAAGCATTATGTCATTGTGCAACGTAGATGCGTCTTTGATCCCAAGTAGGCCTTGGGTTTGGGAATGCTGCACATGTAGGCCAGCTGAGGAGTGTTTGTTTAGTCAAGGAAAACCATCTGTTTAACTAATAGCCTTTCAGCTGTTTCAACAGAATTCTAACTATACAATTGACAACTGTTTACCCCAGTCTGCTGAACTATTTTCAACCTCTCCCATTTTAACTGAGCGGATTTTGCAGTCTGCCTCAAAGCCACAATATATTTTCAAAACATTTAGGCTTTTTAGTGGTGGGGTTGCTTCAGTTAAGTCACTATTGAGGGCACTCTTGGCAGTTCCATGTAATCTAAATTCCTTGCGTTCCTGCTCACATAACCATCCTGTGCAGTTCTAGAAGCAGAGAATGTGTGATGATGCAACTTCCTTCACGCGCACACACATTTGTTTTACTGTCCTTGTGGGGACCAAACCCCAAAACCTAACCCCTAACCTTCATTTTAACCCAAACCCTAATTGTAACCCTAAGCCTACAGCCTTCTTCCTTGTGGGGACAGGTGAAATGTACCTGAATTTACCTTGTTTTACGATCCTTGTGCGAACTTCTGGTCCTTACAAGGATAGTAACACCAAAAACAGACACATATACACACACATACACACACACATTCATATCCATATTAGACCCTTATGAATTTAGGGCCAGGCCTGAAACAGGAGGATCCATTCCCTCCTGTATCAAGTTGGGTCATTTGTTATGATACATTTATAACATAGAATTGTTACTCTCACACAAACATGCCATCGTTCTACTGTGCATGGTTTGTTTTCAACACCTGTACAGTCTGTAGCTCTTAAAATGTGATGTTTTACTTTCCATATATGGACATTGTGGTTTCAACGGTCTAGACTGTGCTGTATGCAAATATGTTAGCAGGAAACAGGAAGTGTATCACAGCTAGAGTACCAGAGAAATTAGCTGAGGAGTTATCTTCATATAATACAATGGAATGTGTCTGGCAAAAAAAGCTGAATTGTAGCTTAAACCATAGAAGATTGTAGCTATGGTTAACACTTCAGTTTGTGCCTTAAAAACTGCATTACCAGTAGTTGTGGAAGTGAATGTTTGAAATGTCATATTTCTGTGTAGTCTGGTCCTGCATGAAATGTGTAAACTGAAGTGAAATAATAATATTATGGTCAGCCTAAGTTACGATAGCCTTATCCATACCATCCCTGTTTCATATGCATCTGCCATTATACCCGGTGGTTAATGATTAATTACACACTCAGTGTTTCTAATTTCAAAATCATTCTTTTGTCTTTAGGGAGAAGGTGCTCGTGCCGTCCCTCTAGCCGGCCATGTCGGCTTTGATAGCATGCCCGACCAGCTGGTCAACAAGTCTGTCAACCACGGCTTCTGCTTCAACATCCTCTGTGTCGGTGAGTGTGTCGTGCGTAAAACCTCCCTTTTCTTCTCCTCAAGGCAAAATGGGAGCCCTTCTCCGCCGCAATGTAGGCCTATGTCAGGCGTTTCCACTGCAGCTGTAAACCCAATTCATTCTGTCTTTGACCCACTTTGGTTGCTTCTCACTGGTCAGCAGTCAACTGTGATTACCGTAGCTAATTCATCTTCAGTCAGTCAAGCTATCGTCTGGGACTTGGGGTAGAAATGAAGCCCCTAAAATGATTCCAGTCAAGTGTAATTCCGCGTCTCCCCCCAGTAATTTCAAAGCAATAGACAACAGACATGCATGTTTATTTCACTCCCTATATTAGTGTCTGTCTGTTACAGTATTTCAGAATTAAATTCGGATGCCCTAGGCCTCATTTTGAGGTGGTATACAACTTAGCTGAATGGTATTTGGGCATCATTGACAGATAGAGTTGTCATATAGATCTATTATGGTGAAATGGTCTGGTTATGCCTGTCGTCTTTTAGCCTTATTTTGATTTATATGTTTAAACCAAATGGTACATTTTGTAAATTTTTGTTGAAAGTAGGAAACAGAGAATACAATCCCCTCTCCATTTTTACACACTCTGAATTACTTGAAAGCTATCAGTGGCAATCAAAACATTCCAAAGCAATGCTAGAAGCCGAACGATGCTCTATTATTACAGCCTACTCTAAAGTCAGAGAAAGCAAAACAGTTGTAAACTGCACAGACCTACAGCTTAAAGCCCCAGAAATGCGATCCGGAGGCTTGTGGTTGTGGTCTAAACAAAACAGCAAGAACTGAATCGAGAGCAACAACAAAAAATTCAGCGGTAGTGCAGCCCCATTTGGATTCATAACGACTGCAGTTTTTCTTCACGGAAGTTCGATTTTTAAAATGCTGGTACATTCAAATGTGAACCGTTGGATGTCAGGGCCCAATCTTTAGCATGGGGTTCAGCATGGGCCCCTACCAAAGTGAGATGCTCATAGCTTAGTTCAGCGCTGAGAAGTTTCTATAAGGGTGATGAGAGACCTGAGGTGGACGCTCTCTCTCAGACACAGGCACTGTGCTGCTCCATACTATCCCCCTTTGACTATTTAGTGTGCACTGAGTGAAACCCTGATGCGCCGTTGGCAGTCCTCTGCGTGCTCCATGTGTATATGTGGGGTCAGATGAACATAAATAGGCCTGCATCCCAAATGGCACCCTATATAGCGCACTACTACTACTTTTGACCCAAAAGATTTTCTGGCACTGGGAGAGGAAGGCGGCTGACTCACTTGACTCTGATAGCTTTGAACAGTATGAGTTTGTCAGAACGCATCAGGGCAGCCGTGACTCAGACCCATGCTGCCCTTTTTTTTTTTTTGCCATGGTCTGCTCCAGATATCAACCATAGTGAACATAGGATTAGCTTGTTGAAGCGCTGCCCTACTTACTCTTACAGGCACCCGAGATATTAGACGTTTCTTCGGCATATCTTTTTTTATTCCATTGGAAAGCTCCTCTCCTGCCAAAAGAAGCAGACAAGCCAGAAGGGTTCACACGGAACATTTATGAAGATGTGAAAAATGGGAAGTGTCCATATAATTAACATTCTGGTGGCATGGAGAGATCTGCTCTGCAGCCCCCAGTCCAGATTGTAGAACTGCAATCTTTTCAACAGGGATGTACAGTACTTAAATACTGTCATGTACAGTATGCATGCACAGTATGTAATGTGCCTTTTAAGCCCACATTTATTCTGACAATGGCCCAATCTGGGATATTCTCTGCTGTTTAATGGTCATTTCCAATAATGATATACTGTAGCCTAAACCCATTGATTATTGAAGAATAAAGCTTATAAATGCCCAATGAGCTTAGTACAACTGTCTCACACGAACTCAAACTCCAGATACAGAGTCCACAAATTGAAAGGACACAATAGTGAATTAACTGAAGGTGTGTGTTTTAGGGGAAACGGGCCTGGGCAAGTCCACTCTTATGGACACCCTGTTCAACACCAAGTTCGAGGGCGAGCCCACCCAGCACAACCAGCCGGGCGTGCAGCTCAAGTCCAACACATACGAGCTCCAAGAGAGCAACGTGCGCCTCAAGCTGACCGTGGTCAACACTGTGGGCTTCGGAGACCAGATTAACAAAGAGGACAGGTGAGAGACAATGACGTAGATTAACATGAATATAACGTGTGTGTGTGTGTGTGTGTGTGTGTGTGTGTGTGTGTGTGTGTGTGTGTGTGTGTGTGACTTTGGTAAGAGAGCCCCAGGTTCCT
The DNA here is from genome assembly GCF_901001165.1 of Salmo trutta. Taxonomy (NCBI): domain Eukaryota; kingdom Metazoa; phylum Chordata; class Actinopteri; order Salmoniformes; family Salmonidae; genus Salmo; species Salmo trutta. Next base: position 3,056,022 of record NC_042969.1, on the reverse strand, counting down.
CTTCATGTGTCTAAGAGATGTTTAGATTGCACAAGAACTTACGAGTCACATTCATTAGGCACAAAACAGAAGAAAACTGATGAATACGATCCTCGTGTTTCTATACCACTACCAAGAATATGTTATTTTTCACGGCAGTGGTAGTTTGTGAATGTCACTCATTAATTGTGCATGCTTGAGATGCCCCCTATGAAGTGTGGACTTCAGGTCACCCCCTCTGGAGTCTGGTAGAACATTAGGTACCACTCTTATTCCACTTGTGTTATCCCTCTCCCGTACCTTATTGAAACACAATAGAAATATCGATAGTCTGAGACTTGAGCCAGGAGTCTTCAGGGGTAAACCATACAGTGTTTTGTCCGTGGGAAAGGGAGGACTACTCTACCTGTCACTTTCTCCCCTGATGGAAACATTCTAGTCAACATGGGAATCTAATTGTCTCCACTCTCTCGCCCTCCTGTCATGTGATCCTCATTCCTCGTCATGAGCGATCACAGAGAGAAAGGATGGATGATGTCATGTGAGCGCCACGCCAGGCAGCTCTCTCTAACCTCAGTCCGTCCCAGGCCTCTCTATCTGCTCTTGTTAGGGCACCGAGGGGGAGGCTGTGCTACTTACAGGAACCCTCTTGTAGGTCAGTGCTCCAGGTTCACACTGCTTCACATCAGTATCAAATGGTGGATGGATGAATGTGAGCTAAGGGCTAGCAGTTAGCGGCATCCATCACAAAGATGAGGCCAGTTATATGAGCAACCATTCGGCTAGCTTCTTATGAGGAGGAGTGGAGGTGTGTTGGAGGCCGGGGGTTAGACCTGTGTTTAATCAGAGGTTCCATCTCTCCTTCGTAGGTGCGGTGCACCTTTCCCTTCATTGGCGGTGGTATGCCTTTGATGCCTCTCCTCTGCTCCCTGATCCGTGAGCTCCCAAATATCTTCCACCACCAGGTTCTGCCTGATGACTCCCAGCTAATGAGACCCAGCTCAGCTGAATGAGGGATCAGCAGGTTCTTTATAGGGAGCTGAGCTGTACTCACTTAGCGAGCTAGCTACCTCCCACTGACTACACTCTGGGATTAAAGAACAAACTGGTTTTAATCTCTCACTTAAGAGATGCTTTACAACACCTTCTGATATAAGGCGGTGGAAGTGTCTTCATTTTGAGTGAGACATTTAAAAAAAGGCAAAGGTATAGCTACCCTTGAATCCTTCATAGACAATAGTAAGATACTTTCTCTTTTTGGTGCTCCGCTGTCATAAACCTAGTTTCCTTATTACCTGTTTATCATGCGTTTATAACACATTAGTAACACTTATGTTTTTCTCTCCTCAGCTACAAGTCTATTGTTGAGTTTATCGACACCCAGTTCGAGGCCTATCTGCAGGAGGAGCTGAAAATCAAGCGCACGCTACATAGCTACCACGACACACGCATCCACGCCTGCCTGTACTTCATCGCGCCCACCGGACACTCCCTCAAGTCCCTGGACCTGGTAACTATGAAGAAACTGGACAGCAAGGTGAGCTGCAAAGCTAGCTAATTACACTATGATTCCAATGGGTTCAATTCCTGCATGGGCCAGATATAGTAAACCAAGTTGGTCTATATGTGTCACTGTCAATGTTGGCTTTTCTGTAAGTCGCTTTGGCTCAAGATATCTGCTAAATTACCATATTACGCGATCCATTCATTGACCTCTGCTGATTTGAAGTGTCACGTGAAAAGCAGTCTCCCTAATATGATGGTAACCTCAGTTGAAGGGTCATATTTTTGTCATAGCTATTTATAAAATGCAGGGGGGGAAAGAGAAAGCTCTCTAGCCTCAAGATGATGGTGGCTCATAAACTCTTCCACACACTTTGCACGCTCACAGATGCGCTCCTGTCCTGTGACAGCGTCGGCGTAGGTCAGCCGTGAAATGCAGGCCCTTGGTCGTCACGGTGACTGCTCACCCTGTTTTCCTAATGCCACCCCAAAAAGCCCTATTTGCATAGAGACTTCCTGGATTTCGGAGAAAGGGGCTCCTCAGTGTTTTTGCCAGAGCAGCTGTACCCTACCCACCTCTCACAACAGTGTGATCTTTGATCCAGAGCAGAAGCCTCCCTGTGTATACATCACACGGCCCTTAGCATCAGCCAAGCATCATTGCTACTAGCGACTGTGAAGCCCTCAAAGGACTAGTGCTACTGGATGGCGTTTGAGTCCGGGCAAAACTGAGTGGAAAAAAAAGTTGCTTGTGCAGGAGGAAGTGCAGTGTTTCTTGAGTTTATGGGCAACAAGTGGTGGTGGGTGGGTGTTTGACAAAGACCCCCCCTGCCTCCTTGTGCTTCTCCAGTCCTGTGGGCTCCATTTAAAGATATTTGGATATACTGTATCTCTTCCCTCCCTCTCTCTTCATGTTCTGCTTCTGTTTGCACCAAACATGGGGGCTGGAGGAAGTGTTTCTTCTGAGTTAGCTGGATCAGTAGGCTCTCATCATTAACAATGTGTATGGAGAGCTCTTCACGAGATGGAGCATGCGTTGGAGGTTCACTACTACTACTCTCTCTCACTACTCTCTCTGGTAAATGCTTTTACTGCTCTGCGCTGCCAAAAATCTCTACTTTCGTTCCAAGCTCTGATTATGTCAGAAATGCACATAGATAAGCCCGAATCGAAAATGCACAAACATCCCTGAAGCTAGTAGAGACTAGAGGTGTACAGATATAAAAAGACAAGCTACATTTATTTTTTGTTTTCGTATCCGGCTAGATGACCAAGGCATCCAGAGAAACATTAGGAAGGGAGGGAAGACCCATATCTCAGGGTCTATTCATATCCTCTCTTGGCCAGATGTTTACCCACTTGTCTCAGGAGGTTTAGCTAGCTAGCTGTGATGACCTGGCTGCATAGGAGATGCTCGCATGTAAATGTGATTTCAGTTTTTAATTTTTTTATATAAATTAGAAAACATTTCTAAAAACCTTTTTTTGCTTTGTCATTATTGGGTATTGTGTGTAGATAAATGAGGGGGGGGGGGGAAACTATTTAATCCATTTTAGAATAAGGCTGTAACGTAACGAAATGTGGAAAAAGTGAAGGGGTCTTAATACTTTCTGAATGCACTGTATGTGCTTATTATAGATTCATCTTATTCCTATACTTAAAATAATTCTCAGTGTAGAAGCTCCATCAAAGGGCTTTTTAGTCCAGGACTAGGCTTCATCTTTATCTGGGAAACCAACCATTAATGTGTGCAGCTGAGACAGGTTTTGTATGAAATTGGGATAGGGGGCAGTATTGAGAATTTTGGAAAAAATATGTGCCCATTTTTAACTGCCTCCTACACCAACTCAGAAGCTAGAATATGCATATTATTGTTCAGGTTTGGATAGAAAACACTCTGAATTTTCTAAAACTGTTTGAATGGTGTCTGTGAGTATAACATAACTCCTATGGCAGGCAAAAACCTGACAAGGTTTCATGCAGGAAGTACCCTGTCTGACAAGGAGTCGTGCGTCTTGCATCTGTTTATTGAAAAGTAAGGATCTTAGCTGTAACGTGACAATTCCCAGGGCTCCGATAGGCTCTCAGAACCCGGGAAATACCTGAAGGTTGACGAGGCAGCCTCAGGCTGAAACACATTATCGCCTTTGGTAAGTGGCGGATCAGAGGACCTTTGAATGAGGCGCGTGCACGATTCGCTCCTGAGGAGAAATTTAATTCGGCTGTTTAGGCTCAATGCATATTCCCGGTCGGAATATTATCGCTTTTCTACGAGATAAATGGCATAAAAATTGGTTTTAAACAGCGGTTGACATGCTTCGAAGTACGGTAATGGAATATTTAGAATTTTTTTGTCACGCCAATGCGCCATGCGCGAGACCGTGATGTAGCATTCTGATAGTGTCTAGAACTCACGAACAAAACGTCGCTGTTTGGATATAACGATGGATTATTTGGGACCAAACCAACATTTGTTATTGAAGTAGAAGTCCTGGCAGTGTATTCTGACGAAGAACAAGCAAGGTAAGAACATTTTTCTTATAGGAAATGTGATTTTGGTGGAGGCTGACCTGGGTGGGTGTCTAAATAGCTAGCCCTGTGATGCCGGGCTATGTACTTAGATTATTGCAAAATGTGCTTCATCCGAAAAGCTATTTTAAAATCGGACATATCGAGTGCATAGAGGAGTAATGTATCTATAATTCTTAAAATAATTGTTATGCTTTTTGTGAACGTTTATCATGAGTAATTTAGCAAACTGTTAGTAAATTCCCCGGAAGTTTGCGGGGGTTATGCTTTTTCTGAACGTCACATGCTAATGTAAAAAGCTGTTTTTTGATATAAATATGAACTTGATTGAACAGACATGCATGTATTGTATAACACAATGTCCTAGGTGTGTCATCTGATGAAGATCATGAAAGGTTAGTGCTGCATTTAGCTGTGGTTTGGGCTTATGTGACATGATATGCTAGCTTGAAAAATGGGTGTCTGATTATTTCTGGCTGGGCACTCTGCTGACATAATCTAATGTTTTGCTTTCGTTGTAAAGCCTTTTTGAAATCGGTTAGATTAACGAGATTCTTGTCTTTAAATAGCTGTAAAATAGTCATATGTTTGAGAAATTGAAGTAATAGTATTTCTAACGATTCAAAAATCGCGCCACTGGATTTCAGTGGCTGTTACGTAGGTGGGACGAGTTCGTCCCACATGCGCCAGAGAGGTTAATGTGTGCAGCTGAGACAGGTTTTGTATGAAATATAATTATTCATGGCTTCTGTTGGGAAAGTAGACCCCATTTAAACAATTTAGTTTCAGTTGTTGTTTTGTCCTAGTGAAAGTATAGTGTTGTAAATTGCATTTGCCATGAGCCTCAAAGCCAGTCTTTTATTTGGCTATATCCCAAAGTATAGGCATTATTTGCTTGCACCTTGTCATTGTGTCTTCAAAATAATTGTGATTCAGTATGTTTTTATCTTGATGCAAGTCCGTAAGGTATAACAAGATCTGTGTTATTTGTATGTATTTTGATGGATTGTTTTGTATACATGCAGCACACATAATTTCCTCATCAGCAGATAGCCTAATAACCTTTTAGAATCTAATTTAATCTCCTCAAATGAAAGGTCAACATCATCCCCATCATTGCCAAATCTGACGCTATCTCCAAGAGCGAGCTGACCAAGTTCAAGATCAAGATCACCAGTGAGCTGGTCAGCAACGGCGTTCAGATCTACCAGTTCCCCACCGACGACGAGACGGTGGCAGAGATCAACTCCACCATGAACGTAAGCTAACCCTTCTCTGATGCCGCTCATTTTAGTTCAGTAACATTTCAGCAAGTTTTATCAATACGAACTTACTAGTTATAGTTGAGAAGTATAAGTGTGACTGACAAGGTTTGATTAGGGAGAAATATCATATGATACGATACTTGATTGTCTGTTTTCATGGAAGATATTTTTGTGAGGACAGGCACATTTGGGCTCCCGAGTGGCGCAGCGGTCTTAGGCACGGCACCTCAGTGCAAGAGGCGTCACTGCAGTCCCTGGTTCGAGTCCAGGCTGGAGCACATCCGGCCGTGATTGGGAGTCCCATAGGGCGGCGCACAATTGGTCCACCGTCGTCCGGGTTTGGCTGGGCTAGGCCGTCATTGTAAATAAGAATTTGTTCTTAACTGATTTGCCTAGTTAAAAAAAAAAAATTATAACAATAATTAGAAAACAATATACATACAATATAGTGGACAAATACAGTAGATATGGTTGTGTATCTGTACCCCTCATGTGAGAATCCTTTCACTATGAGTTCTGGGTCATTTATTCAGTTAATTCTCAGAACACTAAAACAACATGCAGCACTAGAGCAGGATACGAGCACCATTTGTGTCCACACAGGGAGGGGACAGTGTAGGACAGTCAGCTAGCTCTCAGACAACAGGGCCAAATGAGCGGACAATGACGAGCGAATAGAGAATGCCAATGCTTCTGACTGAGCACTGAGCAGACCCCAGCTGATTTGCGTTTGACAGTTAGCTCGAGGCTCTCGCCCTCCGTTCTTACGACGACGCTAACACTGGCAGAAAGGTAAACAACCCGACCACTGCAGTGAGAAGCACTCCCTGTCTATGAAAATGAGCTATTCTTGTTGGAAGTAGGGAACGAACGTACAGTGCTGCTTGAAAGTATGTGTGAACCCCCCCCCCCGTGCAAGGGGAAGACTATAAAATCATCTCAAAAAGATTTGAGCTCCATCAGTCCACTGTTCTGCAAATCATTTACAAATGGAGAGCCTTTAACATGACAGCAACTCAGCCTAGAAGTGGACACCCTTCCAAAATATCCCCAAGAGCCACAAGAACAATAATACATCAGGTAAAAGCAAACCCAAACATAACATGTAGAGATGTGTAGATCTCCCTTGCTGCATCTTGGATAACTGTGCATGCTTCAATAATAATAAGAACACTGAATCCAAATGCCATTCATGGGAGGGTTGCTAGGAAGAAGCCTCTGCAGAGACCATCTGGACAAACCTGAAGGTTTCTGGAAGTCCATTCTCTGGACCGATGAGTCCAAATTGACCTTTTTGGTCACAATCAACACTGCTATGTTTGGCAAAAACCCAACACTGCCTACTACCAAAATAACCTTATCCCAGCAGTTAAGCATGGTGATGCGAATGTCAAGATCTGGGGCTGCTTTTCCTCCTCTGGACCTGGACGACTCCATCATTAAGGGAACCATGAATTCTGAGGTTCTTAAATTCTGAGATTCTTGAACAGAACGTCAGGCCATCAGTCAAGAAGTTAAAGCTGGGCCGAAAAGTGGGGTCTTCCAACAAGACAACAAATTTACCAAAGAATTTACCTAAATCCAATCGAGATGCTGAAGCGGGCAGTTCATGCCAGACACTCCTCAAAACTCACTCAATTGGCTGAGTTCTGTAAGGAGTGGGCAAAAATCCCTCAAAATCAAATCAAAGTTTATTTGTCACGTGCGCCGAATACAACAGGTGTAGACCTTACAGTGAAATGCTTACTTACAGGCTCTAACCAACAGTGCAAAAAAGGTATTAGGTGAACAATAGGTAAGTAATTAAATAAAAACAACAGTAAAAAAGACAGTGAAAAATAACAGTAGAGAGGCTATATACAGTAGCGAGGCTATAACATGTTTTTACTGCCTATAGGAGACGTTTACTCCAAATTATCGCTGCTAATGGAGGTGCCACAAGCTATTGACTAAAGGGGTTCACATTTTTGCACACATCAAATTTGAGTTTCTGTTAAATAAACCACTTTTGTTAAATAATCAATGAAAATATATAATTTTTTTTGTTTACTTGCAATGTCTTTATTACGAATTGGGGTTTAGATAAGGATCTTATGTTTATTTTAATATTTTATAGCAAAAATAATGACCAGCCCTGTAGGGTTCACATACCTTCAAGCAGCACTGTATATGAATTTGCAATTTTAGGCCTAACATGACATGTCACTTGTAATTCAGTTTGTAACTGGTTCACTCTGTAATTGGTTGGCCTGTCAAGAGATATGCTCCAATTTATCCAAATCTAAACAAATAAATAATGGAGTTATGTAATAGAGTGAATCCTTTCTCCACTACGGCTCTGCAGGGCCATTTGCCGTTCGCCGTTGTGGGAAGCACGGAGGAAGTAAAGATCGGCAACAAGATGGTGAAAGCGCGGCAGTACCCCTGGGGAACGGTGCAGGGTAAGCTAGGTCACGAATCACAGAGGAAATGGTAGGGGGATCCTCCCGCCACCATTTCCCTCCCAATCATTCCGCCCTAACTTCCTAAACAACTGCATTCATACCGTCAAGAGGGAAGCCGTCACTGCTGCTTATGTCATCTCATTCATGTTTGTCTATTTAACGCTATGTGGCTCCACTCTTGCATAAATGTATAACCTACAGCAGCTGTTGCTTGAGTCATGTCACTTAGATGGGGGAAAAACCGAATCCCGTGTCAGAACTTTTTGAGGATTCTACGGATTTATTGATTTCTCTCAAACAAGTCAATAATGCTTGAAAAGTGGTAGATTGTGAAACCTGTGACAATTATCAGAGAATGTTACTGACTTACCATAGGAATGTAAATGTGAAATGTCTCGTTATTTGGTTTCCTATGTTGTGCTCGTACGTATGTCGGTTTAGGCTGTCTGTGGATACGTGGGGGTTAGTATGAACTACACCTAGCCCTGTCCTCACATGGAACACAAATACAATAGTGCTGGCCCGATGCTGTCTCTGACGTTTTGCTCCACACTCTACTCAGTTCACTCTATGGGGCGTGTGTGTCTGTGTGTGCGCGTGTGTGTGTGTGTTGTCGGCAGTGGAGAATGAGAACCACTGTGACTTTGTGAAGCTGCGGGAGATGCTGATCCGGGTAAACATGGAGGACCTGCGGGAGCAGACACACACGCGCCACTATGAGCTCTACCGCCGCTGCAAGCTGGAGGAGATGGGATTCAAGGACACGGACCCCGACTGCAAACCCTTCAGGTGCGGCTGTTTCCCTTCATATTTCCTCCTTATTTCCTGTTTTCTCTTTCCTCCCTACATCCTTCCGAGACTGCGTCACAATTCTCCACCCTGCACACTTCCTGTCATGGATGTAGCTCTTTACACTTGTACCCGTATTCGGGTTGGAAATGGCAGATTTGGATACTGATAAGCACCTAAATTGGAACGCAGTGGATGTACCGTAACATGTTATACATGATGTCAGAGCTCAGGGTCTCCACTTCACAGATCTGTGTGGGTTTTGACTGACAGCCTTTCTGAACTTGAGCACCGCACGCGACAAGAAGTTGCCCCCATCCCTCCTGATAATTGGGCGACTTTTGCTAATGTTTTGTTGTCTGAGTGAGGGAAAAGCTTTAAATTAAGAGGACTCAAATGTATTTTGAAAGATGAGACATTGAGGAATAAAATAAATACTGCTTTGATGTTATACAAGCAAGCCAAACACCCGTGAGTCCAAATGTGCACTCCACATTTCCATATCATAAAACCCATGTAATATATAGGATCACTATGTTAATCACTATGTTTGATGTACAGTTACAAGCATCTGAAAGCACTCATGACTCCATTCCATGCGCACCAAAATTACCATCTGCTTCTCTGAATTGCCTTGTGAAGCCTAACACTGTAAGATCGTATTCAGAATGGACAGATTGCGATTTATAATGGACCATTTTTGGATTGTGTAAACAACAACAGTAATTGTGTAAAGGCGGGGCAGGGCTGTGTTCCAAACAAAACAACTACGAGTGTGCTTACTGTAGTTCCTCAGCGGCACAGCTAGGAGAGCTCAAAAAACTCTTCCTTGAGTCATAAAAGTGCATTGTTGAAATTACTTAGGAACTGTGCACGCTTTGAGAGGTGTGTGGCCACTTGGAAACATTAGTTAAATCTCTCACTCCAATCCGTGTCATTTTTTTGTCTTATGTTGCACCTACCCCAAATTTTCTAAGAATATTCTTATCATGTTACTGAATGTATCCAGAGTATTTTCAGATTTTGTTATCAACAAATGTGGCGAAAAGTACAGTAAATGTTAAATGCACATAAAATCAACAGGTGAATTGTTGTGTCCTCACTTTTTGTCTAATAATTTCCCTAGAATTTCCAAACTGTTCTCTTTTAATTGCCACCATGGTTATACATATGCGTTCCATATTTCTTCTGTAAGAAACATTGAAATTTAGCCCTATCCATATAGGCCAATTCCCACGAGTGAAAGGGGTTTTAACAATGGTTGAAACTTTGGAATCACTACTTTCCACTTCCTACCACCCCCTTAGTTAATCACAACCACTTTTTGCATTCTGATTTCAATTACAGTCTGATGTAATTCACTGTAATGTGAATGTAGGGACATAGTACTAACATACAGTGCCTTCGGAAAGTATTCAGACCCCTTGACTTTTTCCACATTTTGTTATGTTACAGCCTTATTCTAAAATTGATTAAATAAAACAATTTATTCAGCAATCTACACACACACACACACACACACACACACACACACACACACACCCATAATGACAAAGCGAAACAGGTTTCTACTAATTTTAGCTAATATATTAAAAACAAAAAACAGATACCTTATTTACATAAGTATTGAGCTGAGGTGCATCCTGTTTCCATGGATCATCCTTGAGATGTTTCTACAACTTGATTGGAGTCGACCTGTGGTAAATTCAATTGATTGGACATGATGTGGAAAGGCACACACCTGTCTATATACGGTCCCACAGTTGACAGTGCATGTCAGAGCAAAAACCAAGCCGTGAGATCGAAGGAATTGGCCGTAGAGCTCTGAGACAGGATTGTGTTGAGGCACAGATCTAGGGAAGGGTACCAAAACATTTCTGCTGCTTTTAAGGTCCCCAAGAACACAGTGGCTTCCATCATTCTTAAATGGAAGAAGTTTGGAAGCACCAAGACTCTTCTTAGAGCTGGCCTCCCGGCCAAACTGAGCAATCGGTCTGGTCAATCTGACCAGAGTTCCTCTGTGGAGATGGGAGAACCTTCCAGAAGGACAACCATCTCTGCAGCATTCCACCAATTAGGCCTTTATGGTAGAGTGGCCAGACGGAAGCCACTCCTCAGTAAAAGGCACATGACAGCCCGCTTGGAGTTTGCCAAAACGCACTTATAGACTCTCAGACCATGAGAAACAAGATTCTCTGGTATGATGAAACAAAGATTGAACTCTTTGGCCTGAATGCCAAGGAAATGTGGCACCATCCCTACGGTGAAGCATGGTGGTGGTGGCAGCATCATGCTGTGGGGATGTTTTTCAGCACAAGGGACTGGGAGACTAGTCAGGGTCGAGAGAAATCCTTGATGAAAACCTGCTCCAATGCGCTCAGGACCTCAGACTGGGGCAAGCGTTCACCTTCCAACAGGACAACGACCCTAAGCACACAGCCAAGACAACGCAGGAGTGGCTTCGGGACAAGTCTCTGAATGTTCTTGAGTGGCCCAGCCAGAGACAGGACTTGAAACCGATTGAAAATCTCTGAAGAGGCCTGAAAATAGCTGTGCAGCAACACTCCCCATCCAACCTGACAGAGCTTGAGAGGATCTGCAGAGAAGAATGGAAGAAACTCCCCAAATACAGGTGTGCCAAGCTTGTAGCGTCATACCCAAGAAGACTCGAGGCTGTAATTGCTGCCAAAGGTGCTTCAACAAAGTACTGAGTAAAGGGTCTGAATACTTATGTAAATGCGATATTTCAGTTTTTTTTTATGAATTAGCAAACATTTCTAAAAAAAAAAACAACAGTTTTTTGTTTGTCATTATGGGGTATTGTGTGTGGATTGATGAGGGGAAAATGGATTTTAATCAGTTTTAGTATAAGGCTGTAACCTAACAAAACGTGGAAAAGGTCAAGGGGTATGAATACTTTCCGAACGCACTGTATATGACTCATTAGTATGACTTCATTTCTGAATTTCCTCTTCCTGTGTGGACCCCAGTCTGCAGGAGACGTACGAGGCCAAGAGGAACGAGTTCATGGGTGACCTGCAGAAGAAGGAGGAGGAGATGAGGCAGATGTTCGTCCAAAGAGTCAAGGAAAAGGAAGCCGAACTGAAGGAGGCCGAGAAAGAGGTGCGTGTTTGTGTGTGTACAGGAATGTTTCTCCATTACCAATTAAATGCTTTAATTCCGCCACATCATCACCAATCCTACCAACCTCACAAGAACTAGGGTTACATGTGCCACATCTCTATTTGTACTCAAAGCTACAGTTATCACACCTTCTAAATGAGTTTCTGAGATGTGAGTTTTCTCCCTCGCCACACAGCTGCACGAGAAGTTTGACCGGCTCAAGAAGCTGCACCAGGATGAGAAGAAGAAGCTGGAGGACAAGAAGAAATCCCTGGATGACGAGCTCAACGGCTTCAAGCAGAAAAAGACGGCCGCCGAGCTCCTGCAGTCCCAGGCCCAGCAGGCAGGGGGCTCCACCACACTCAAGAGGGACAAGGAGAGGAAAAAGTAAGTATCTCCTTCCACGTTCAACTCCCTCCTCCTCACACAGCAGGTATAGGTGTTCAGGGTAATTTTCATTAGGCACCCAAACAGAAGATAACGTCACGAAACAGGGAGAGACTACCTGGACCTGTCAAATGAGAAACGCACATTTTCATGTTCCATTGCGAAACGTTTTAACACGTTTTCTGTTGCGTGCCCTAATGAACACAACCCAGCTATCCTTGAGGATTCCTTAGGTATACTGGACCGGAGCTGTCTGGATGTTACAACCTGATCTAGGAGGATCAAAGAACAACTGGATAAATTGTCACTATAGTGTTTCCCCTGGATCGTTTTCCAGGTAGGGCGCAAAGGCCCCCAAATCAACATTTAGGGCCTCATTAACCAAAATGAGAGGTGTCCGCCCAAACAATAATACGGGAAACACTAGGTCATTAATTCTACTTAGAATAGATGCCATCTAAATTATTTTTTTCCCCAAAATAATGAGTAAATGTATTATTGTCCCTCCCTATCCCATGTATGCACAGTGGCAAGAAAAAGTATGTGAACCCTTTGGAAATACCTGGATTTCTGCATAAATTGGTAATACAATGTTATCTAAGTCACAACAATAGACAAACACAGTCTGCTTAAACTAATAACACACAAACAATTATACGTTTTCATGTCTTCATTGAACACACCGTGTAAACATTCACAGTCCAGGGTGGGAAAAGTATGTGAACCCTTGGATTTAATAACTGGTTGACCCTCCTTTGGCAGCAATAACCTCAACCAAACGTTTTCTGTAGTTGCGGATCAGACCTGCACAACGGTCTGTACGGTCTTCACAAAACTGTTTCAGTTCAGCAATATTCTTGGGACGTCTGGTTTGAACCGCTCTCTTGAGGTCATGCCACAGCGTCTCAATCGGGTTGAGGTCAGGACTTTTGACTGGGCCACTCCAGAAGGCGTATTTTCTTCTGTTGAAGCCATTCTGTTCATTTACTTCTGTGTTTTGGGTCGTTGTCATGTTGCATCACCCAACTTCTGTTGAGCTTCAGTTGGCGGACAGATAGCCTTACAGATGGCCCTTCCAGCTTTATGCAAGTCAACAGTTTTTAATCTTAGGTTTTCTGTTCGAGGCATGGGTCACATCAGACAATGCTTCTTGTGGATAGCAAACTCAAATTTTGTGAGTGTTTTTTATAGGGCAGGGCAGCTCTAACCAACATCTCCAATCTCGTCTCATTGATTGGACTCCAGATTAGCTGACTCCTGACTCCAATTAGCTTTTGGAGAAGTCATTAGCCTATGGGTTCACATATTTTTCCCAACATACACTGTGAATGTTTAAATGATGTATTCATCATTTGTCTGTTTGTCTGTTGTTGTGACCTAGATGAAGATCAGATACAATTTTATGACCAGTTTATGCAGAAATCCAGGTAATTCCAAAGTGTTCACATGCTTTTTCTTGCCACTGTACATCTGGTGATACAGAAGATGGACTAATCAAAATATAAACGTTGTATGCATGTGGACCACTTTACGGGTGCACGACACTGTACACTGTTGCATCAGCCGCACCTCAGGAATGAAGAGGCCTGGCGCACACCACACGTAAACAAATGACAAAGTCATTGATCAAAGTTTTCATTTGCCTTATGTCGATGCATTTCTAGGAACTCTTTTCCTGACCACCGCTTTGGCTTGTCCCATTAATGTCACCAAGCACTGAGTGGTTTCTCTCCCTAGTCTAATGGATTAGCGATAACTAACGTAGCTGGCTCTGATGACATTGAAATGGAGGAGCAATAGATGAATAGACGCTCCCTAAGGCTTAGTTTAGCAGTTTAGCAAGCGTTTGCTCTTATGCCTTCGTAACTATGGTATAGAGGTGGACTTGCTATTTTTCTCCTCCAAAATGAACACACACATGCACCAGAGATTAGAATCGCTGTCACTTTACTAGGATTTTACATTGTTTTCTATCCACCTTTATTATACAGAGTACTGTAGCTAGTAATATCCTGAACCCTTCTCTGGCCCTCAACGTCAACCAGATACATCTAGATTAGATTTGGTATTACAGTAATCTGATTGTATTGACCCCAGGCTAGTGAGACTGCTGGTATAGGTCTATATCACATAGGAATGTTGGTTCAGTAATTGTGATGTTTTGTTTTACCCGTAGTATCGGGCTACAGTAGTAGGGCCGCGTTGACAGTTAGAGAGGTTGTTGTCGTGGGTCCCTACATGTTGGTAATCACTCCTGGTTGTTTATTCAAACTGATGCGAGCCCTGCCACCTGCCCTGTTAGAAAGGATGAAGACACTTGCACTGAGAAAGGTTTTTTTATTTTTTATTCTAAATTCTTTTCTTTACAGTTCTTCTGTCATTTCTCTCTGCTATCTCTAAACTCTGTAGTTTTTCCTCCTCCCTTTCACTTAATGTTTCTGGGTTACTGATCAAAACATTATTGGCCAGTTTCCCGGACACAGATTAAGCATTGACCTGGACTAAAAAGCCTAGCTTAGTCTTGTCTGAGAAACCGGCCCTATGAATGCTAGTTAGTACTTCCTCATTTGCTAAACCTTTGGATCCCAAACTTGGCCTATCTATTTCCTTATCTTGTTCAAAACATAATCCTGTTGATAGCTTGGGCTACAAAACAATGTTTTATTCAGTCACCAAAGGACATGAGCATGGCATGCTTTAATGAGTGGTGTAGATGTGACATGGAGAATGTGTATGTGTTGCCGTGTTTAAGACCACTCGGAAACTCAGAAATGTCCAACTTGGAAACTTGTTGTAGAAAGATAAGGGCCGAGTTTCCCACTTGGAAAATATCTGAATCAATCAATAGGATGCTCTACACCCATAAAATATGTACATTTGAACTCCGAGGTTCCGAGTTGTCTTGAATGCACCATATGTCTCCCATGAGTCCATGTGTCACCTATGTTGCATCCATGCTGTTTTACAGTTAACTCCTCCCCCCATTTGCTGCATGCTGCATGAGACATCTTGTCCTGGTAAGGCTTGCTCACTCAACTGTTCCCCTGGTAACCAATGACAAAAAGCACATCTATTTAAATACAAAAAAAAACAACAACATGTAAATCAAATGTCAGTTAAACACATATTTGAACTTAAATGAGAAGGACAAGGAAGTCCTTAAATGTAATTACTTTTTAAAATGTATTTAAGTAACAGTATTTTAACTTCTAGTAGCTGTTAGAAATGCAGGCAACATCTGTACAGTAGGCCTACTTTCAAAACATATTAGTTTACATTTTATACTAATCGGACCTGGGTTCAAATACATGTGCATTTGATTATTTGGTATTTCAAATACTTTTGTCTGTGTATTTGAGTATTTTAAAATACATAGCTTAAAACAAATACTTTTATTTCAGTATTTGAATTATTTGTAAAAAAAATATATAATAAAAATAGTCAACCAAATAGTTTTTGAGAGTATTTTCAAATACACTACATGGCCAAAAGTATGTGGACAGCTTCTCGTTGAACATCTCATTCCAAATTCATGGGCCTTAATAGTTGGTCCAACCTTTGCTGCTATAACAGCCTCCACTCTTCTGGGATGGCTTTTCACTAGATGTTGGAACATTGATGGTGGGACTTGCTTCCATTCAGCAACAAGAGCATTAGTGAGCTCGGGCACTGATGTTGGGCGATTAGACCTGGCTCGCAGTCGCCGTTCCAATTCATCCCAAAGGTTTTCGATGGGGTTGAGGTCAGGGCTCTGTGCAGGCCAGTAAAGATCTCGAAACCATTTCTGTAAGGACCTGATTTTGTGCACGGGGGCATTGTCATGCTAAAACAGGAAAGATGTCTAACTTTAATAAATAAAGATCTTTAGGGTTACGGTATATTTTGGAGTGTTATACATTTTCATAAACAATGTGGGATGGCAGTATCAAACTGTTGCCACAAAGTTGGATGCACAGAATTGTCTAGAATGTCACTGTAGCGTTAAGATTTCCCTTCACTGGAACTAAGGGGCCTAGCCCGAACCATGAAAAACAGCCCCAGACCATTGTTCCTCCTCCACCAAACTTTACAGTTTATTTATTTTTATTTTTCCTTTATTTGACTAGGCAAGTCAGTTAAGAACAAATTCTTATTTACAATGACAGCCTAGGACCAGTTAACTGCCTTGTTCAGAGCAGAATTACAGATTTTTACCTTGTTAGCTCAGGGATTCGATCTAGCAACCTTTTGGTTACTGGCCCAACGCTCTAACCACTAGGCTACCTGCCGCCCCACAGCTGGCACTATGCATTGGGGCAGGTAGCGTTCTCCTGGCATCCGCCAAACCCACATTCGTCTGACGGACTGCCAGATGGTGGCACGTGATTCATCACTCCAGAGAATGCATTTCCACTGTTCCAGTGTCCAATGGCGGCGAGCTTTAACACCACTCCAGCCAGCGCTTGGAATTGCACATGGTGACCTTAGGCTTGGACTCCACGGCTGCTCGGCCATGGAAACCCATTTCATGACGCTCCCGACGAACAGTTCTTGTGCTGACATTGCTTCCAGAGGCAGTTTGGAACTCGGTAGTGAGTGTTGCAAGTTTGGCGGAGGAGGAATAATGGTCTGGGGTTGTTTTTCATGGTTCGGCTAGCCCCCTTAATTCCAGCGAAGGGAAATCTTAATGCTGCTGCATACAATAACATTCTGTGCTCCCAATTTTGTGGCAACAGTTTCGGGAAGGCCCTTTCCTGTTTCCGCATGACAATTCCCCCCTGAACAAAGCAAGGTCCATACAGAATTGGTTTGTTGAGATCGGTGTGGAAGAACTTGACTGGCCTGCACAGAGCCCTTACCTCAACCCCATCAAACACATTTGAGATGAATTGGAACGCCGACTGCGAGCCAGGCCTAATCGCCCAACATCAGTGCCTGACCTCGCAAATGCTCTTGTTGCTGAATGGAAGCAAGTCCCACCAGAAATGTTCCAACATCTCGTGGAAAGCCTTCCCAGAACAGTGGAGGCTGTTATAGCTGTAAAGGTTGGACCAACTCCATATTAATGCCCATGATTGTGGAATGAGATGTTCAACGAGCAGGTGTCCACATACTTTTGGTCATGTAGTGTACATTAAAATATTCAACTTGTCTTTTCAAATAAAATATATCTGAATACTTATTCGAATGTATTTGAGATATTTAAAACAGTATTTGAAATCAGGTCTGATACTAATTCAATACAACAAATCTTTGTAACAAATCCTATGACATTTGTGTTCCTACATTTTATTAATGTCTGTATCCACCCACGGCTTAGCTGAAGATGACATCACTGCTGCAGAAGTGGATCATATCCTGTGGTTGGCTGTGCCTGTGCCAGCCTCTAAAAGAGTTTCAAATTAAATCAGCAAGTTTATTAGCCTCTGTCTGATGTGCTGACCCATCTGCCCTCTGAAACCACAACAATCTGCTTTTGTGGTCCGGCCCTGCCTACCCACTACACAAAGAGCATTCAGAGCCCAGCAGAAACTGCAGGATCGCACTAGTGCGCCGTTCCGCCTTAGAGCCAAGTCTTGTGTATGGGGATTTTTTTATAGCATTTTTTTCTTGATCCTTCAGTTATTTGACGCCTAGCTCTTTGATGATTCCATTTTTTTTGTTAAATGAGAGCTACACTTTTCGTACAGATTCAGCCATAGAGGGTGGGAAAGGAAGACATCTGTCTTGCGATTTGTAAACTGCTGCTCCTGGGCTGGCTCATCTTCCAAGACTTTAGTTAAACGTGATGAAAAACAGCCTGCTGTCTCAGCGTTGCTGTGTCATTCTGGACAACGTTCACAGGAAATGAGCAGTGTGAAATGAACAGACAAATCAACCATAGAGAGACACTGCATTTTTCTAAGGCCCTGTAGGAGCAACTTCAGAATGGATTGGTGAACTTTATAATAGTCAATTCAGGATAAATGATCTAGTTTGTAATAATCATGTATCCCTCCCTAGTTAATTTCGGAAACAGAAATGTTGCTAGATAGCAACGTTTATATTCATTTATTTACACTAGACGATTTACCGTGGTTAACATTTACATCTGTGTTAGTCCATTAAGTAAGTAGCCTTACACAAGGCCTGGATGGTTAATAGGAGCAGGAGCCTATCTCCTGTGACTGTAGCGTGAGGCAGCTTGACGTACAAGCAGACCCCCTGGACAGGACGCTAGTTTATCGCAGGGCCTTAACCTCCAATATATCTCCTTAATGCTGAGTGTCAAGCAGAGACGCATCGGGTCCCATCTTTAGTCCTTGCTATGACTCCGACGGGAACTCCAAACCTTCTAATCTCAGGGTGGAAGCTCTTACCACAAGGCCACTGAGTTGGTGTGTTAGCTCTTTAGCACACCAAATAAACGTTCTTTCAACATATACTCTAAATCTCCCCACCTCCATACACTCATAAGTCTTATTAACAGTAACAACCTTAACACATGTTCCTTCCGACATTACATTTGACCAATAACATGAATGATTCTGTCATTTGATTAAAAAGTATGTCTACTAGTGTTGTTAACGCGTAATGGTCCTTCTCTCTATTTCCAGTTCAGGATTCCTGTAGAAAAGTGCTTCCTCCCTCAGCCAGCTGTGAATGAGTTTTCACCCCATCCTTGGCAGTGCCATGCTGTTCTCTGTGCCCTCCTATCCTCCTCCTTTCCCCCCATTCCAACCCCCGCACATGCCCCTGCTCTGAGGAAGAATCCAGCCATTACTGTGAATGGGAATCTTTGACTCGAATGCATGCTTGTTTTTTACATTTTTTACAAGCCATCATTCTGCATTTGCCTGTTGTTGTTTTTTTTATGTTGGAAGGTAGACATTCTCTTTTTGTTGTTAGCCTGTTCCGCATGACTGAGTGTGCTTTTAACTTTAACATGCGCAACTACTGTTTTGACGGGCAGGAGTTTGTGGAGGCTAAGGTGAAACGCACATCAGCTATGGTCTGACCAAGCGAGTGGTGTGTATGTGTGTGTGGCATGTAATCCGTGCTCATTGCATATACTTGGCAGGGGCAACAAATTCACGTCCATGTTTCATACTACCACTATTCTACTCACTCCAGCGGTATCCTAAACCACTCCAGTAGTTTTAGATAATGAAGATGTGCACCGACATCGTATTGGCACACACAATGCACAATTATTGAAAATGAAGACAAAATCGTAGTATGTTTTAAATGAGGGCATGTTGTCCACCGCCCATCAAGAGAGTAGCCTGGTCCCAGATCTGTTTGTGCTTTTTGCCTACTCCAAACATTGCATGACTATCAGTGACAGTTAGTTGGCATAGCGCAAACAAACTGGCGCTGAGGCTATCAAGACAGTGAGTGTTAATAGTGAACCGCTGATGTTATTTCATCTTAGCCTGGTGCATGTGAAGATATTCGTGCTTGTCATCTCTTTGCCATACCTCATTGTTTATAATATACTTTATGTTATCTGCATACTTGTTAGCTTTTGACATTTTACACAAATATGATTTTGTATATTTCTAGTGCAATTGTGACTTTTTGATATATATATATATATATATAAAGCACATTTTAAACAAATAACAATCATGTAGGGATCAGTATTACACTTGTATCAGTGTTACACAAAAATACTTAATATCCAAAGGAAATAAAGCGTGAATTTTACCAAATATTTCAACTGTGGCCACGATTATTGTGTATGAAATGCATAATGAAGCAGTATTTTAAACGTACGGTATGTGAGTGGGTTCTGCAAATGTGAGGATACAAGGGTTTCACATAGATTCTGATTACAGTTGAAAACACTTGGTTTGGTCTAGATACTTAACTCCTTCAAGGGCTTTGAGATATCACGCCATTGTTATTGTCAAAACAACTCTCCTTACAGAGGAAAATTGTCTGCAAACCTGAATTCATAGGGCTGGATTCTAACTTGGACTTTCTTATTAATCATGCCTTGGAAGTCAATAGAACACTTGCATGAGCATTTAAGTTAGGTGCATAAATGGCAAGTTAGTATTCAGCACTGTTTTTGTCCGAACAGAGCCAGTAGTCGTTCTCCATTCCTCCTAGAGAAACGGGATTGGAACATTCCTTTGTTTGGCAGATGAGTGTGAGCGCCAATGAGATTGTTGGTTTTTATTTTCAACTCCACTTCCTTCACATCTGTATCTTGAGGACAGGATGTTGTTTATCAGAAAAATATTTCTAAGAACCCCCACACCACTTTCCACAAATATGTCTGTGTCCTTGCTCAATAAAACCCACATGCCTTTGTATGATGACACAGGTCAGACAGTTGGTCTGATGAGTCAAATGTCCACAGATATAGGTATTTCGTTTTTCGTCTAAATGTATGGAAATGAGTCGCTTACGTACTTACACATTCTTGTACAGTGGTGTAGTAGGTATGGTTTACAACTTCTCACGATCCCTTCTCAAATTGCTCTTTGTCTCAATGTCTCTGGGGAACTGTTGTCCTAAGCTCTATGGGTTGGCAGGGTGTGCCTTGGTGTGTGGTCATTCATACATACTGTGCTTTAGTTCCCCTGCTCACTGCTCTGTGTGTATTTACCTTTCCTTTGCAGTAATCCCTGGCTCTGCACTGAGTAGGTGCTTCCACCCTCAAGCTTTGCTAAGGGACCAGGCTTTGTGGGTAGCGGGTACCCCAAGGCTGAGGAGAGGCATTGTGAACCCACCCTTCTGGGTTAAAAAAAAAAACCATTCATCTGCTTTATGTATTAACAAAAGGATACCCCTATCTGTATTTCATTGCTGCTCTATGTGCTCACTCTGTGGCTAAATCTGTCTTTTGCGTATGGTTATGCTTTTTTGTCATGTCGTGTTCTTGCTGTGCTGACTGACTAATATCAATATTTGCTTTTTGCTTCTGTAGGGATAGATATTTTCTGGACTGTTTTTGTTGTGCACTTCTTGGTAGTTTTTCCATCATTATTAGGTTTAAGATTGTCTGTTTGATTTATTAACTGACACTGAATACCTTTTTTGTATTTACAGAGGACATAATATCTGCTGCAAGCAGTTCTCATAAGCAATTTATTCAATGTTTTAAATCTGTATTATGCTCAAAGTGAATTGGTCAGCTCAAGTACTGTAGTATTGTATTATATGAGTAGTTATTTTTTTAGCTTACCACACAGACATTGCATTTGTAACAGAGTTAGTGTCATTTGAAGTACAGTAGCAACTATACATGCGTTAGGAAAACCCAAATACGTACTAACGTCCTTCCCAAAATGTCAGTAATCCTTCTGGTAGGCACTGTTGCTCTCCCTGACTGCTTGGGCATCTCTTGTAACCTTGCATTTGTCTCCTTTCTCTCTAGCTTCTTTTAATCTGTCTTGGCCACCTGTCTGAAGAGGGGATTGCAGCTTCAACAAGAACTAAGCACCCATTTCCTCTTCCTGTCTTTTCTCACTGCATCAACCTTTTTTAACTTCCATCTCATCTGCTTTGTTGAACATGGCCGTATGTGGACTTCACATGGTATTTTTTGGATAGTTTACCTTTTGCCACCTAATCAAGGTACACTTTGGCAAGTGGGAGTCCTTCACTGATAATATTTTTGCAGATCTGTCTTGGTGTATGAATGAACAAAGCTTTGTTCAGGTGCTCAGGTAGGATTCTAAACAGTTGTTCAAGAGAAAAACATTAAACCAATAGTTTCATCATACCATATGTGGCAGAGCCAAGGCTCTGGATGAATTTATATTTTGCATAAAACTATCAGAACTTAATTGACAGTACATTTTAAGAAAGTCTTTATGTAATAATGTTCAATCATATATTCAGTCCATTTTGAGAAGGACTCTGTTTTGAAATAACCATTACTATTCCAAATAGCCTATTAATGTGCTCATCACTCAAAGGGGGGTTATGATTTTTTTTATTTAACTAGGCAAGTCAGTTAAGAACAAATGTTTATTTACAATGACGGCCTACCCCGGCCATAGCCTAACCCGGACGACGCTGGGCCAATTGTGCGCCGCCCTATGGGACTCCCAGTCACGGCCAATTGTGATACAGCCTGGAATTGAACCAGGGTCTGTAGTGACACCTCTAGCACTGAGATGCAGGGCCTTAGACTGATGCACCACTCGGGAGCCCCTATGAATACAAATAGCACAACCCAGATCTCAATAAAGCACTGATAAACCCGACATATTCAATTGGTGATTGATAGTGTGACGTCTTGCGTGTGAGTAGTAGAAACTTTTGTCAATACGGATTTAAAAACCATAGGACAATTGCGATCCAAATAAATACAGTATTCTTTGTTCACTGCATCGGTTGTTTCATTCGAACTTAGAAGAGCCAAAGACATGTTCATGTCAAGCACTTATTTAGTGAAAACACCTTTTCCATGCTGAAATACCATGTAGGTCACATTTAATGCCCTTTACGCATTGTGCTTTAACTACCATCAGTCTATTCCGTATTTTGCATGTCTTATGCTCTTTTTTTTTATTTCATCACCTCTGTGATCTTGACCTTATGCTCCCCATTGTACTTTTCTCCCCTAACAGTTCTGTTTTGCACTCTTTCACATTTGATGCTCTATTGTTTGGACCAGTTTTATCTTGTTTATTACTAGTTGTTATGTGCAGTTATACCCCTCTCCACAATTTCCGGCACCCATATTGCCAAATATTACAATGAGATGGAGTTGAATCCTAGATACAGATAGATACTCATGCATTTGTATAATTTATAAGGATATATTTTGTGTATGGAAGTGGAGACCTGTTTATGAAATATGACCTTTTGGACGTGACTCTTCTCTCTGTGTAAAGTTACATTTTGGTTATAAGAAATTGCCATAAATTTTTCTAGCATCTGCCATAATCACCCCTCCTAGTCAATTACCTGTCCACACCACAAATTAATGATAAAATATGTGATTGTAGTTTGATTCCATTTATGTAAATTTTCAATAAAATTATGATGATAAAGTGTGTATTTGTTTTTTATGCCAAATGACTTAGTTGTGCAAATAATAAACATTGAGGACAGGTTATAGAGTATAATCACTTATTAAAATGAACCCACATTTTTTGTGCACTATAAAAGTGAAGAGGAAGACTGCCCCCTTCTGGTTAATGGGGGGAGGGGGTAAAACCTATGATTTTTCAAAAAATATTAGCCAGCCAGCTATTTAAAATATATACTGAACAAATATATAAATGCCACATAAAACAATTTCAAAGATTTTGAGTTACAGTTCATATAAGGAAATCAGTCTATTGAAATAAATTCATCAGGCCCTACTCTATGGATTTCACATGACTGGGAATACAGATATGCATCTGTTGGTCACAGATACCTTAAAAGAAATGTTGGGTTGTCAATCAGAAAACCAGTATCTGGTGTGACCACCATGCCTCATCTTTCGCATAGAGTTGATCGGGCTGTTGATGGCCTCTTCAATGGCTGTGCGAAGTTGCTGGATATTGGCAGGAACTGGAACAAGCTGTCATACACGTCGATCCAGAGCATCCCAAACATTCTCAATGGGTGACATGTCTGGTGAGTATGCAGGCCATGGAAGAACTATGACATTTTCAGCTTCCAGGAATTGTGTACAGATCCTTGCGACATGGGGCTGTGCATTATCATGCTACAATAACAAATGATGATCAATAACATCAAAGGCTGTACTGAATTCTAACATTACAGCTCCAACTATCATCTTATTATATAAATGGCACAACAATGGGCCTCAGGATCTCGTCACGGTATCTCTGCGCATTCAAATTGACATCAATAAAATGCAGTTGTGTTCTTGTGTTCGTTGTCTGTAGCTTATGCCTGCCCATACCATAACCCCACCGCCACCATGGGGCATTCGATGTGTTCACGTTGACAATCAGCAAACCACTCGCCCACACGACGCCATACACGTGGTCTGCGGTTGTGAGGCCAGTTGGACATACTGTTAAATTCTCTAAAACGATGGCAGCGGCTTATGGTAAAGAAATTAACATTAAAGTATCTGGCAACAGCTCTGGTGGACATTCGACATTGTGTTGTGTTACAAAACTGCACATTTTAGAGTGGCCTTTCATTGTCCCCAGCATAAGGTGCAATTTGTTTATGATCACACTATTTAATGAGCTTCTTGATATGCCACACCTGTCAGGTGGATGGATTATCTTGACAAAGGAGAAATGCTCACTAACAGGGATGTAAAGTGCCAAACTGTCATCAAGGCAAAGGGCGGCTACCTTGAAGAATCTCCAATATAACATATATTTTGATTTGTTTAACCCTTTTTTGGTAACTAGATGATTCCATATGTGTTACTTTTGACTGGTACTGTATGTATATATACACTACCGGTCAAAAGTTTTAGAGCACATACTCATTCAAGGGTTTTTCTTTATTTTTTACTATTTTCTACATTGTAGAATAATAGTGAAGACATCGAAACTATGAAATAACACATATGGAATCATGCAGTAACCAAAAAAGTGTATATTTATATTTTAGATTCTTCAGAGTAGCCACCCTTTGCCTTGATGACAGCTTTGCACACTCTTGGGATTTTCTCAACCAGCTTCACCTGGAATGCTTTTCCAACAGTCTTGAAGGAGTTCCCACATATGCTGAGCACTTGTTGGCTGCTTTTCCTTCACTCTGCAGTCCAACTCATCCCAAACCACCACAATTGGGTTGAGGTTGGGTGATTGTGGAGGCCAGGTCATCTGATGCAGCACTCCATCGCTCTCCTTCTTGGTCAAATAGCCCATACATAGCCTGGAGGTGTGTTGGGTCATTGTCCTTTTAAAAAACAAATGATAGTCCCACTAAGCCCAAACCAGATAGTTTTGCGTATCGCTGCAGAATGCTGTGGTAGCCATGCTGGTTAAGTGTGCTTTCAATTCTAAATAAATCGTAGACAGTGTCACCAGCAAAGCACCCCCACACCATAACACCTTATCCTCCATGCTTTACGGTGGGAAATACACATGCGGAGATCATCCATTCACCCACACCGCGTCTCACAAAGACACGGCGGTTGGAACCAAAAATCTTCAATTTGGACTCCAGACCAAATGACAAATTTCCACCGGTCTAATGTCCATTGCTCGTGTTTCTTGGCCCAAGCAAGTCTCTTCTTCTTATTGGTGTCCTTTAGTGCTTTCTTTACAGCAATTTCGAGCATGAAGGCCTGATTCACACAGTCTCCCCTGAACAGTTGATGTTGAGATGTGTCTGTTACTTGAACTCGGTGAAGCATTTATTTGGGCTGCAATTTCTGAGGCTGGTAACTCTAATGAACTTATCCTCTGCAGCAGAGGTAACTCTGGGTCTTCCATTCCTGTGGCGGTCCTCATGAGAGCCAGTTTCATCATAGTGCTAGATGGTTTTTGCGACTGCACTTGAAGAAACTTGTTCTTGAAATGTTCCGGATTGACTGACCTTCATGTCGTAAAGTAATGATGGACTGTCATTTCGCTTTTCTTATTTGAGCTGCTCTTGCCATAAAATGGACTTGGTCTTTTACCAAATGTATCTTCTGTATATCCCCCCTACCTTGTCACAACACAACTGATTGGCTCAAATGCAATAAGGTAAGAAATTCCACAAATTAACGTTTAAGAAGGCACACCTGTTAATTGAAACGCATTCCAGGTGAATACCTCATGAAGCTGGTTGAGAGAATGCCAAGAGTTTGCAAAGGGTGGCTATTTGAAGAATCTCAAATCTATTTTTATTTGTTTCAACACTTTTTTGGTTACTACATGATTCCATGTGTTATTTCGTAGTTTATGTCTTCACTCTTATTCTAAAATGTAGAAAATAGTAAAAATAAAGAAAAACCCTTGAATGAGTAGGTGTTCTAAAACTTGTGATGGTAGTGTATATATATACCTAATACACATTAGATAAGATAATACAGTCGACCACCTCCAATAGATTTAGTTACTCTGCCTGTCTGCTACCAGCTCCACGGTTGCATGCGGAAACTGACGCCACGATTTCAGAGGGACAAAAAAAAATGAGGGTTCTTATGGATGGTTGATGCGAGTAGCTACTGTAAATTCACTTTGAGGGAAATTCTGCAATTGCTCAACACATTTCTGAATGCCACATAACGACCAGTCTCAATATAGCTACCAATGCAGCATTCGAGTCTAATCAGCTAGCTAGCTGACAGCGTTGACCCCCCCCGCCGGATGTTATGGTGATGACCGAAGCCTTTGCCGAAGCTGTTAGTTAGCTACGGACATTCAATACGCATTGAACTTGCTAGCCAGCTAACTATTATTGAAAAACTGACATCAAAGGTACAAACAAAGAGACGCTGGACTTGGAACTTCGCATAGAGGTCAGAGTAGCTCAAATAATATTCATTTGAGCTAAAAAATCAATTCGACAATCTGTCTCGTGCTTCATATCACATTTCCGTGCAAGATGATGCATCAATCTTTTTCAATGAGCTAACTAGCTACCGTTAGCCATCTTTGCTCGTTTACTGCGTCACTTGTTTCGCCAGATAACATGTGGTTTACTTTTAGTCAGATAATTGTCTACAGATTAAATCATAACTAAAATGAGCAAATCATGCTTGAACTATTTGAATTTAATGATAACGTAGCTAGCTAGGTAACGTTAGCTGTTGTGCTAGTTGTGTGCATGCTAAATCGGTATACTTCGTAGACATTTTTTTTGATAGATTGTACACGAAATGGAGACCATGATTAAACAGAAATGTAGCCAACGTTAGCATAAATAATTGCAGTTTCCACATTAATGGACGGTTTTGACTGAGGTATCAGTCAGCCTATTGTTATTGATCTATCACTGAGCCCCACAATTCTTAGCGATAGTGGCCATGCTGGCAGCTGGTAATAGTTTTTGCGCAGAGGAAGAGGCGAAGCGAGAGGCATAACTGGGCCCAAAACCTGTCTTCTCCAGCAGGTGGCGTTTTGTTTCTTTCTGCTCTCCAAGCGAGAAGCTTTTCGTTGGAGTTCAATGAGTGTCGAATTTGGTCAACAAAAAAATGTAATGGTTTATTTGCTACATGAGGTTTATTTGATCGAATAGAAGTTTCGTAATGCATAGATTGTTACGACTACGGATATATGTAGGACAGGTGACATCCCGGTAACTTTGAAAGAAAAAAAAACACTATATGGGAGTTGTTCCTGTCGTTCACCCACGTCTCTGCCCTCTCATTGGCTAGAATGGTCCCACCTGATCTTGCCTCCAACCGACTGCCTTCCATTTTTGAAGACATTTATTATCGTTTTTAGAGCGGCCACTTGAGTCTCTGGTCAATATAATGGATAATCTGTGACTGCAGTCTTTAAACTGAGTTTGTTAGCTATCACTAGTTATGTTGGTGCCATCTTCCCAATGTAATGACGACATTTACACAGCCAAATCCCTCTGTCAATGAGTTTCGAAAGTGAGGAACAGTGGTAGGCATATAACAATTTATTGTGAAATTGTATTATCGATGGTTTTGGCAAACAATGTCTTCATCATGGGGTGCAGGTGGGATTTCAGAAGAAGAAAATGACTTGAACTGACTTGAATTTGACCTGAATTTAGAGAACTACTTCATTCCCTCACCCCCCCCCATGTGCTTCTCTGTCCAACAACAAAGTCTATCCTGTCAACTGGATAATGAAATGGGCATCTACCTTGCCTACAGATTTGTTTTTAGTCCTCAATTTGATGTGGGAAGTATAACAACACAAGTTCTCTCCCTAATAGAGTATTTCCGGTAATAAAGTGTCAGTATGTTACTGTGCTAGCATGGAAATACACATTTTGCTTGTTTACCTAATACAGCTCTGTTTTCTTTTAAGGTATGGACCTGATCTGAGGAGAGAGGTGCTGGATATGGCTGAAGGGATTGACATTGGCGAAATGCACTCCTTCGACCTAGTTCCAAGTGCTGAAGCAAAAAAAAGACCCAATTCATCAGATGGCAGTGAGTGATTTTGGCTCTTCAGATTAAACTTCTTGCCAGATCTTAACTAATTTTGGATGTTGTTGAAGTATTTTGCTTATCTACTGGAAGGTGGCAAATAACTTAACTCAACATAATGTATACTATATGCTTATATTATTGTTATATACTTGTAATTGATTGATTCTCTGATTTGTTCTTTAATGTTAGGAGAAGAGCCAATGAGGAAGATGCCGGTGTCCAAATTTTGTTCCAGGCCGCTGTTTGAGCCTGTGCACTTTGTTAGTGGTGGCAGCAGTGGCGGGTCTGGTAATGATGAGAAGGAGAATGACAAGGAGCGCCGGAGGAGTGAGGTGAACGGTTTGAGACAGCGGGACTCTGACCGTCCCTCTTATGGCAGCAACCGAGCTCAGGGCTCCTCTGCAGCTAGACCAGCATTTGACAGAGTTTCATCATACGGTTCTTCTTCTGACTTTTGGAGGGACAGAGATGGACAAAGTGATAGAGAGAGAGATCGAGACATACCCTCAGGTAGCACAAGTGGTTTAGGTTATGGGAGCCGAGGATCCACTTCAAATTATATGACTAAAGTGCAGCAGGACTACTCAGACAGATATGAAGCCCATAGCACTAGGCAGCCGGACTCATACTCTCAGGCCCCTAGGTTTGATGGATATGGAGGGGGCAGTCGGTCAGGGTGCTGGGGGGATTCAGGACGCCAAGGCCTTGGCTTCGGGCATCAGGACAGAGGGCATCAGGACAGACCCTCATCTAGCAGGCCATTCAGCAGAGTCTACAGTAGCCCAGGGAGGAGTAGCCCCTCCTCAGTTTCTGGGTCTTCTTCACAACCCATCCCCATATCTCAAGCCGTACTGGATGAAAAGCAGAGGCTGATCAATAGTGTGGCATCTGCCATAGCTGTCACTTTAAGAGACCCCGCGTTCATGTGTGGAGCTGAATCTCCAAACTACAATTTCATGCTAAGCCGTAGCATCCAGGCCTGTAAGACCAACCCAGAGTACATCTATGTCAACCTCAAAGATATCCCTCCAGCAGACCTACCCAAGAACAGGAAAGTACCAACTGATGGCTATGCCTGTGAGCTGAGATGCCAGTGTGTTTACCTTGCTACTGGATACTCTGGAAGCAAAAACGGTGCCAGGGACCGTGCTTCTGAGCAGGCTATTAAGCTTTTCTTTAAACAGGTGGAGGTCCGTGTAGTGCAGCGCAAATTCAAACACTCCTTGGTCAATGATATTGTGGTCTGCCAGATTAACTGTCCTACCCCTGCTTTTCTACCGGCACTGCGTAATCCAGAGGATAAGCCGACGCCTAGCTCCAAGGGGCAATACGAGCCTGACAAACGCAAGCACTGGACCGATTTTGTCATTGTTGACAACGCTCATGATGCTATCTGCATTCTTAACAACTCTGCCGCCTTCAACCGTATGAAGATTGACTACAAGTTCGATGTGGTTCCCAACAGCAGTGCATGGCAATGTAGCGTGTACCTGCAGGATGAGCTGGTGGCACAGGCCAAGGGAAGTAAGAAGACATCTAAGCATACAGCAGCTGAAGAGGCAGTGAGGAAACTGCGCATGAACCAGGCAGCCCGGCAGCAACAACAACCACAGCAGTTCTCCAGAGGGAACAATCCCTCTGACCCATCGGGTGGCCGTTTCGGTCACCAGGGTGGTAGGAAGAAACACTTGAGTGAGCTGGTCATCCTAGAGAACTCAGACAATGCCATCTGCATCATTAATGACACTGCCCAGTTCAACAAGGTAGCTGCCGATTATAAGTTCACAGTGCTACCAGATCACCGCTGGAGGTGTGAGGTATACCTGGAGGGTCAGTATGTAGCGTCAGGCATTGGACCCAAGAAAACGGTGAAGCACATTGCAGCAGAGGAAGCCCTGGCCACACTCAGGCAGACACAGGCTGTGGTTAAATCTAACCTCAGGAAGGAGGGTAATGCTGACGCCCTCTCTCGCCACCAGATTCTGACGCGCTCTGGTGAGGAGGCCTCGAAACAGGAGATCAAGGAGGATAACATTGGGAATCAGCTACTCCGCAAGATGGGCTGGAAGGGTGGCGGATTGGGCCGGGAAGGGGAGGGCATCTCTGAACCCATAAAGGTCAAAGAGCAGTTCTCCAGAGAAGGACTGGGTATGGACATGGACAAGTCTGGGAATCAGCTCACCAAACGGAACATCGAGGACATCATCCGTAACTATGCCAGTTCAGACCGCCAGGACGACCTGCGCTTCTCCACTGAACTCAACAATGATGAACGCAAGCAGATCCACCAGATATCCCAGAAGTATGGCCTGCGGAGTAAGTCATATGGCCAGGGCAGGCTGCGCTTCCTCATTGTCAGTCGCAAAGTGCACAAAGACCAGCTCATTGGCCAGCTCCTGCAGGAAGGGCAGGTGGGACGCTATGAGCTGGTGAAACCTCAGGCCTCACACTGACTGGATGTAGTATAGCTCCAACAAACTACCGATGACCGATACTTCAGAACAAAAACAGGTGTGCCTGATCTGGGCAAAGGTTGTACTTTTATTGGGGATGTTTCAATCTTCTAGGCTTGTCTTTTGGGGAAATACTTCAGTGTTTTCTGCATTCCATTTCCTACAATTGCATATTTTCTGGCATTGTTTTAACGCTTCTTGTCATTCTACAATTTGGTCTTCTGTCAGCTTCACATTTGCACAATATGCTAGTGATTTGTGCTGTAACAGTTGATTAGTTATGTATCTTGACAAAAAGGCTCAAAACATTTTAGCAAATGTTTTTCATGGCTACAAAAATAGCCTAAACCAGCAGAATGCCCGCCATTTTACCTACACACGTTTCATTAGTAAAAATGTATATGGCATCACATCAAGTGACATCTGTCACTATATGCTGACATTGACTCATCCCTGACATAATACTTTCTATGTTATTATCCCCCCTTAGATAGTTAGATAATTGAAAAATAAAAGCTGCCTCCAAGACTTGTAATATGATCTTTGTCACATGGTAAAAGCGCAAGCTGTGATCCCTTTGAAATGTCAGATGTATACGTCTTAAGTGAATAGTTAACTTGTCTGCTTGTTTTCACAGCTGTAATAACGATCAATAAATTAAGTCTTATAATTGTCTACTGTCTGGACTTCAATACTTGTGAGTTGACTGATGTTTTTACAAATATATTCATCCAAATGCATTGGAATATTGATTTTTATATTAACACTCCCATGAACAATGACTATATTCCAGTTCTGTTCAATGTTTGCAGGTCTGTAAGTTTGTAGCAATATTGTAAAGGTTTTAATTCCACCACTTAGGGGCGGCAGGTAGCCTAGTGGTTAGAGCGTTGGACTAGTAACCAGAAGGTTGCAAGATTGAATCCCCGAGAAGATAGCTCACATACACTAAATGACCAGAAGTATGTGGACACCTCGTCAAACATCTTATTCTAAAATCATGGCATTAATTTGGAGTTGGTCCACCCTTTGCTGCTATAACAGCCTCCTGTGTCCTCCTCCTTCTTGGACCTGTTTCTGTATGGGTTAGGGTTGACCCTAAATCTCTTTCTGTATGGACCTGGCTTTGTGCACGGGGGCATTGGCATGCTGAAACAGGAAAGGGCCTTCCCCAAACTGTTGCCACAAAGTTGGAAGCACAGAATCGTCTAGAATGTCATTGTATGCTGTAGTGTTAAGATTTCCCTTCACTGGAGGTAAGGGGCCTAGCCCGAACCATGACAAACTGCCCCAGACCATTGTTCCTCCTCCACCAAACTTTATAGTTGGGACTATGCATTGGGGCAGGTAGCATTCTCCTGGCATCCGCCAAACCCAGATTCGTCCGCCAGTCAGTGATGCGTGATTCAGATTAACAACTCATCAAGCTTTGATAATTTGAATCAGCTGTGTATTGCTAGGGCAAAAAAACTAAAATGTGCACCCAGGCAGAGCCCCAAAACCAAATTTGGGAAACCCTGGTCCAGTCTACATGAGATTATTATGGACGAGATCGAGAATATTTTTATTTGTCAAATAGCAGTCAAGCATCGATCATGTCATCAGAATAAGACCCTCGATATTTATTGGAAAGCAGCATTAAGCTCATCACATGCACTTTTGCCCCCTGTGAAGTTAATCAGAACTTATTTCAACTGCAGCCTAAAAACTGCCTAAACCGAGTTGTAGTGGGAAGATCACACACACCATATCACCACGACTCCAAATGTACTTTGATATTATGGTTATATCAATATTTACGCATGAAGGCATTGCCACTGCCATTTCCCACATAATTCATTTTACCGACAAAAAAAATCCCACCATGTCAAAGGAACAAATTATCTGGCATTTATAAAATTACACCGAAACATCCTTTTTCTATCACAGCTGTCGTGATTTTTTATATACACACACATACACACATTACTTTACTTGCATAAAACGGTGCATGGGAAACATAGTTTTTTGTTGCAACATACAGTTACACGACTTTCGAAAGTGCACCAAGTATGTTCCTTTCTGAAACACTTGATTCCTGATGTATATCATTCATTGATGAAAGCGCCATTTGACACAAAGCCCCAACAAGAACACGGTTTTTGCATGAAAAAAAGGATAGGATATTGAGATTGACATTGGTTGGGAATAGAAGTCTATGACAGGTGTTCATCATATTGTTTCTTAGTTAATATCATCCTAAAGCTTCAAAAAGGCAAATGGGTGAGAGAAGCTAGAAACAAAATATTCAAAGAATAGAAAATAAGAAAAAAATGTTGATCCACACAGCAAATCACACTGTAGAGGACTTAAAACCACTAAAATGACAAGATACAAAAGTAACTCCAAATGAACATACCTTTTTGTCTCAAGATAAAAAAATATGGGGGTAAATTACATTGTATAGATATAACGTACATTTACTTTAATGAAGATGTGCTCTTGTCCAGGAGGAGCATTCTGCATGAAGTGATACCACAACAACATACAAACCTCACTACAGACACACATAATGCGGAGAAAGATTCAAACCATGATGTGCATTTCATTTCCTTTATGAGATATTTGTCTTCTGTGTTTTCGTTTTGACTTGAGGCTGGATATTGTTCATTCTTTGTGAATGGTGAGGGGGTCAACAATCACGCCAACTCTGTTCCACGATGGCAGACACCCTCTTCTCATACTCCCGCTTGTTCTCCTGGTACAGCTGAGCTGCCTGGCTGTTGGCTGGGCTGTTCGGATTCGGCTCATCCAGTAAAGACTAGGACAATGCAATAAGACACTTTTCAATAACAACAGTATTCCTTTTTTATTTTATTTTTTAAAGAAATTGTTCCTAACATTGAATCAGACAACACCGATATTTGAGGACTAATTAAAGTACATCAAAAGATCTTTACGAGGCAAGAATCCAGTGATTTAAGAGTATTTCCCACTGAAAATCTTTGGAGAATGTTGAGTATACCTGTATTGAAGTTAGGATTGAAGAAACATCATATGTTGGACTCCAGCGGTTCTGAAGAATGTCCAAGCATATACTACCATCTGCATAGACTGCACAATACAAAACATACATTTACTCTTCATAACAATGACTGGTGGATTGACTTGTTGACAAAGATTCAGCTGTTCCATTATAAAAGGATCCTGTAAGCAATAAGCATGTTTCTAAAATGCCGTTCCCACCTCCTATCCAGAAAAGAAAAACGTACCGTTTGGATGAAACATTTTGGAGACAAAACGCACTGTTGGAGGCTTGTTAGGGTACTCCTCTGTGAATTCTATTGTGAGTTTGAAAGTTCCTGAAATGAGAACATGTATAAAGTGGGCACATCACACAAGGTTAACTGGTTAGCTTGACAATGACAACAATGGAGTTGGTATTGGCAAGAGCACAAACGGATCTGGGACCAAGCTAAAACAGAATGGCTTAAATTCAAAGTTGTTCTTGCTGCCAAATGTTTTGAGCAACCAAATAGCATAAGCATACTGTATTTGGCCAATACATTTTTGCAGCTATTCCAATACCAGAGGACATTATCTAGTATACAGAGAAAAAAAATACTAATGTACATAACTGCAACTCAATCACAGACATTCACTAGAACAGAGGATTTACTGGTGGGCCTGATTAGCCCTTGATCACACATAAGAGTCATTAGACGAAGGGGTGTTCTGTAGGGGGCAGTTTTGTTAAGATCCCAGACGCTCGATCAGAACATTAACATGCATCGCGGTTTTGGAAGCATAAGGACCCTCCCTGCACACCTCGATAGGGGTTAGGGTTAGTGTTTCCACACAGACATATCTCCATGTTACAGGGCTTGTTTACGGAAAACAAATGGCAGACAAGAGACGACTAATTAGCAATCTAGCATGCGCCGAACACCTGTGTGTAAGTGGAACTCTGAATGTGTAGTTTTGTCAGATGGAGGCACACATAGCTGTATGGATCTGTGCTAAACTGCTAAGTGTAGCTTTTAATTTTAAGCATTCTTTCTCGCTGATGAAAGACATGGGCCATATGTTTCAAAAGCCGTATTACAATAAATGATTACCGACTTTTCTAAACGTTAAAACAGTGTAGGGAATCTAGTTCACGAGGCAGTCGTGGGCAAAGCTAATGGCTGAACTGTAGTGAGATGGCAGAATGCCACCTAGAGTTTGAGAGCTAGGGTCTGATAAGGCATATTCACTGACTGACATGTCATAAACAGATACAATCTCCTGGTTTTGACCCAAAAACCCAAGGGTTAACCCATTCACAGGCGTCATTCACTTGCTGGCAGGCAGTAATCTCAGCTCAACCATGCAACAGGTGAAAGAACCTCATTTAGCTGGATTGCTGTACTTTTCCGATAAGACACCACCTGGTCTAAAATGTACTGTTCCAACTAGCAGGTCTCTCCCAATTAATTAGCCATTATCATGGTACTGATCACTTCCATTTGAGTTATCAAACATATACACCAAAATGTAGCAACGACAGAAAGTCAACACACAGCTAGCTAACGTTAGCTACTTACCATCTTCAAAAGGGGTTCCCTCTGGGCTGGGGGAAGAGAGAAAACAATTTCAATATAGCTAATCACCTGTGTCAACTAGCTTGATAACTTTAAATGCTTCGGCTAACAGCTGTACTATAAGTAAATTGCTTGAAAATGAACAGAAAGTTCATGGCTAATAATACTCTACTTTGGATACACGTTGACATGTCATTATAAAGGTGAAATAAAAATAAATAAAAAATTGATGTGCGGGTACCGGCGTTTCTGTACCACACAACTCTACTTGTTCTAGCTAGTTAGTTACTACTTTTAAAGTCCAGTCGCTTACCCAAAAATTACGGCATTCCACACCATGATATTGTTTTCAGAAGGGGCTCCACTAACTCCAGCAGGAGGGTCCTCTTGAAGCCTGATAATACGTTTATTTTCGATGGTTAGCATTAGTTAGCAGTTAGCTAGCTAATTAAATAGGCTAACTATAGAGCTAACTGGCATGGCTAGCTAACGTTCGCTACAACTTGAAACGGTTAACCTGTAACGTTATCTTTACGTTAACAATCCAAGTATTAGCTAGTAACTTAAGTTATCCAGTAGCAGCTACGTTTGATAAAATAAAAGTTAACATTTAGCCAGCTAGCTGTGAAGTGAGCTAGCTAGCTTAACAGATTCACCTAGCCCTAACTAACGTTACTCTTCCCACGTACCGTTTAAAATCTCTCATTAAACGCCGTCTTGCTGGAGTTGACATCTTATTCAGTTGAAAAAAAAGAGGTATGGATACAGTTAGAAGTTACACGTTTTAAAACAAACGAATTTCACAGTAATTATTATATTTTCAAAGATAGGGTTCCGCAATCTTTAGCTGGCTAGCCAAATATGTTTGTTTCTCGCTAGGAGTACGTTAGTAGGACATGATCTAGGCTAGGCACTACGCCGCGAAAGGGGGGTGAATACGAGGGCATAGTGAGTTTTGCCTGTCTTCGATTAGTTTAAATTAATCTGTAATTAAAATATACAAATAACGTATATTATTCAGTGAATATTCAACATAAAAATGTATTTGTACAAAAAACTTCCAAATTTCAATGGTGAAGTATGTTTGAATGTAGCTACCTTCACTCTCACGTTTGTTGTTCCCCTGTAACAATTACGTCAGGTTTAGCGTGGGGTTGTTACCACAGCCACAAAGTCAAAATTGGCTATATCGTAAAATTTCATGAAAACAAAAATGTGATTTTTGGTCTTAATTTAAGGTTATGTTTAGGGATACGGTTAAAATTGTGGTTAAGGGTAGGTTTGAAACAGTGGTATTCAAACATTTTCAGCGGGGACCCCATTTGTTCTGACTGAAATTCTGGGGACACCACACCAAATCTAATGACACAACCTTAAAATAGGTACATTTGGATTTTTAAATCAACAAATAACCTTGAATAAATAATTGCATTTTCATCTCTTAGCAAAATGATGTAGCCTACGCTTCATTTGTTTTGTTCCTAAAAATAAATACAATAATTCTTATTATTATTTTGGCAAAATATTGGTGACCCAACTGCAGGTCCTCCGTGACCCCCGAATACCGCTGGTTTAAAATCAGATTTAAGAAGATAAATTGTAAATAGTCGGGTTAAACCATAATTACGACTTTGTGGCTGTGATAACTAGTGACGACCTTAGCATGGGTGTGCAAGGTAAATTCCAGAATGTGCGTAACAGTTATTGTAAACTGTAAATCAATCTGGGTGCAGTCACATTCATTTAGCCTACTCTAAAAAGCAGTTGGTGATAATCATTGGTGATCCACCAATGAGTATTATGGGGTATTATTATGTGAACTGAGTGACAGGTTATGACCAAGATGCTGTGCCAGAGATGCTAGCAGCAGTTTACAACTTTGATGGGGGTGGGGGCCACCAAAAATCTGAATTCATCATGGAGGGCTGCAGTGGCTTGTGTTGGGCCAGTAACCGAAAGGTCACTCGTTCGAATCCCCGGTCAGACTTGCTAAAAAAAATGAACCAGACTTGTGGAGGTCTATCATTTTTTTTCTGAGGGGTCTTGGCTGATTTCTTTTGATTTTCCCATGATGTCAAGCAAAGAGGCATTGAGTTTAAAGGTAGGCCTTGAAATACATCACAGGTACACCGCCAATTGACTCAAATGATGGATGTCAATTAGCCTATCAGAAGCTTTTAAAGCCATGACATAATTTTCGGGAAATTTTCCAAGCTGTTTAAAGGCACAGTCAATTTAGTGTATGTAAACTTCTGACCCACTGGAATTGTGATACACTGAATTATAAGTGAAATAATCTGTCTGTAAACAATTGTCGGAAAAATGACTTGTGTCATAAACAAAGTAGATGTTCTAACCGACTTGCCAAAACTATAGTTTGTTTACAAGAAATTTGCCGTCGTTGAAAAACGAGTTTTAATTAACTCCAACCTAAGTGTATTGTGAAGTTCCGTGTATGTAAACTTCCGACTTCAACTGTATGTCGAAAGAGGTTACAGAAGATGAAAATGCAAAAAGTGTCCCACTTTTTCAGAATTCACCCTACAATAGTTCTGTTTGGTGCCATTGCACTCTGGAATACATGTAACTTAAACAGGATGACAGTACTACAAGAACCAGAGCCCTGCCTAACCTAAGTACAGTGGGTCCGTAATGTAAACTGGATCTCTTTTCTCCATTGGAAAGCCTATAAGACTGTCCCACTTTAGCTACTCCATGCTGTCTATGGTTGGTAAAGAAGGACAACCAAAATAATGACTCAATTACAACATTTAGACATAATAATGGCAACTTTGTTGTTTATTTTGATGCGCCAGTACATATTATGCACAGTTATATCACAATTTGGCCCTGTGCATTATTTATGACAGTTTTACAATCTTAACATCAAAACAGAAAAAAAGCTATGTCACTGATCTTACCATGTTCTTCATGGCGGCGAGCTTCCTGTTTGAAGCTTGCGTTACCCC